>NW_017805406.1:2411560-2453869 GCF_001891065.2 Hippocampus comes
GGGGGAGAGAACATCTTTTCTGTAGGGCAGGCTGCAGCGTATAAAGAGAACTTGAGGTGTTCGTTTACATGAGCTCACTCGAGAGCCCTTTAAAAAAATGCAGCATAATCTTCCTAAATGGGACAAGCTTCACTGAAACTCACAAAATATGAACAAGAAACTTTTTGCAACAATGATGCCCGACTATCATTAGCAAATGAAAAATTCACCACCTATGCACATATTCATACGTTGAAATCCATCTGTCAAGTCACTCTTCAGATTTTCTCCTCAGCAGAGTAAAAAATCATTGCATAAGGCATGTCTTGTTTTCTCTTGCCATTCCTTTTTCTTTTTTTTTTTAAATGTTTCATCTTGCGAGGTTACATCACGCTGTGTAGAATGCCAGGCTGCTTCTCGCATCCAACGGCGCTTACAGTAGATCATTGTGCCTCCACAGCTTGACGCTAACCAAGTGGGGCTGTGACAGCATATGTGTGGGCCGCAAAGCTGGACTGATCGTGAAGCCAGGAACCCGAGTGATCACTCACGTGAATATAGACCACTATTTCCCAACCGACACCAACCCATCACTCATTTCTTTTTTTAATCCAAAGATGACACATCAACAGCGCAGGCATGCGCCATTCGGTCTGCGTAAAAAATACGCTTCGGGAAACGAACATTGGGAGTTTTTTGGCAGACGAACTAGATTATGAGCCACGGTAATAGCAGAGCTGTCACTACCCCTAATCAGTTTGATTAACAAATGAAAAGCTTGGATGATTTGGATCTGACCTTTTGTCGTTCATATTTACGCACACCAAAGCCCGATGCGTTTGTTTATTGCAGATATATTAATGAGGTTTGACGACTATAAATCAGTTGTGAAGAAGCTCCGATGCTGTTATTCCATGTCTTGAACACACACACACACACACACACACACATACTATAAATCAGTTGTGAAGAAGCCCCGATGAACACACACACACACACACACACACACACACACACACACACACACACACACACACACAAAAAAGCTTTGTGGAGGTAAAGTGAGTGCACCAGAGCACAGGTGCAACGTGAAAATGGGGAAGCGCCAGTTGGGCTCATATGTGGCCTGTGACTATTGAAGCAAGCAAATTGAATTTGACATCTCCCTCTCTGTCTGTCTTGTTGACTGTGCGCGTCCGTGCATCAGACTAACGAAAAACCAAATAAGCAACAGACTGCCGCAATGATGCTCACCGTTAGCGCTGCATTTTCAGAGCGCGTGTTCATTATCGTGAAGGACAAAATAACTCTGGTCACGAGTATGTTATTGACAAAACATGTTGGATTCTGAGAGTGGAGTGACAGTGGAAGACAAATATCCTCCCATAAACGTGCATTTTCCCTTTACTGCAGTTTTTACCAAACTCCCAACTGAGACTAACTGAATTAGTAAAGCGTGTCTTCTATTTACCCTGCACACACACATTTATTTGTCGAGGTAGCCAGAGAATGCGCATGCAAGTGCTGAACCGTATATTCAGTCTTCCGAGATGTGACTTCATGCGTTATTTACAGGCCGAACGTTGGTTTACTTTGAGCAGTGCTACATGTTTAATGAAGCATCTGTCGGCCACTTTGAGATGATTTACCTCCGCTCATTTGCAACCAATAAGCACGTGGCCGTGTTTCGAATCAAGCGCAACCTCATCTCCCATGCATGACACACTTATTGTACTGCAGGTGGCGACAGCTGCAGTTCCGTTTGCTTTCCCATCGTCAATGCTTAAATTTTTTTGTTTTTAAATGGTGCAATCGTGACTAAATGATGTTTGTGAGTTGGTACGCTTATGGAAAAGACTTAGCAGAGGGCCTCCTGGGACAATAAAAGCAAAAATGTGCAACGTGAACTACATGTACGCCTGTGGAATAAAATGTTCCAAGTGGGAAATTAGCCTTAACGCTTCATACGAAGACAGATATGCCAACACCTGCTTGTTGAGCCCGCACCTGCCTCTCTCTTTCGTGCTATTTATTTATTTATTTTTGCGGGGCTTGCGGCTTTTAGGTTTTTCTCTTCAGAAAAAAAGGATCTTATTTCTCTACTGCAAATGGATTCTCTTTGGATAAGCCTTACCATGAGTTAGCACCTTATAAGCATGCTAATAAGCATGCTACATGCGATCCATTTTCTCATTTATTATACTGCTCAACATTTCATATTCTATCGATTTTATAGGCTGACATATAAATGCTGCATATTTCTTGCAGGGAACCATTTTTAAAAAAATTATATCACAAGTATATGTTCCAACCAGCCACGAAGAGACTCCCCTCAAGGAGTTACTGTAAGTTACGCCCAATCAAAATCGCAGCATTAGCATATTTTACAGTATCAAGGCTACTAATATGCCAAGGGGACATGCAAACAGAGCTGCAAGGCTTTTTCAACATGATTTACATTCATATCCACATCACCCATACTGATCAGATTATGAAAAAGCATTACTTCAAAAAAGAGATTATATTACTTATAGGTCCACAGAACAGTTCGTGGATATTAGACATGCAGACATATTACACAATAGAAAAGTAAAGCATCCATCCAGCTGGCTACCGTAATTGGAAACAGCATGAAGCATTGCAGCACTAATCATAACAGTCATGAACAAATTTTTAGTATCCATCCATCCGGTTTACATAGGGCTTTTCTCTTCTGAGCTTCACAGTTCAAGTAGAGCCAACTGACTTCAAGCAGGGTACAACCTTCACTGGTTGCCAATCAGTGGCAGGACACATAGGAATGCATGCTAACCACTCATCCACCACCCTTAAGTTCCTTCTTACGGTAACATAACATTTGCTTTGACATTATCGACATGAGAGGTTGCACTCTCGGAAAAAAAAAAACCTAGAGAAAAGTGTACTTGACTTTCATTGGTAAAAAAGGCCACATTTAGAGTCAATAGAGCTGCCCAGGGGCTTGAAAGCTTAAATGCATTCAGTGTGTTCAGGATCCCCAATGACTGCGAGAAACAGCTCTCTCTCTCTCTCTCTCTCTCTCTCTCTCTCTCTCGCTCTCTCTCTCTCTCTCTCTTTCTTTCTTTTTCGGGTGTCCGCCACACAGCCTCTGATATTAGACGTGGGCTACCAGAGGTTGGAAGGCATAGCTCAATGGTGCATAAGCATTGGAATATGTCGGGGGAACGATCCCAGTCGAAAGCAAAACTCATCTGCTCAGATTGCAGCCTGAGACTTGAGTGAGCGTGATGAAAGAGAAAACTGGGAGGAACTGTCTATGGTGCTGATTGGTATCGCGCCCAGCGCCATCAGAACTGTCCATGGTGCTGAACATGACTTCTCTGTTTCTAAAACGCAAACGCGGTTAAACCGTTGCATCATCGCCAAGATTATAAGAATAGGGTGGCAGTCCACACAAAAAAAACCAAACAAACAAAAAACCCAATCAAAATAACGTTCATTAAACTGCATTAGAAGCAGCAGCGTATGAAATGTCAGGTACTTGGGCTTTTTGGGAACTTTTTGATGGAATGTTTTTAGATCCAGATCAATTTGGCCCACGGTTTTAATTCAACAACAACACTTGATCAGATATTTGCTTGTAACATTTTCTAGTCTCAAATGCTTCCCAAAATTTTAGTCTACCCAACTCTACTTTTATTTCTTTTAGCATGCGGCTTAATGCTGCTGTGGAGGGAGCGTGTGTGTGGGGTGAAATCACGCGTGCGTTGATCCGCGCTGCAGTAACGTGCCTCGGCTCCCTCTTGCCAGCCCCGCAGCCTTCTTCTCAATCTGCATTCACGCCGAGGCTGCTTTCACATCCCATTAGGTGTGTAATTCTAAAACGCAACATAGGGAGGCAGTTTTCATTCTTATTTATTTGTATATGGTTTCTGTGCTCGCTTTATTATTATTTTCTTTGTTTGTTTTAAACCATCTTTTTGTTTGTTTTGGACGATCTCGAGCCTGGCTGCGCTCCTCGCGTTGGAAATAAAAAAGGGGGGGAAAAAGCTGCGTGATGCATCGTGGGCTGGGAAACCACTAAACAAGACGGGCATCTGCACCAGGCGCGGAGACGAAAAGATGGTGAGGATGACGATGGCGGCGGCTTCACCAAATTTCGCCTCCGAGTGCTCGACGGCCATGGCGAAGCCTTCTTCCCTCGCGCGCAAGCTCTTCCTATGGCTCTTCATTGCAGTCAACCTCCCCACCAGGTAAGCGAAACGGTATTCTCATTCTTCCCTGTCACTGTGAGCTAGCGTTAGCCTTCGCCTAGCCGACGATGCTACCACCAAATTTAGCCAAATGTCACAACGTCGTTCCCGTTCGTATTCGTGTGTCTAACGTCACTCCGTAACACACCCACACGATGCCCGATAACGTGTTATATATGTGTTATACATGAAAAAAGAAGGATAAATGAGCCTAAAGCCCACATCGAGCGTCATAATCAATATTTAAGGGATATTTTTTTTCGTGATTCGAGGCTGCTGTTAAAATAGCACAGGCGAGCTAAAGGGATGCTACATATAGTGTGCACTAAGCCGTTTGTATGGATCAAGTGTATTTAAGTCAAAAAGCCGCAGGGCTCTTACGAACATGCAACTCTGTGTTAAGAGGGATACAGAAGAAGAAGAGAGAAGAGAGCAGGTTGTGGACGCTCTTTGAAATGTGTTTTTTTTTTTTTTTTTCAAAATGGCAGGCGGTTATTACAGTATTAAGGCACAGCATATCTGCAGAAATCTCTCCTGCAGCTTATACTATCAATGCACTGTGTGCGTTTCCATTGCTGTTGTGCCTGTTCGAACATTATTTATTGGGATAGTTAAGATGGAGGGCCAGAGAACGGATGGTTAGTCGTCTGTTTCGAGACACAGAGGGAGGAAAAAGAATGGAGGCATATCCGCTCTCGGGTCACTCCATTAGGTACACAGGCTCGATACGTTCACTGTCAGAGCTGATTTCAAGATGATTCCTTTACAAAGATTATTCCTTTCTAAATTATATATTGCTTTATTCAATTCGATTTTGATTGGTCTGCAGTGCATCATACTGAGGGGTGTTCATACTTCAATTTCCAGTATGGCATTAATAAAATATTCAGCCAACTATCTATCGACAGTATCTGTCTATTGGTAATCATAGTGCCATACACCGGTTTGAAACAACTTTGTTATACATTCTCATAAATATAGTATGTTCCTCAACCGTGGCCTCTGCTCAAGGATTTACTTTAAAAATTGCTGCGCCATCCAATTAAAGAATGAAACGCCTCACCTCAAATAAATGTCTTGGCAAACAAAATTACTAAAGGGGAAGTCAACAAAAATAATTTGATTTACAAAAATCTGTTCTACGCAGCCCGCTAGTCTAAGCACAGTCTTCTGATTAATATGCTTGTGGAATTTGAATTAACCTGGAAAAAAACTCCCGTCCTTGCCGTTAATGGGAGATGACATCACAGTTGCTCAGGCCTCAGAGATGAGCCTCAAGTCAGCAACTTTCAGCTAACTTTGGACTCCTCTGCTAGAGGCGAATTTTGTTTGTTACCGCTACGACAGGTAGCAGCGATCGGGGCCGAGTCAAGTTATTAGCATTAAGCTAACGTTAGATTGAACTGCCAGCTTCCACAGCGACACATTATGTCAACCACAAAAATGAGCAGATTTCATTTATCAGTCTGAAAGTGTTAATCAAAAATTAACTTTTTTTGGGGGGGGGGGGATTTTGATTGGATCTTGTTTGTGTAAGCATATGACATGTGGCCTGTGGGGGTAAATCAGTCAATGTGACGATTACCGCCTTGCTGCTGTTATTGTTTGAATATGTTCATGTGATTGCACTAGTTAATTTGTGTAGTGATTAAACTTTGTCATCGACTCAAACAGCATCTGTTTTCTTCAGCAGCAACACTGAAAATCTAAAGATTAGATTCATTGTATGTGACACTCAAATAAGACGTTTTTCTCAAGGCTCCAGGTCCGCTTTCGTAATATGCTACTTTGTGACTCATTGGCAGTTACTATATGTTGTGAGGTCTGATTGCATCACTCAGCATGAAACGACACGAGTACTGTTTCACAGCAAAGTGACCACAGGGTCCAACTTGGAAATACGTGATGCCATTTGGAATGCAGAAATTAAGGAAGGCCTCAGAGTAAGCAAAGATGCTATAACGCATTACTTCAGTTCTCCTGTCAGTTCAACAAACGTGACTTGTGTTGCCGGCTACATTTAACAGAAATGTTTTGCAAGGCTGTTTCAGAAAACATTCACTTGGATACTGTTGTTGCTCGAAAACGTGCTATCTTTGAGTTTTGAAAGGTATGCCATTTTACCCCCAAAATTGTTTTGTGTTTTTAAAACAAGTTTACTTGGCAAGTGTTCTTACTTGATATCACGGAGGAGTCGCATGCAAGTAGTCGGTGGAAACAAATTGGTATAGGTACGTCACAAGTAATTATGGAGTCGTCCAATTCATTCTCTTGAATTGGAAACCCCAATTGCATGGCTCCATTGATAGCGGTTGAAAAGTCGTGTCAAGACGCCCAATTTTGAAACACTGTGATTATGATCTGCATTTCTTGATGCTCACTATGTAGATGTCAGATTTCACATTTTCCCGTTTCAACGGGACAAAAAAAAAAGGGGAGGCGAAGCTGCCACTTTGCTTCCATTTGAGAGAGTCTGTTGTATTCATCACCAAGGTATTGAGGTCAGAATCATTTCAGATTGGAGGGTCGGAGGTGGCCGCAGAGCTGGCCTGTGCTCACCCCAGTTGGCATGGCGATCACGCCAAAGTGAGACCAGAGGAGGCGACTGCACGTCACAGGCTTCGTTTTCTCGCCTGTGTCGGTCCCTGCTGTCGCTGACCCTCTTAGTTCTGTCTTGAATTTAGGCGCACATTTGTTTGCATTGTTAAAATATATTCACACCACATTTGTTTCAGAGCATTTTGATAGCCACGACACCTAAAAGGAAATCATTCAAAGATGTATGCCCTTCGTAGGTTGTAAGTTTTTGTCAATTTTTATCGACCTTCCAAATTGTCTGACTTTTGCCGACCGATCTTCCACTGTATAGTTTGTGACTTTCCTAAACGTTCTTTTCTCGCACTGTCGTCCTATCAATACGCTCTTTTCGATCTCATTATGTTGTGCCGAATGAAGTGTCGGTTGAACGCATGCGATCCGGTTTCAGTTGAACCCATAAACGGCCCTGCTTTCCCTGCCAGAGGTCACTTCAGAATATAACAGCACTGACCCACTTGAAAATCCTTTCGCTGTCTTGTGCATGGTCACACAGTTTTGTTTTTTTTTGTCTTATGAAGTAGCTTTTTTTTCTTTTTTGTCTAAAAAGTAGCATCAGATGGATTTTGATTTTTGTGACTCACTAAAAAGTGGCTAATGGCGCTGTGTAGGAGGACTGTGGTCACTGCCTGACATCCAAAGCGGGGGCTGTTGTTTTGCTTCATGGGCGTAGAACTAATTTCATGTTGAGCGGCGATAAGCACAAACGTTCATTTGAGTTGGGTACGTTTATTAGCCATGGTGCGAGTAAAACATGCAAACGCATGCTTGTATTGTCTCACTGAGGGATGCTCATGTGGATGCTAATGGACAACACTCATGATATTGTGATCATCTTTATGGATGGAGCTTGGCTTGATGCGAAACGCGGCCATCGCTTTAGTTGAGATGAGTCCGCCGTTTTTTTTTTTCAGTGCAGAGCCAATGCAATTTCTTCTTGACATGCGATGAGAAATACGGAAAGCTTTGAAGGAGATATTTCAACCCAACGCTGTTCGTTGAGCGCTCACAGACGTGCACATGCATATGCATGAAAAACAAACTTTGGCTCGGGCGTCTCAGCGGACCTTCAGGTACTCAATTAGCAGGCAAGACCACAGATCTGCGTGTGCTGAAGAACACGTGGCTGTTCCCTTTGATCTGCATACATCTGGAGCTTTTCCACGTACACTGAGATGCAGTGGAACCTCTCATATCACACTCTCCTGTGGTCGCACAATTCAGAATTGGACCAACAATAATTGAAAGCCGACACCAGTAAAGTCACTCGAAACTGTTGGAAACAGCATTGCGGGCCTAAAAGGATTATGTCTGAATCTGGTTTGCTTTTTCTTTGGCTTTTTGTGACCCTCATCGCTAAAAAGCCTGAAAAAAGAGTGCTGAAGGAAAATAAGAACATGAAAAGATTAAAAGAATATACTGCACATTTGTTCTTATGCTTCTGAAACAACATGTTATACATGCATACATACATACATACATACAAGTGGCTAACTAGCTGTGCTAACTCATTTTTGCACTGTAAATCCAAACTTGAATTTGGATCCTTTCTTTGTACTACCCGGGGTAGACATTTTCCAAAGAGGCCACCTGAGTAATATAATTCAGATTTAATGTTTGGGCCGGGACGTCCAAGTGGAAATGGATGGCGCATGATGGCTCTTTTAGGCAATCTAAGGAAAAGTGCAGGTCAAACTCTTATTCCTGGCTCTCAGCCTGGGAACATGAGAAAGCTATCAGATCTGTGAACCTGCCCCCCCCCCCCCTTTTTCATCCTTTATTATTTTATCCACAAGCCTTGTTTCCGCTCATCGCCCTCAAAGCCTTGCTAAAAGAAAGCTCAGAGCTTGTTCAAGACTGCTCCTGTGTGCTGCGGGCCACCTCCCCAATCTATAGCGATGCTTTCCGGAGGTGGACCATCTCTGCACTATATTGGAATTCTATTTCGGGCAACTGCGTGTGTGTGGATGTGTGTGTCTTTGTCTTTGTATGCCCACATTTTCCCCTTCGGCCTTCGTGTTGTTTCGACTGCTTGACCCTATTCTGCATGCAGCGCCGGGATGGTTTTCAGATAGCTCACATTCACTAATGTGATCTTTAAGCGTACGCATAAACTAAACTTAAATGTTTGATGGACCTTTGTTTTGTTTTTTTTTTTTTTTTTTTTTTGGCGTACGCATAAACTAAACTTGAATGTTTGATGGACCTTTGTTTTGTTTTTTTGTTTTTTTTAGTCCTATCCCTTGGTGACAGTCATGGTCAAGGGCTCTTGAAATGTTATTCGCAAGGTGAAGAAGCCTATTTGAGAAAATTGTCATGTGGCAAGACTCCCAGAAGTCTGGAAGCCCTCAAAGCATCTTTAGGACATGACAAATATTTCAGTCTTCCAGTAGAGTCAGTGTGTGTGTTTCTGTCATAAGTTACACCCTTAGGCACACAAGCAAGTGCTGCGTCGTTACTGCAATTCACTAGATACTGTCCGGGTTATCCAAAAGCTGAAGCGGTTCAGAGAACGGATGACCGGGATGTGTCATGCATTCTTTCTCCGCATTGCAGCTCCTTCCAGACCGATGACGACGACGAGGTGTCCAACAAGACATGGGTCCTGACCCCAAAGGTGTACGAGAGTGACGTCACACACATCCTCAATGGCCTACTAGACGGATATGACAACAAACTCAGGCCCGACATCGGAGGTAGACGCTTATTCCAAAACATTTATTTCTTGGATTTTTGAGTACCAATTTTTGCTGCAAAAACGTAATCGCTCAATCGCGTTCGGGAAATCGAAAGTGGGTTTTCATATCTTCAACAGTCATTGTGAAAGAAAGTAACAAAAGGCGGACTTTTGTACGTGGCTGCGACATGGTTGACAAGGCCTTGTAATACTTCATATTTTTAGATGTAAGGCAAGCGGCTTTCTTCCTTCACGATGACAGCTGGGTGGGGCTCTCCCGTCCACAAGTGTACATCCATCACCTTGTCATCTGAACGGATCACAATAGGGCGTGTTGTTGTTCAGTACCTGAGTACACATGATTGATGAGGCCATATATCTTGGAGAAATGGCCCGTTTGTCACATCCTCTTATATAATGCTATGCACTCTTCTCTAACGTGGCTGGACTGCATCCACAACTAATATGTATACATAATTTCTTTGTAATAGCTGGTATACAAATCTTACCAGATGAACAGCGGTGACAGAAAATGAATGGATTGCCCCTACATGAGCCTCCTGAAGATTAACACTTTTCCCTTTCAGTGTTCTTGCTACTTTGAGCTATTAACATGCACACCTGCCTAATAAATCTTTGGTCTCAATGACGTGGCAGAAATATGACGCCATTCGTCATTCCATAGAAGCTGTCCAAAGATGGCGCGTCGTAAAGGAATGCTAATAAGCCAGTCCCCCGACACACCACAGCTCCTGAATCCAATGCATATGAAAGTGTAAGAAATCATCTTGGAAAAACAAGCAATCCATGCTGCTTGGTTTTATGCATGATGCCATAATCAAACAAACTAAGCACTGAAAGTCGGCTGGAGGCATCCAGGGAGGCTCGCTAAAACAATTTGTTGCATAAGCAGACCTCTGGTTTATCTCCGGTTTATCATACAGATTAAGGCGATCAATATGTTGCCGGTAACAACAAACACAATCTATCAATCGAAGTGTCCTCAGTTCTTTGGCTGGCAGCAAAAATTCAGAATTACAGACGCATACACGGAGCAACACTGCAGCATCTGTCTGACCAAACATGCGGAGGTGAAGGGACCGAAGCATTGAAAGGTTCTGTTCCACGCTGACGGCTATGCGGTTGGTTGCCGGATTTGAAACAGCAACCCCAATCCTTTTCCAAACCAAGTGACTGGAGCTGTGGTGTTCCATTAAACAAGTTCACCATATTGCTTTCATCCTTGAAATGGCTCGAATGTTTTTGCACGGTGTCAGCACCTTGGTGGCACGGCCATATATAAAGTTCACCCGCCTGATTTTATTAACAAACTTATGTACAGTTCTCTGACAGGGTCTTTTTTAAATATGCTTTTGAGCATGAGAGATTTCATGAAGGGCTTCATCTTTTTTTTCCAGACTTTATAGGCGCCTAGGCTTTCAAATTCAACAGCATGACAGATCTGCGTTGAGTGGCTGCATCAGCCCACAGCAACACAAAGTCTCTTTGCGGCCGGCTGCCACCGCCATAACCGAGCGTCGTCTTCAAATGGGCTCTGATCTCCCTCTCGCACCTTGCGCTACTCCAACGCCTGCTGTCAAAATTTCACAAGATATCGGAGGGTTATAATTAGCTGGCTATACTGTAATCTACCAACAGCCAAACAAGTCACCAGCCATGCACTGCACCGAGCAAAGATGTTCTTCGCCAACCATTTAATGCATCAGAATGATGTAGATTGATTTGAATCCCTAATTGGACCTTAGGCTTCTTCTGAAATGGAGCTACAGAAGCACTAGAGAGGACCTTTAGATACATCCGATGAAATACTCCAGGTGTTGTGTCAGGTGTCGCGTTTGTATGTGCGGTGGGTTTAACCAAGCGGATTTTGATATCAATGAATTTCGCTGTACTTATTGTTAATGAAGGACAAAAACACAAAATCTCAAATGTTTTGGTCATCTGGGCTTTGGGAACTAGGGCTCAGCGAATTATAATTGCTTGCGTGGGTTTTCTACGGACACTCCGCTTTTGTCCCACATTCCAAAAACGTGTATCAAAAGTTAATTGACGACTCTCAATTGCCCTCCGGTGTTAATATGAGTGTGAATTAGTCTCAACATGCCCCGCGATTGGCTGGTGGATCGGGCCGATTGTCCAAGGTCCGCTAGAGTAGGCTCTGGCTCACCCGTGACCCGAGTCAGGATAAGTGCTTTTGAAGATGGATGGATGTAATGTTTGTATGCTACTTTATCTGTCTACAGTTCAGTCGGTCCTCTTTTGGCATAATTTGCAATATTTCTCGGCAACTGTGCTTTTTAGGACAGCTTTCCAGTTGGCTCATCTTCAATAAGCAACGCCCACTTTGGACTATTCATTCGTTTTCTGTGGATTTGAAGCCCTCATGCGTGACTGTTAGAGGAATCTATGGGCGAAATTGTATCATGTTTAAAGTCTCGTTTGATCTGGGCACGTCAAAGCATCTGGGTGCGTTATCAGCACCCCCAAATTCCTTTTCAGAAGGTGCCGGCCATTTGGGCTGGGGGCTGTTGCAGCCCACACCACAATCAACACATCAAAGCGGGTGGGCAATCAGAGGAGATCAGATCCGGTCACAAAGGGGGAGCGAGTAATTTGGGAACAGCGGTCGAACAACAAAAGACGATTTGAGAACACCCGTCGCGCCCAGGCGACATTTGTCATCCGCAAAGTCCGCGATATGTTGATACAGTGTAGACCAGACCGAAAGGCGCCAACGTGCCGGTGGTTCAAAGCTCATACCCAGGTAACCAATCACTACCGAGGGGCCGGACCAGGGGTACGGTATGCAAATATCGGGGGCAATGATTTTCTTGTATTTGCATATGTCACAAATAAATGTCCGAACTCGAGGAGGGGGGGCTCTGAGCGTGATCACGGAGCAACTAAACCGTCGTTCGCTCTCAGAGATCCGCTTCCGTCGATATTGAAGACAATTTTCCTGTGTGCCGAGTCGTTTCTTTAACCTTGTCCGAGAAAATCTCTGACAGTGACTTGATGGGAATCCAGCCTGTGGTCAATATTTTGTGGCTCTACGTGCTTATGAAACATTCATGGACATTCATGAAATAACCCATTACATGTATGTCACAGAAGACGCATGCTGGGTGATCGTGCATGTCCTGCGATGCACTTGACGTGTATGTCTGGGAGTGACATGAAAAATGAATGCCAACCAGCAGCACTCAATATAAGCGGCATGTCTGTTGAGAAGGCCAGCCCGTATCTCTACCTGAACCCTCTTAGACGTCACGCTCAGTCAGCCGTTACGAGTTCGATAGCACCGTATGGCACCGCTGACTCACATCATCTGATGCAATATGGACATCTATGTGACACTAACATGTCTTGTTTTCTCATATCTCACATGTCCACAAATCAACAGACTGCTTGCGTCCATGTGTGTGTCACTGCACTGAGCAGACGGAAAGTGTATCAGTGTATCAGATATAGATATACTGAATATACCGGTACTTGCAATATTACACATAAAGATCTGGCCTAAAAGTGCATTTCGGCGCGGGGATAGCGAGGGCAAAGACCTGCACTACTCCTCATCACGGTGGCCTCATAGGGCTCAGCGGTACAGAAAAAGGAACGGAGTGCATGTTGCAGAGTGCATATAAGACGGGAGGTTCGCTTTTAATAAACTCTACTGTCCACTGATATTGCCCAAAGACTCTTAAATATGCTCCCATTTTGTCCTGTTCTACATTAAATGCAAGCCCATACATCCAGATTCGTCTGGAAATGCTTTGTATTTAAACACGGTTGCCAAATCAAGTGTAATGACTCATTTTAACAATCCTCATGCTTGTTGTTGCAGTTAAACCGACAGTGATCCACACAGACATGTTCGTCAACAGCATCGGTCCAGTGAATGCCATCAATATGGTAAGTAGCCCAGAATGCGCTCTTAATGTGTCAATGTTAAGATTGAACTGTCTGATCTCGCGTTGAGAAAGAATATCAATGACTAAAATGTGTGCTCACCCCGTCTCCGCCTTGTGGGGGAGGCCAGAGCGTAATGATGGGGTGCTTTCGGTCTCTGTACAGCTGGCAGGCAATCGACGTGTTGCTCCAGCACACCCCAGCATCGCAGCTGTGGGCTTTCGGGGCTTTTATTCTAATCTTTATGTCGCACACTAACACAGCTTTGCTGTCGATCAGCGGATGAAACAGCTGCACCAGGCCTTTGCCCCGCACTGGATAAACTATTTAGCGGTTCTCACTCCAGACAGCTTATAACACCTCATCCATACAGAGCCCTTGGCGAATATCATAAAGCATCTTTTGAATAGGTGCTCTTGTGTTATTTGGTTCATTGCCAATCATTTCAAATCAACATTTTCGGAAAAAAAAAACGTCTTCGTTTTGAAATGAAACTCCCCGAAATAAGCACATGGTGCTTGTCTGATTATGATTAATGACAACTCGGATAACATGACCGTACAGACACTTGAACCAAAGTTGAACTGGAACAACAAAAAAAAGAATGACCCCTACAGATTCTAAACTGTTTTCTAACATGTCACTATTCGATCACGTGTGTGTAAGACTAAATTTGAACACCCCACACAGAACCAGCGGATGCTGTATTTCTTCTCTGCTGTTCATATTTGATAAAAACACCCAGTCATCGATAGCGGTCACAGTGAGGTATTGATTTGGATTGGCTGTGTTAGAGCCCGCCGTTGGTGCTCGCATCGGGGCATCCTTGTGTGTGTGCGCGTGTGTGTGTGTGAGGGTGCCGCGCTGACACGAAAGGTTGATGGATTGCCTCACATCCATATGTAATCAGCCACGGGCCCTCTGGTTCACACGGTAACGTGACGAATGCGGGAGCTTTGTAGGTATTGTGAAGCACGGCGAAAAGACAGATGGCACCGGGTTGGTGATTTCATGTTCTTAATTATGCAATGTGAATCCACGGGAAATATGGCAAAGACCCATGCTATCTGATTATGCGCGAGGTAAAGGATGGGACGCTTTAAAAGGAGGCTTGGAAGACAACGCTGACATTCTCTGACAACACGAATCTGACTTCTGACCCTGTTGTCAAATGTTCATATTGGACACGATTGGACAGAAGTGGACATAAGGATCTAGTTAGATGACTGTCGAGTCGAATCATGTCACAAAGCAGTCAAATCTTTGTCAAGTGAATTGGCTTCGATTAGAAATCTTTGAAGGTAAGTGCTTCAAAATGTGTGAAAAAACGGAGACCTATTTAGTCCTGAATCCAGGTCGATATCGAAAACTGAGGCCTTTGGCTTAGCCCCAAAACACACGGCACTTGGCAGAGGTTTTTTTAGCACTTGTTTGGAACTCTTGGAATAGGTTTGGGCTTTATTTTTGAGTTCGGCTTTATGGCCTCTTGTACACAAATGCCCCCGCTTATTTCTTTCCTGCTGTACTTTACTTGAAAGCTCGGGGCTCAACCGCTGCGAGTAACTAACTCAGTAAGAAAAGAGTGATAGTTCCATTTCAATGAGCTTCCTCCACTTTTATTTCTCCATTACGCCCAGGCTTCTGTCAGCTGGATTTTCATTTGTCTGACTTTCTTAGCTTGCTCTCAAAGGGACTGAAAAGAAGACGGGAGATTTTGGTCCAGCTCGTAATGAGGTTTCAGAGTACTTGAGCCAAAAAATGAGAGCCATTAGTTGATCATTGGCCCATTCATTTTAAGGTTGAGGGAGTCAAAATGTTCCTCTTCAGTATTGGAGGATTAAAAAGAAAAAAGATCTATTGATTTGAGCACAGTTCCTATATGAAAAATGACCCACTGATACCTTCAGGCAGATAAGAGGCCAAAAGTATTGTATGTTGTCAGTTAAGTGAAGATACTATGAGTGTTTTTGAAGACAGTCCACCCTATTTATTTTTTATTTTTTTGCCAGGAATACACCATCGACATCTTTTTCGCCCAGACCTGGTATGACAGACGGTTAAAGTTCAACAGCACGATGAAGGTTCTGCGTCTCAACAGCAACATGGTTGGGAAGATCTGGATTCCCGACACGTTTTTTCGCAATTCGAAGAAGGCCGACGCCCACTGGATCACAACACCCAATCGCATGCTTCGGATCTGGAACGACGGGCGAATCCTCTACACGCTCAGGTACGAAGTCAGGGTTGACCCTGGTTATTCAACCGAATTTAGATGAATATATCAAATTAAAAAGAATGTCATGAGCTCAAAAATTCTGTTCAATACGAGCATCACCCGAAAAGAATGTGGGATTAAATGAGAATGGTGCTTTGAAAATAAAATGACATCGATCGAGCATATTATGCCTTTTCTTACTGTCCTAAATGCAGCAGATGCTTTCTCCAGACGCCACTATACATCTCGAGAGATAATAAGAAAGAAACTAAAGTCCATCGGACTCAATCAAGTCATGATTGATGTTCTTCTATGCAGAACACTGGCTCGCCACTTCATTAATTTGGAGTAACTCGTTATGCAAGCGCTAGTTAATTAGGATGACCGCTGTGCTGCGCGCGACAATGATACACGACAATAGCATCCCCCCGCGGATGAGCAAAGTCACTTGAGGTCATTCCCTTATTAACAGTAAGTTTAATGACTTTAATGATTTCAAGGTCCCTCAAGTGTGAAAAGTGGTGATAGGACAGGTGTGCGGCGGTGAAGATCAACATCTATTTGTTTTGATAAACAACGGCTTTAAAGCTCGTACTGGGACTGTACAGTGTCGTGTCTCTGCAGGTTGACCATCGATGCCGAATGCCAGCTGAAACTGAACAACTTCCCAATGGACGAGCACTCGTGTCCTCTGGAGTTTTCAAGCTGTAAGTGTGGACATAAATTAGGCTCACCGCTGCATGACTACAACTCAATTTACATGGTTAACATAAAAGCAATATACTGTATAGTTGCAATGGCTAAATCAAATTCGTTCCATCTTGGCCCGTGTACCATACCGTCATGCATTTTGTGTAAACCAACGTACTGAACAGTGGTGGGGGATTGGGGGGGTGGGCGGTAGTTCAGTAAATTGTGCCGGCCCATAATTCGTTATTCGCCAGCGGCTGGCCCACCCAGCCGTCATTGTCAGTCCGTTCTTTTAACCGCGCATCCGTCATCGTGAAATAGTTGGTCACCGCTATTTTAGGTCCATTAATTAAAAAATATATATATATTTACAAGGGTAATAGCCGTGGTGGCCGTATCAAGAAATTTGAACATATTGATACAATGTAAACTAAATGCTAAAAATAATTTCCCCATAATGCCACAGGGTATTGATTTGCACATGAGCTAGTCAATACTTTGTGGCAGTATGTTGCGAACAATCATTTCATCAATTATTGTATTCATCCATCGATTCATGTGGAGCTTATGTGGACTCCACTCCCCCCCCCCCTCCCCAAAATTGTTTTTGGTTCCTCATGCATTCAGACTAAAATATGATGTCTATTAAAGTTGTAACAGGAAAGTCCTGGCTTTCATAGTGTGTGTTGGCAAACGGTAAACTCATTGAATAAAACATTTTTAAAAACCAAAAGGAAAAGATGGACTTCATTTCCCAAACATTACTTTGCTGAGGAAATTTCAAAAGTGCCACAAGTTGAAATGCTTCACTGGCCACACGGGAAGAGTGGAAGAGGGGTAAAGTTATGCTAATGAGGTCTCTATGGATCTACAGAGAGAAGCGCCATGGGATCGGTCTCCCGGGAAAAGGCTTTGTAAATACCTCCAAAAGCAACAAGAGAAGAGAAACTAGCGTGTGCCTAAATATGGAAGCAGAGCGCCCTTCATTTCAGTAGGATGAAGCCTGTCGATCCTTCAAACATATCTTTTGGCACCAATGCACTTGTGGTCGATGGTCAGCCAGCAAGTCTTCCTGTGCTGGCCTCGACACTATCACTGACCTACATTTGCAACCTAAATTCTAACATGTGTCGCATTAAATTGTACTCACTTACTCCCACAAGTCGATGCGCTACATTTCTTTCGTGTGTGTCTTGGCTGCACTGCTTCTGGTGCTTCACTCTGAATCGAAGCTATTTTGTCTAATCAGATTTTAGCCTCTATGTACTGCCACGTCAAGCTAATCGGTATCGGAGTCAGTAGTAGTGGCCAATGTAACTTCAAACTGGCAATGGGACTGTTCCAACCGATCAAGAATTCAAATTCGTCCTCACGTGGCTGGCTGGCCCTCGACTACATCAGCATTTTTATTTTCCATTCCCCAGTGGGTTGGTCAGAACAAAACTAGTTTCAACCCCCCCCCCAAATGTTTTTGTAATGTTATTGTATTCATACAATAAAGAATCAGCATGTGACTGTACTTTTGTATAGTCGTGATGGTTTCTGTAACTGTGATGCAACAGTGGTGGTATTAAGATGTGGATTAAGTCGAGTAAATCCTAACTGAAGGCCTAGGTACCAAATGCTCTCGACACACACACACTCAGTTATGCCATTGGCATATTTGACAACAGTCAAGTCAGAGAAAGTTTCTCGTTTCGAAGAGAATCAATCATCGTCGCCAGTTGAGGAGCAGGCCGCCTGCTGGGCTGGCTTTAATGTGGCAAGCGGGTACATCCGCGCATCTCACAGCATTACTGCATGCCTGAAAGCGCCTAACTCATGAAGCTATTTCGACAAGTACAAATATGCTGGACCGAAGCCACCAGCAGCCTGAGGGCAGCCTCCGATGGGAATCTGAACAGAATCGTTACTCCCAGTAAATGTTATTTTAATTAACCTTGATTTCACAAAGAAACATGACATGCAGGACTCTTAGGTCATCAATTTTTGGAAAAGAATGTTTTGTAAGATTGCAGACTTTCCTGTGATAAAACAGGTCATGAGTGCTTTGGCTATACGGTATCTTGAATTGCAAGAGTGAGCAAGTCTACCGAGGGAACTCCTTTAAGGGATGAAATGTTTGTTACGCGCGGTTATAGTTGGCCTCAGCTAATCCCCTGTGCTTCTCGTCCTCCTCCTCGTCTCCCTCCCGCACAGACGGCTACCCCAAGGAGGAGATTGTGTACAAGTGGAAGAGGAGCTCAGTTGAAGTTGGAGACATCCGCTCTTGGAGACTTTACCAGTTCTCCTTTGTGGGCCTGAGGAACACCTCGGAAATTGTCAGGACTGTCTCAGGTAAGACCACTTCTGGGCAATCCTTTCTTGTATATGTAGGTCTCATTTTGTGCTATGAAACCTTTTGTTCCGAAAGAAAAAAACTGGCGCACACCCGTACCTCTCATATTGTGGGGACATTTGTATTGGGCCACACACAAGAGAAATATTAGGATGAGCCGCTTTGTTACGTGATTTGTCTGGAGTGTCTTTGTAGAACATGTGAAGTCCGGATTGGATTTTACATGACATTCATGGACAGAACATTTAATCTGATGTGGGCAGGAGGTGTGGAGCATTGTGGGCATCATCCCTTTTGCGTAATATCTGACACGAACATTTTAAAAAAGGCCTCATCACAATCGTCTGGCCCACACAGACGACGCATGTCCAAGTTTGCTATTTAATTAGTAAAATGGGATTTTTTTTCTGGGGTCATTTTTTTCCGACAAAAAAAAAAAGTATTGCCACTTTGGTATAGGTGATTTTAGGAAAGTGAACACGGTGGAGGCACTCTATTATTGCAGTTACAATAAGGTAAGGTTGTACAATTGGAGGCCTGACTGAGCTGGGAAACCTTGATAATTAAAAGTCAGGATCCAGGGGCTGCGACGACAGAGGCAAAGAATGAATTGGACAGAAAAAAAAAATCAGACTATTGTTGAAGCTGCAACTAAGCAGATTTCAAAATAACATAACCCAGTGCCGAAATATGGATGGATGGAACCAAAGAACATTTTTTGTGGGCCGTTACAATTAAATATGTAATTAATAAGTTGGCTGTGCTCTTTTTTCTTTTTTAGATGCTTTCATGTTTACATCACAATCACGCTAAGTAACTTGGTAAAAAGTAAGGATATACATAAAGGTTAGTTAATGAGATGAAAACAGATTTTTTTTTTTTTTTTTTTTTTTGCACATACAACAAATATTATACACTAGCAAATGATGACTAAATATGGAATTGAGAAAAAGTGCCATAAACGGTAGCTTCTGAATTGGTCTGGGAGTGTCATGCGCTTCATCGTATTTTACGAGTTGAGTGGAGCAGCCCTCTTATGTGGAGCATCAAGCTTTGTTTTGGAGTGTTGGCTAAGAGGTTGATTGCGACTAGGCCTGTCAGATAGTCCAGTGCTACATGTATGGCGACATACAAAAACGTACAAATCCTAAATCGGCCACTTGCATCCACATTTAAAGGTATGGTGAGACAATGGAGTATGCTTGAACTATAAGAGCTGCGAAAAAATAAAAAAACATTTGAAACTTCTGCATTTAATCAAAAGTATTTCGAAGTGACATCATGAAAAGGCAATCTGTGTAGGCGGATTACATGTGATGAAGACTTCGGAGCACGCCTCTCTGATCTGGTTTGTTATTTCCGCCAACAGCCAACCCGCCATCTGCTCTCTTGTCAGCGCGGAGAACCTTGACTGCGGTTGAGAGACCCCTTGTCTCATTTTGCAGTCACTTTGGGTTTCTGACCTGCTGCCAGTTGGGCGAGCACAACATCTGCCTCAACGAGCAGTCTGTTAATAGAGAGTCTGGCCACCACCAAGCGCACCCTATGCATTTGGCGAGAGCTGCAGAAATGGGATGAAAATAGGTTGTTTATGGATGGAACGCAAAATCTGTCTTGATTTATTTATTTCTTTTTTTCCAGAGGTGTATTCAAGGACACGTTGAAAGTTTGAAGATTATTCCTTTTCAGGTCCTTTTGCTGTGTTCGAATGAGGCAGGCAAGGCAAGTGGAAGTAACGTTAATGCAAGCAGACAAGCAGGCAGGTGAACCGGCTTCAGCCAGAGGAGGTCATTCGGGCTCATTTTTGGAAAGAGCAACATGACTGTGATCAGATTGGTTCTCCAAAAAAAGTGCGACGACCGAAGCGCGCTTTGAAAAAGATCAAATGATTTTATGATGAAATGGATGCTTTGGGAATTGACATGCCATCTGCTGCTCTTGACGTACCTTTTTAATGAAGGCGGCGTCTGCTTTTATTGGATTCCGCACTTGCCCTGCTCAGCCAGTGTCCAAAGACGTGGTCTGGCAACATGTCACTTTGCATCAAGACTGCCTGCGCTGCCTGCAAGCCTATACCGGCATTTATCAACACACACACACACTCACTCACACACTGCCACAGTTACAAGGGAACGCGGAAATATTAGGATGGAATTAGATTTTAGCTTGGCTAGTTTGAGCGTGCGCAAAATTGTTGTTGTCCGACATCTCGACACGTGCCGTGTTCAAACGCGCAGTTTAAACTCAAGCAGCTGGAGCAATCCGCCTATTTAGATTATCTTATGCTTGTTCAAACTGTGCAAAAGGATGGCGGACACATTATAGATATTAAATAAATAAATGGCCGAACGTTATTTCCAGTGCTTTCATGTTACGCTTCCATTACTCAGATCCACAGCGAGGTCTCACCATATCTGTGAGTCATAGTTCCAGCACAAATTAGCGGGAAAAAAAAAAAATAAAAATCTTAGATGGATGTCCCGAAGGCTTTTCCGTCCAAGCATCAAGGAGAGCCATGTCATTTCCCAACTGATTGTGTCTCGTTCACTAGTTATTCTCGCTCTTCTTCATAATGAGTCATGAAATTTTTTTAATTCAAGCAGCACGATCGGGTCGCAAACCCACATTGTGTGAATGCACTTCAATGTGTATACACACAATCGTGCACGTTTCAATGAGCCTGTTGGTCTGTTCGTGATGTATAGAAACCTATTCTTAGCTTGACCTTCCGGAAGCCGTGCCGTGCAGCCTTGTTGTCTGTGTTCGTCCGCCTGTGTGATTCAGCTTGAGTCGAAAAAGCCCCGAGACACATCAGTGGCCCTGTCGCGATGACGGAGCTCCACAGTTTACAGATGATTTGTTGATGGGGCAAATCCAGGGCGGGGCTTATACAAGGAACAAGCTCGAGAATACAAGCGAAGGAAACCCACGGAAAGAAAATGCATTCCTTCTTATAGCATGACCAAACGTTGCCTCGTTCTATCTTTAGGCCGTTACGGCCGCAAACGGAGACGGAGCGCTTAATCCACAAAGACGTACTCAACAACGGCCAAAGTGTTGACAGTTCTGCTGCGACAAGACAACAAATATGTCGTAGATTTGTTGTACTGACTGGATGCAAGACGTTATTTGAGATCCGTTTAGATTGTAAGAGCGTGATGGAAAGACATCGTACAAGAACAGAATTTGTTGATTTTGTGGTATTCATCGTGATGATGGACTGCGTCGTGAAACAATTGGGTTCAAATTGAGTGTGCTTATTCTCGGCAACCAGCAGAGGCTCTCTTGATGTGATCCCCTGTCATAACTGCGGAGGCAAGGTCGCTTGTCGGCTGCTGCGTTTGTTTAATCAAGAAAAGTGGTTACAAAAAAGAGAAAGCAATAAAACACTGACGCCAATAGTTTATTTTATAGTTACTGAGACATTGTAGTCCTGATTGGATATAAAACCTGGCCATAAAGTCACAGGAGAGTAGATGGTCCAAAGCGCACATCAAAGTGATATGTCAATCCCGTCAGCAATCAAAAAGTATTAAAAAAGAAAAAAAAAAACAAATCACAGTGCGAGCTCACTCATCAATATCTATATCATAATCGTAATAATAATAATCTATAAGAAAAGTAAATGAATGACTGCGGAAATGTACTGCAGCTCTTTAATCAGATGCCGATCATCCGGCGTTTATTAAGAGAAAGGAGGTTGAAGACTGCCGAAACAATTCATTAGCCACAGCCAGACGCCACTGCGATTGTAGCGACTCGCTCTTAATCTCTTCCTCCAGTCATCCACTGCTCCTCTCTGTCTGTCTTTCTCTCTCCCTCTCTCTCTCTCTCTCTGCTGGCGACACTTGCGAGGGGCAGGATAAATGTTGTGACTCAGCCCGTATCGTCCTTTTGTCAAGTTAAAGACCAATTTACGCCGAATGCCATCCCCCTGACGCCCATCCCCCCCCCCCCCCACCTGTGCCCGCATGCCGCACTGGTCACGTTACACTCAAGCTGATTTACAAGGAGCAACTTTTCTTTCAGGCAATACCCAAATCATCTTTCCTGATATGTATAATTGATGATTTGCGGAACCAAAGAGCCCACGGTAACACGACTTAAATGGATGACTGTTTTGCTCCTCATGCATTAGTGAAGAGGCAGCTACCGGTAAGATTTGTCTCGTAAAGACAAACGCAGAGCAAGTGGAGTGAAGCGCTTTTTTTTTTTTTTAATGAAGACATTTTGTCCTGTTCCAATAAAATTGCGACCGCGGTAACATTGATGCTTATTGGAGGCCGGCCCACTGTTATTTTTTGGACGTTTAAACAACTGATGGGTAGCTGTCAAAAATAATTTTGCAAGACTGCAGTGATAAATTTTAGAAGTCATAATAGAGATTCCAAGGGCAGTTTTGTTTAGAAGTAACGTGTTATTGTTTTGGCGGACTCAGTCGGGTTTACACTAGTGCACTCTCATGTTAACCCACTTACTTCCAGACACTGTTCATAAACCAGCCACACAATCGACCACGTTCTCAACAATGAAGCGATTATTATTCCAAGCCTCCATCCCCTCAAACAGCGGTGCAATATATCATTTTTTTACACAAGCGCACAGTTTGAAGCTAGGAAATAAAAAAATGGTTTTACGAGATTACGCACCTGTCTTCCTGTTCCTGAATTTACTTTTAATTGGACACGGCAACAGTTGCTACAGAAGCTTCAGATGGAGAAAACAGGACACGCCAATGCATTGCTTCCCAAACCAAAATTATCTTGCAAGTGGATGGTAGTATTGAGGTTCTTAATATTTTTATTTTTTTTTAGTTGAGATGCTGTAGGCATGGATGGAGGTCATCGAGTCGAGTGAAGCAAGGGTGCTGAGCCAAATGATTAAAAAAAGTAGGCCAACTGTGTCAGAGATGTTGCTTATGGAGATGTTTTCCTTTTATGTGGACTTGCACATGAAGTTGTTAGATACTTTTGGCAATGTACTTGGGGGGGAAAAGTGTGTGTGTGTGTGTGTGTGTGTGTGTGTGTGTGTGTGTGTGTGTGAGAGAAATATTTGATTCTCTGCTTCAGTGTAGGCTTATAGAATACTTATATAAATATATATATATATATAATGTATACACACACACATTTTTTTCGGTCATTGTGTTCAATCAATCTTTGCTGAACCAACAATCCCATGCCCTGAGCGCCGTCTTACACCTTCACAAAGCTTTAGAGTGGCATGTTATTGTCTATAATGAGTATCAAAGATACCGTAGCAAATCGAGGCGGGTTTATGAGCATGAACTTTTTGCAAAAGGACACCGTGAAATTCAGTTTGAAGTCATCGACGCGAGCTCGGACTGTGTTTACTAAGAGGATTAACCTGCTTTCATGCAAATGTGTTTGCAAGTGAAGCTCTCTCAATTTCTTTGAAGCAATATTTTCTGAACGTTCCACTGGAATAGTCGGACTTTAGCACAGAGGGGGGATTTATAAAAAAGATGGGTTGCAACGACAACAGCACTTCATTTTCAAGGACGCCCATTTCACAAAACTTTGCGGTGACTAAAAGGAAAGGGAAACACTACAGTATCTGAAATATGATTGACGTGGTGACGGAGATGATAAACCAAGACCCATTCCAGTGACTTTAAGGCTTGTAAACTTCACCCATCTATCCATACGTCTATTAAATGTCTTGATAGCGATTGTAAAGACCAATCCGTTGTGTCATTGTCAGACATCGGAGGTCATAGCATGTTGTGTTAGCAGTGAAAATGAGGCGGCGATGATGCGCGGTATCAAGAGAACGAGGGAAGAAGGGTGAGCGTTCAATTTTAAGAACACGCCAACGCTTACATAACGGCTTTGAATCACATCTCGGCTCAGTGTGTGAAAAACAAATGCGGCCATTTTTAGACAAGGTGAGGTGGAAGTAAAGCAGAAACAGAGGAGACAAAGCAACCATTGGATGAATTTGATGATGGAGTTTTGCAATTACCAATGCAAAAATTGACAGAAAAGTCCGCTGCCTTTATTCTTTGTGTGAACAGACTCAACTCCCAGGCACCGTACTCGTCCCCCTTTGTATGTTTCTCAGTTTTACAGTTAGACTCAAAATTATTTTCCTTTTATATTTCAATGAGCAGGTGGCAAAGTATAAAATGGCCACTGCAGCCTGCAACGATACAACCAAGCAACACGGGAACTTGTTTATCATCTGCCATTCGTCATGTCACCAAAGAGTGATGAGCAAGCATTCCGGCTAAGTACCATTGACCCTGGCAAGTAGCCGAGGCGTAACCCCGGTCATTAGCAAGCTTCCCGTCTTTCAGTCAAACCTGCACATTTACATACGCTGTCACCTCTTATATCCCCAAGCGTTTAGAGGACGGCCTGTCAGCAGCCTCGAATTAGATTGGCCAGCCTGAGCCTCGGGTCTCTGCTGTCCATGCATATCTCCAACAATTTGCAAGCTCTCTGCCAGCAAAACGACGATATGATATTCTCATGTGACTTTTTTTTTTTTTTAAATTTTCTTTCTCTCATCTGGTCAGCAATCCTGCGTTTGCATGGCAGGTTTCATTCCGACCATATTCCTGGTCACTGTTCCGCATGAATCTTCTCTGCTATAACTCAGATAAGAATTTTTCGGCCAACATTTCGATATATATATATATATATATATATATATATATATATATATACACATATATACACACACACACACACACACACACACACACACACATATATTCATCACAGTATGGCTAAAGCTGAAAGCATTATTATGCCTTCCCATCGCTTTCTTTCTGTTAAACGTGTTGCCTCCGACAATAAAGAGCTGATTTCTGATGAATGATCAGGCCCACCAAGTTTTTATTGCTTTCCGTAGATTACATCAGCTTGAAGTAACTGTGCGATTCTCAGTGAAAGAAAAAAAAAAAAAAAGAGGGAAAATAAAAAGAATATCTCAATGGCAGGTTTGTGCTGCTGTCGGTATTTTTGCATGGGTTGGGTCAGCAAAAAATTGTCCTTGTCTCGAGTGAGTCTGACTTAAAAGCAATGTAATTCCAGCGATGGATGATCAGCTCATTTTATTAACGGTGGGCAGAGAGCGTCGCATAGGACGCCTTCACTGTACTGATCTGTTATCTTTGTGTTCTTGTTACAGGAGAAATTAGCACTTTGGATCAGATGATTGTTAGCCGGATAGGGAAGGAGCTGAAGATGTGGGCGATGTTGGATACATGTGAAAGACCGAGAGATCACAGCGGCACGTACAGCCGCTTCATTACATTCACTGCTGGTCCACTGGGTGTAAATTGGACCCCTCGGTGGTGATGGTCATGAATAAGAGAAAACGTTAGATGGTGAGAGCTCCGCGTCAGGGGTTCCGCTACTCACTTTGCAGCCTCTTTCCCAAGTTTCAGAGGGCCGTTACGAAGACCGAAAAAAGAATTCAACTGAAAACACTACGCCAATATGCATTCCGGGATGAGCTGCGTCAACATTTCCTTTCATCAAAACGCACCTTGTCCTTCTGTCAACGTTTCATTTCTGAATTTGAATGCAATTGACATCCATTGTAGAAAACAGACTTGGATTTTTTTTTTCCTCAAGCGATTTCTATGTACCAACAGGATAGGAAATTACAAAAAACACATATTTACAATAATAATAGGAACATAAAAAAATACATTTATATACTCCTTTTTGGACAGTCATCAAGTTGTTTGTCGATGAGAGCGCGAATCAGGATTGAAGTCTCTAACGACCAGGATGAGCACACCAAGCTTCAAATTTATGCTTGTTGCTCGTCCATGAATGTGTGTGTATCATCCACACGCCGAAGCCTTGAAACTATGTGCAATCAGGACGTGATTAACCAACTAATGCATGACCCCCTTTGCTCGAATGGCAAGGCGGGCTGATACTGATATATCAGCTTGCCACAGTGGAGGGCACGGGTCGATAACGGCTCCACAAAATGTCGTGTTGGCAAATGCCGCGGCCTGGAATGAAACTGGTGAATGGATGAAGGCGAGCTTAAGCCAACAGAGACCTTCGACGACCAATTTCAGCCATGCTGGAAAGACCATTGTTATGAAAGGTGTGGAAATGTGAAGGAGGTTTTGCGCTACAGACGACATCAGGATGACATGGATTAACCAGTCGCAAAGGATGGATCTTGGTAGAAAGGGTTATTTGCTCTGGTAATGCTACTAAAATGTAAACAGTGCTCTGCCGAACCCTCAAGTCCTGTATTGCCCACAAAGCAGATGCCACGCACCAGCCTGCATCAGCAGAAAAATACATCTGAACAGTTACGGCTGTGCTGTAGGGGTCACCGAACATTATTTCATATCGCCCAGACTTGGTCCCCTCCATCCAGATGCTACAGGAACTCGCTGGCGCTGATCGCAACAAAATAATAAACACCAACAGTCTCGCGTCTTTCTCTCTCTGTCGCTCATTAGCGCGAGCGCAAAAACACACAGATGTCGGCTGCTCTCGCAATAAACTGCGACGCGCCCTTTCTCATGAGGAAAATTATTAGCCAGCTGTTCGTACCCCAGCTGCAGCCAGTCTATCGCAAAGCGCCGGCAGCCATCGAACAATCTCTCTCTCTCTCTCTCTCTCTCTCACTCACCATCACACTGACGACTGAGACAGAGAGAAGGCTTGTGCCCTGCAGGTTACAAGCCATAGTGAGAGGCCAGCGGAGGTTTCCGACACCGCGAACAGTTTGATGTTAATCAATTAGCAGATCAGCGGCCCACGCTGAGCTGCCATTTTACTAAAATGAGCCAACGGATGCCAACAGGTACACCCAAAGTCAGTTGAAGTTGAGAGTAGCTTTAGCACTACCAAAGCTAACTGGAATGAGCTCGATCACAGGCTGTATCGTTCAGTTCAGTTTAATCCCAACGGTTGAACAAAATTTAAACTAAATTAGCCTTCGGTTTTGATCAAGATGCAGAAATCAAAGCGTCTACGCTCAAGTTTGCATACGTATTCAGGAAATTGAAATGGTACACTGTTTGGAATGAACTACACGACCATGTATGTGTGGGCGGGTTGGTTATTGCAGCATCAATGGTGGACCGTGCATAGTGTGACATCTGTGTTGACGATGCAACCCCAAAAATTCAGCAAACAAGACCACAACACGTTAATCAAGAACAACCTAAGACATTTTGCATTTTGTGTTTTTTCATCTTGGAATGACAACCTTGGTTTTACTTGTTGTTGTTACAAATCATTGTCTTACACGGGCCCAAAAGCAAGACTCTTAAACCACATTTCCATTTTTTTGAATGCGCTAGCTTTCTTCAGCAAACAATTTGGTTACTCAGCATGACATATTCATCGTCAGACGTCAGAGTTTGTTCATGTTCGCTGTCGACAGCTGTGTTTGATCATCGTGTGTTAATACAGCACGACTTAGTAGGACGGTTGGAAGAGTGCTGTGCGGCATATTCCGGCTGTCAGGAGTTTACGTGTATCGAGTGAAATGGAATCTGACCCGTTTTGTCCTCTTTTCCTCTCTTTTAGGCGACTACGTGGTGCTGACGGTCTTCTTTGATCTGAGCAGGAGAATGGGCTACTTCACCATCCAAACCTACATACCGTGCACGCTCATTGTCGTCCTCTCTTGGGTCTCATTCTGGATCAACAAGGATGCGGTGCCAGCCAGGACGTCATTAGGTGAGCTTGTGCTTTGCATGTCAAATGCTGGCAATCCAAATTCAGATGATCTGTAATCGCACATTGGTACTGGCCCGCACACCCTGTCACGCTTAAATTCATTGGCAAGTATGCCCCTGAAACATACGAAGAGCTCGGCGGCGGCGCCGCCACTTAACCTCCGATTGAAAAGCCGTCTACTTTTGTCGGCCGCTTTCCTTCCTCCTCTTGCATTCCTTCCTCCCCCTTCTCTTTCCCTCTGAGACAGGCACGAGGAATCTAGTCCATCTTGATAAGAAGAGCCAATCCTGGCACATGTTTTCACGCATGCTTTAATGAGGCATTCATTATGCAGTGCAGCAGCAAAAGATGCCGGGATGCAGCCTCAGCACAAGAAGAACAGGGGCTGCTGCGGCTTCGATCCACGCAAAGGAAAAGGACGCAGGACTTAAAACGAGAGCAAAAGTTTAAATATCAACAAACCCCGTCAGGCTTTGAACTTCCTTCACCTGCAGGGGACGTGACATGGATGTGTTTTTTTCGTCATGTAGCTTTCTCCTTGTCAGCTTTCTTTTCGGACCCGAAAGGCTGAAAATCTTGCCCCCCAAACATGCGATGTGATCATTATCAGGCAGAACGGAATGTACAAGAATCCGCCGGGGAAGAGCGCTTCCTCCTACCTTGCTGTCGTCATTACTTTGTCTGCCATCAATCTCTAAAAATAGATCGCGTACTCGAGCGTTGGCGGATTTCAGCACCATTTGCCGCGGATGTGCGAACAGAGTCCAATCCCTGCTAAAATTATACCAAGAAAGGAAAATCCAAATTTCCCCTTTGAAAGATTATACGGGCAGTACAAGCAGCCAGGTGGTTGGGGAGTGGATTAATTCAGATGACATCATTCTTAATCCTTCAATGCCACCCCGAAATAAACCAATTCACTCACAATGCTGAAATATTCGTCTTGAGACAGGCAGATGTCTTTTGCTCCACACCAAATACAGACTCCCAACAGTAGGCCAATGCAAACCTCCCAATTCAGTGAAAGGGAAGGTGGCAGCTTTGTTTATTTGTATTCCGGAGGTATTATGCCACTGACGGGAGTGCTAATCTGTAGTATCAGCGATCATATAAACCCTTTCCATGTGCCTTGTTCCACATCATCATTAGAGCCAGAGCAAGACTGGGCGAAGGATTACCAGATGGTGTTTATTGGAATGTAGTGTCGGTGTGTTGGTGGTCAATGGGAGATGAACCGTAAACCGTATGGAGCAAGGGGAGTACAAAACAGCTGTTTATGCGATCTCCCGTGGGGATCGAACTGTTAAGAGCACAGAATCAAACAGCCTCCGTTAATCCTCGTTTTGCATCAATTAAACGCGGCGATATTTCAACACGGCTTTGTTTGACTTCATGAGCAGCCTGCTCAATGAATGTGTCCTTTTGTTCTTGTTCTGCTCCTCCAAAATGTTTTCCAGGTCTTTGCTTAATTTGTCATATCAGTTTTTAAGGGATGCATATTGTTCTTAGTCGTGGTCAAAACACATATTCCCTTGAGGGGTAAAATTACTTTGAGGGTGATGCACTCATGCCGTGTGTTACGAATCTGGAATTTAGGATCTATAACTATGAAAAATCGGGTGTATGGCCATGTCTAAAACATAAATAATACCGTGCAGGTATGACAATTTCCAATGCATGGTGAATCTCCATAATGAAAACTAATTTACATGCTTGTCTCAGTGCTGCTTATTTCTTTAGCAACTCACTACAAATGGGCCCAACAGCTTCCTTCCAACACCATTTATGGGCTGATATAATGGCAAGTTTTCTGAAGCAAAAAATGAGGCATCCATTTTTAGATTTTGATTCTTGCAATAATTCTAGCCATGATGATAATTGTTGCCAACTTGCTCGACAACCATCGTCTATGATGTCATTACCAGGCATCACCACCGTGCTGACCATGACTACGTTGAGTACCATTGCCAGGAAGTCTCTTCCTAAAGTCTCCTACGTGACAGCCATGGACCTGTTTGTCTCCGTCTGCTTCATCTTCGTCTTTGCCGCACTAATAGAGTATGGCACGTTGCACTACTTTGTCAGCAATCGGAAGCCAAGCGCCAAAAAGGACAAGAAGAAGAAAAACCCGGTGAGTGCCCTTCTGAATCTAAGAGGTCGTGTTTTATCTTCTATTTTGGATTGGATGAATTGCAGTTAGCACACAACTGCCAGTGCCATTTAGAGTACCTTTCATTAACCTCAAATAAAGTTCAGCTGTTCGACGACAAAAATGTCAGGAAAAAAAATGGGGTTAATCAGAGCTACTTTAAATTTAGGCAGTTGTGTGCTGACTTCCATTTTACATGAATTTGAATGTGCCTGGTTAATACCGAAGTTAGCCACGGCGCCAGTTATAAGAGGCTGTGAACATTTGTACAACCATAGCAGAGTCAGAATCTGAATCATCTTGATTGGCCAAGTATGTAGAGCACACAAGGAGTTTGTCTCCGGTTATACAGGCTACACTAGTATCGTCATAACAAGCAACAACGATAAACAAAGACATGACATAAGTATCGAAAGACTTTCCATAATGTAAAGGTACCACTGTGAAGCCGTACCACCCAATGACAGCTGTGCGACAAGGCGCAGAGTCACCGAGCAGAGATCAAGTGATCAGTGGTGTGCAATACAATACTATGACGGTTGTGCAGTTGGTGCAGATCATCGTTGCGCCAATTTTTTAAGTGACCAGTCGCAATAATTGTAGGACAACAGAAAGTCCTTAAGCGCTTTAAAGTGTCTGGTTTTGGTGCGCATGGTTGGGTAACGTTTGCCTGAAGGGAGTAGCTGGAAAAGGTGGTGGGCAGGGTGTCGGGGGTCCAGTAGGATTTTCCATGCCCTTGCCTTGGTTCTTGTGGTGTGCAAGTCCTACAGGTTAAAGGTCATTTTAATGGTGAAAATGTGTACTACTAATTTGTATTGGTCTTTATATATATATAAAAGCTGTAATTTGAACAGGGTCATGTAGACTTTATATATCCACAGTAGGTTAAGGTTCAATCACTCTCATTGTCCCTCCCCCAAAGTATTACACTGACATTAATCCTCAGGAGGAAAAAAAAAAAAAGCTTAGTATCCCTAAGGGAGCATCTTCCCGATCACTGTCACCTCGACTTACTCAGTGAGCGAGTCCTTCAGCTCAAACCGTCGCCTAATCCGCCGCACATCTGTTACAGTTGTAATTTAGACCCATGTCACATGTCAGGGCGCTGGTTTTCAGCTTCGCCTTGAATCCATCAAGAGATCATGCGGCGTGGCTGAAGAGCCAGCCAACCTGTCCTGCCAAGTAGTTGTCGATTCTGAACAGAAAGGTTATACGAGTCAATCTTATCGGGTTTTTTTGTTGTTTTTTTTGTGTGTGTATGTTTGTTTGTTTTCCATTTGATTACTCAAGGTGACATTCATGACAAACTCGCTATTGATGATTTTAATACTGCAATCATATCAAAGCTAATGCTAAGTGTAAGAAAGGACAGTACTTTGAAACAGACTCTTAAGTCTATTCCACCATGCATTTTGTCATCTGTTGTCATACTTTGTATGTCCTTCTACAGTATCTCCTTTTTCCATTCCGACTGGCGCGGAGTTTGCTCTTTTCATGCATTACCTTGTGCTTTCTTTTTGAATTGCGGTTATTGATGTCTCGTTTTCTGTTTGTTGTTGATTCTCTTATTCAATTCCTCACATTCTTTGTTTCCTGTCTGGACAAAAGCTCCTCCGGCTCTTTTCCTCCAAGGTATATTGCCTGTGTCTAACTGCATGTTTCTGCTGCAATTTTTATTTATTTATTTTTTGTAGGGGGAGGGGGGAGGGGGTTGATCCTTCAAGCACCATCCTGTTTTTCTGATCTACAGCAAAAATATGCATCTCTCAGTTCCCTCTTTATCTTACCTGCATTTTTATTATGCACCTCCTCATTTGATGAACAGTTTTCAGAAAAATGACATTGAAAGTGTTCTCTGCTGTGCACAGTGCGGAGGCAGCCAGCCAGCCAGACTCAAGCAGTTTCTTTTTTTTTTTTTTGTTTTTACAATTTAAATGAGCATCCTACTGATCCTCTACCGAAAGGAACATTAAGTCCAGGCCCAGCTTGGACTGCTTCTGGCTCCCTCTGTCCTGTTTCACTCTTGTCTTAACCAAAACGCGTTGCGGCTGCAAAAGCTTCCCCCCACGCCCCCGCCACCTCCCGTCCTGCCAGTGAGACTTTACCTCTGTGTTCGTTGGGCTTCTCAACCTGACACTTCTACAGAGTCAGCAGAGCCTTAACAGACTGAAACAGACAACCCCCCCACAAAGTGTTGAGACTAATTAGAGGTGCGTTTAAATATCAGGTAAGACGTAAGGAAGGTGGAAGGGAGCGAGCAACAATCCAAATTTCCACATGCACTATATGGACAGCGGTCTCCTTCAGTTTGCAGTTCAGCTGTGACCAAGGTTGAATACGTACGGAACACTTCATGTTTCGGGGGTGGGCATCTCAAACAGTTCCCCGAACCCACCCGGGCACTGAACTTTGTGTTTTAAGGGTGAGCCCAGAAACGTGACAAAAGGAAACACACGATACTGTCAGTGAGTGTGTCCTATCACAACCAATGCAGATCGAGCACTATTGAGAGCTTTTCCTTTTGGCTCAGCTCTCTCATCACTTAGATGGTGCAAAGCACAGATCCCGTACACATCCATGTTGCCCTCACTTGTGCATGAACAAGGCCCCGTGATACTTGAACTCCTCAACCTGAGACAGGACTTCTTTCCCAACCCGAATGGCACAATTGACCCTTTGCCGACCTCAGAGTTGGAGGAGCAGATTCTTATTCCGATATCTTTGGGAAAACTCATTACTAGGCCTTTTTTTTTTTTTTTTCCTAAGATGACCTGACAAACGTTTTTTCTGGATCATGAAAAAATGACAACAGCTACTCCAAGTGTTGTAGAATGTCATAAAATGCTTGCTTGGGTATTATTTCTCCTAATTGGGGAAAAAGAAGCATTTTCCCATTTGCCAATACCTGTGTCCATATAGTGTACAAACGTGCTTTTCAAAGCAGAGGTCTTTCCCCCCCCAAATCGCTTTGGAACCGAATTTCAGCCAAGCCGAGTGGGTACTTAAACATCCCGTCAAAAGTGTCACACAGAATTTCCCCTTCTTGTTTTCTGAGAGGTTGTCTATTGTTCAGTCAGTTAAAGTTGCCAACGTCAGTGTGTTGCTCCTTTGTTTTGGTTTTTTTTTTTTTTTTTTTGGGTTGTTGTTTTGTTTGCTAACACCAACCCAGCACAGCCCGGCGTGAGCGGGACATCGCTAATGCTCCTTCTGCTTGAGCTTCCACTCATTGCTCCGCCTCCGGTTCTAAACCAATCCCCTTTGAGAACGAAGTCATAACCTGCTCGCCGTAATCCCCTCATTAACTCAACATACTGTCCGTTCATTTGGACTCGACCAAAAAAAAAAAAAAAAATTACTAAGTGCTCAAAGCAACCCATATGCTGTTTTCCATATGGGGTTATGTGTCGTTTTCAAAAGGGACAATGGGTTTGTGCACAAGTGCTGGGCTAAATGAGGCTGTAGGGAATCATCTGTCAAGTCAAGTTGAAGTATTCTCAGCTCATTTAAGGACGCATGCAAACAGCAGGATGGCATTTTCGAACAACCGGCAACGTTTCTTACGTTGCTGTGACCATGGCCTAAGGTAGACATCAATCAATAATCATTTTTAAGATACATTGGAATCTTAGGCAGGGACTATTTTCGGGAATGTTTTTAATATATCACCAGAGAACACAAAGAAAGAAGAAGAAAAAAAAATTCACAAGCTGAGAAGCCGTGACGTGAAATGCTGCTTGAGCTTTTTGCGATGCTCGACATGCCGAGTCTTTCTAGGAGACAGGTTTGACACCTCACTTTATCAGCAAGGTCGAGGATCTTTCCAATGCTGCCGAAGCATTTAATCTGCCAAACTGCTGGAATCCCAATTTATGCAACAGAAAGTGGCATGACTTTGAAGATAAAAAGTGGATGGAAATGGCATCTTCGAATACTCATTGTCTCCCTTGATAATGACAGACGCTGACATTTTTGTCCTACCGTATTTCCTCAGAATGGCGGGGGTTCGCGGATTATACTTAGCAATTGCTGATTAGAGGGGGCAAGGCATTTATTAAAAGGCAGACTTTTTTTTTCCTTACATAGGTCTACAGTAAATCATAATGCTTTGGAAAACCTGTCTCCACCTTGAAAGTAGTCTGTAAAAAAAAATCAAAACATTATCAGAGGGGTTTTCTTGGTTCACGAGGCATTTCCCGTTTTAAGGTTGCAATTTCACCTATAGTTAACATTTTACTATTATTTGAAAAAATGCCGAAAATAAATACAAAACAATCAAATGAATATGGATAAGTATTTATTCTTGTAGCGTGTAACGATGTCTTCTTGTATTCTGCAAGCAGTTGACATACCTCCATAGGTGCTGCTGTTCTGGTTAGCAGTCGAGTTATCATCAAGGGGGCTAATTACATATCGCTGACTCACGGCACCAAAAGAAAGTGGCAGCGCAAATGAGACCCCACAACCCCCATTTGTTTGGTTTTATGAGTAGGGCTGAATGATTTGGAAAAATAATCTATTTGCAATTTTTTTTTCCCCCTCAATATTGCGTTTGCAATTTAATTAGCGATAACTTTCAGCTTTCCATGTTTTTTTTTTTTTTTTACAAAGATAAACAAACCAGGAAATAATTTTTTGCATTAACGAAACACACTGGCCGATCACAGCTACAAATTTACAAAACTGATTTGCAAAATAAATCAGTAAATCATAAATTGGATGACAACAATAGTGCAAATGTGCGGCTTTCTCTCTTCATTTGATTTTTTTCCGAAAAAATGAAATGTTAAATGTCTGGCATATCCTACCACATCGCGAGGTGGATTTGGATCGGATGAATTGTTCAGTCCTACTCACGAAGGGTACCCGAGGCCCCGCCGCGGGTCCACGCGCTAACTGTCGGCTTCCTGTTTGAAAGCAGACGCCCACGGTGGACATCCGCCCGCGCTCGGCCACGGCCATCCAGATGAACAACGCCACGCACATGCAGGAGCGCGACGAGGAGTACGGCTACGAGTGTCTGGACGGGAAGGACTGCACCAGCTTCTTCTGCTGCTTCGAGGACTGTCGCTCGGGGGCGTGGCGGCACGGCCGCTTGCACATCCGCATCGCCAAGATTGACTCGTACGCGCGCATCTTCTTCCCCACGGCGTTCGGTCTCTTCAACCTGGTCTACTGGGTCTCCTATCTCTATCTTTAAGAGCGCACGTCCGGCCTTATCACCGCGCTCTTGACGCTGTGTGGGACATTTCTTCAAAGAGAGTCATCGGTTTTGGAGCGGCAGACGGCGCAAATCCTGTAGCATTACATTAAGCGGCATGACAAGATCGATCAACGCCGATTTGAAGTATTCCTGTGCGTGATAAGCTTCTGTTCACTGTGCCAACGCCTCCCATTTGGTTTGTTTTTGGTTTGTTTTGTTTTTCGTGGACCAATGGAAATGAAAGTGGTGAAATGGAAGGAATCACTGTGCTGCAAAGTGTCAAGCACTTTAAAAGTGTCACAATTAGGGATGGGCATTTGGTGACACTTCAGATGGGGCGCTGAACCAGCCCATGAACCAAATTCAATTGTTTCGATATCGCGCCTGTGTTAGTTGCAGCCGGGTAGCGCGCTCCATTTCACCGTAGCCGCTTCAAATCCACCTAATTCGTCACCACCAATTAATCAATTACGATGCCCATCCCTAATTGAAGCAGGTTTTAATTTGGCCAATGCGATTGCGCAACAAATCGTCTACCATTTTTATGTGTGCAGTCAAAGCGACGGCGGCGACGTTGTTTATGGACAACTGTACAAATACTGTAAATATTTTACTACTGGATAGTGTGTTTATATTTATTGCATGCACCTTTCAAGGCCAGGAAGAAAAAAATACACGTATTTTTGTCGGGTATTGCTGGGTATCATTCAGGGGTTGAAAAAAAAATCTTTACATTCAGGTGGAAAGGTTAGCTCCACGTTTGTTTTTTTGTTTGTTTTTTTTTCCTCACAGCTTTCAACACAAGCAACATTTTCTGTTAAAAGCCAAGATTTGCATAATGTGTTCTCTGTATGCAAGAAGACACACAAGCAAAGGTACTTTTGTCTCTGTGCGCTTGCCCTTCACTGCTTGTGAGAAAAAAAAAAAAAAAAACGCAACATCACAAAGACGACCTCGTAACTCATCAACATTCCAAAGCGGATGTCAGTGCAGATACCGGAGGATCGTTTGTGGAGCTCACTTCGAAGATGACACAAAACACAAAGCTGTGAAAGCCTTATTGCGGAGCCTCTCACTTCGTGCTTGTTGGAGCCGAAAAGTCCCAAATGTTTTGTTCCTCCGATCCGTTTGCTTTGAATGGTGTGGTGCTGAGAGAAGACGCAAATGAAAGCGTTGTAAATGTTGTGTATCATGTCGTGTAATATATAAACGCACTGAAGACATGGGGAAGGTGGGGGGGAGAGGCGTGTTTTTGATAGATCGGGGCAATAACACTCGTCAACAATTTTTTTATCGGAGATGCCTGTAAACTTAGATTTTTTTTTTTTGGGCGTTACGAATTTAACGCTTCCCTCAGTTTTTCTCTAGCACATCAGGTTTTCATCATAATAAAATGGATAATACAGTAATACATTTAGTAATGTTTGCAAATAGGAATTCCTTTCTAGCTATAAATTTGTTTTGGGTCAAAACTTAAAAATAAAATTACAATATCGCAAAAAAAAAAAAAAAAAGGATGTGCTAGAACATACGAAAAAGCATTTTTAATACAGCATCAAAAATAGGTACATAAAGGCATCTCTGATTAAAATTTTCTGTTGACCAGTGTCATGGCACAAAAACGCATCTGTAAATGCCGTTCTGATGTATATAAATTATGAAAAGAAGAAAACCCTTCTGATTTTCTAGAAAAAAAAACAAAGAAAAAGAAATGAAAAGGGTCTATATAAAATATATATTTTGTAATTTCAGCTTGCCACATTATATAAAATGACAGTATATTAGACTTATTTAATGCCATAGAATAATCCAACGGTGGGGGTATTTATTTATCTATTTATTGTATTTATTTCATGGAAATAAATTGTACTTATGTTCATATCGTCTTCAAAAAAAGTACATTTATGCATTCGTAAAGGGTGCATTTTTTGTTTTTTTTTAGTCGGTCTGTCAATGGAGCTTTCGCTAAACTTCTCTTCTTGTTTCTCTTGTTCTTTCTATGTTGTGGTCAATGTTTTCACCAAGGTCTGTCCTTGTTTGCTCAAATGTGACTCTGCTTTTATGGAGCTTCAGCATCACTGAAGGGGGGGGGGCATTGTTTCATTGATTTTTTTTTTCTTTTCTTTTATTCAGCATTTGTCAACCTTCTCCAACATGGGTGGGGAACCATTTTTCTTATCAGCGGCGAGTTCCGTATTTTATAAAGTCCTCAAAAGGCCACACAGATTTTCTGAAAAAAAAAAAAAAAAAAAAAAAGAAATCATCCAACAAATGCTTTTTATTTGCTTGTACTAGAAGCTTCTTTAGAAAACAAAAAAAACAAATATTAGGTTGTCGGCCATCATTCATGGTTTCCTGTACGTTTTGAATCTTGTGTTCCAAAACTGCCACGCTAGTTGTCTACTCTCAACCACTATGGTGTCCTCTTTACACGACTGCTCTTCATCCGTGTGTTGTGCTTTGAGTGCTACAGACTTAAATACTAATCTGACACACTGCAATGTCGAAAAAAAATAAACGACATATCATTTTTGGTTGTACAAGTGTTTGTGGGGTGGTTTCAAATCTCAAAGGCGACAGTGACACGTGACTTTGCACTGCAACTTGTCATTATTCTTACATTCCGGATCGGGAGAGATGACAACAACAACAAAAAAAAAGAAAATTAAATATTCCACATTTCACACAGTTGTATTTTATTCACCATGTGTCAAATGTAAAGAAGTGGGGATTGCCATGAAGTGTGTGCATGTTGAATGTTTAGTTTCACTTGCAGGAAGTTCATGGAATAGGACCAAATCAGTTTGTCTCTACACTGTATTTATTTTGTGGTTTATTTTAGGAGCACACAAAACATTTTCGACTGCTATCGATGTTGAAAAACAATAATGGTAAAAAAAAAAATAACCATAAGCATTATAAAAAGGTGTCACTGAGCAAAATGGATCGAATTCTCCTGCTTATGTAAGTTATTTGGTATCTATGTAATCCTTGGGTTGTGTGAACAAGAAAAAAAAAAAAAAAAAAAAAGGGGGGGGGGGCACAGCGTCTGCATAGTCTCCAAACATGTCCTTTTCATAAGAGAATTGCACATAGCTGTGAAATTTTACAATAAAATTGGTGCATTTATCTTCGTGTGACATTATTGTACTGGAGATATTTCAGCCACATGCTGTGTAGAAATTGTGTTTCAATGAATGAGATACACGTTGAAAAGGAGTACGGTTCAAAGCAGGACACAAAGATTTAGAGTCGAGCAACTTGAGTATAAAACCACGTCGTGCCGCAACGTTGTGGAGCACTTTGGTCAACTGCAACGTAATTAAAGACGAGACGAAGAGGCAGAGAAGGTCCCCAACAGGTCTCAAGTAACAGTTGCTGACACAGAGCAAAGATTACATTCCTGTCAGTAATTGAATATTTTTTGTTTGTACGTGTTGCTGCTCCATGTTTTGTTCCAGATGTTTTGAATGATATGCTAATCTATGCTAATATCCGTTCGCTTTGATAGAATGTTTTGTATCAGGCTACGTGTTAGCATTACGCTCGTCGGATTTTTTGGACAAAATTAAATGGTTTGGTTTAATTCTATGAAGGAACACATTAGGCTAGCGGTTTTCAAGACTGTCTTTCAGTTCTAAGGTTTGGGGTTTCACAAAGCACAAGGACAAAGCACTCTAGAAAATCGAAAGATTTTCTATGAAAGTTCGATTTTGCTTCTATTATCATCACACTTCCTCTTTGCCATCACGAGTATACCTTCTTTGGGGACGTAAAAAATGATATTGACAGATCTTTTAAGTGAGTGTTTCCAAAGACAGCTCTTTGTCATTCGGTCCTGTTTAATCAATTTTATCCAGCCAAGTCAAAGTCAAACCGGTGTCCCATTGTCCCTCTGTGTCCCTTGCAGAACAGGCACTTGTGGCTCGGCTAGCCCGGGTGGCAGCTTCAGAAGAGAGCCAATGAAGCGGCCGCACGACGCGATTTCATCAACTTCGCTTCTTCAGCGGGCGACCCAGTGCAGAGATTTGCAGGCGTATTATTAATAATGCATCCGGCGCATGAATCATCTCTCTGGGCTTTGTTCTCATACTTTCATCACCATGTGTGTCTTTACACAGTATGACTCGACTCAACTTTGGTGTAGTTTTCCTCTCAAATGCGTAAAAAAAAAAAAAAAAAAGGACTATAAAAGAAAATACAAATCCCATGTAATACAAGCCGTACCCTGGATGAACTCAGGTGAATTAGTTGAACTCTGTGCCATGACAATGCGAGTATCACGATATATTGACGACATATCAATTTAAATTATCGGTACAATTATACTGTTTATTGTACAAACAATTCTGAGGACATTTATTAAATCATTTTAAATAGGAATGTGTATCTAACAACACACAAATACAGTATGCCATGACATTTGAGTATGTTGTTCTTGCGCAAGGAAGAACGTTCGAGATCATACTGGCTTCGCACAAGCCCCACGAAGCTTCCAAAATGGAAATTTGTGGCTTCTTTTTTTATTGTTTCAAAAAGGAAATACAGAAGGGTCGGAAAGGTCGCTGAAGTTCGAAAAACGTATTGTCGCATGCCTTCGCTTGACTCGCATTATCATTCAGTGTTTTTCATGGTAATAGTCCTTGACTCATTTTTAAACTGATATGAGCGGTAAGAATGTTAAAATTTTCGTTGAGACCGCTTGACCAGAAAAAGCTTATTTTTGCGTTTTGCTATGTTTTGAGAAAAAATATGTCATCGAAACCAGAAATAATTAGTTGTTGATCAGCGTTTTCGATTGCTTTCATCTTTGCTACTGTTTTGTCCAGCAAGTACTTGATGTTCAAAGAGAGAAAAGTCCAAAACTACATTTAGAGATGCGTGAATGCCCGCAAGATGCACCTGGACCAACTTTGAATACATTGAGGAGGATAGATAGTTTTGTAATTTTCTCACTGGACAGCGAAAGTCAACTTTTTGGTCATACCAACCGTACCTTCGATGATGATCTTTAACAAACGTACTGATGGCCTAGGTCCCATCAACACATAAGACGCTTCATTAGAGTTGACATTTATTAACAGTTGAACTGCTCATTTTATGACGCACGTCTTAAAATGTCACCCGTAACATAATTTGACCTTCCTCGGACATGAAGGCTGCGACATGTGACGCCAGCGACTCAAGTCAACATTTTTTCCCCCGCAGGTATTTCATTGTGAACAGTTCCAAGGTAATCCGCCGCGGCTCAGTAACATTGAGCAGGTCTAGGTTGCACAAGTCCCCCTTCCCGTAGCCAAAGACACAACATAAACACGGATTAATTACAGCGGCTTAACCGCCAAGACGCGCCGATCCGCAATCACCGCGGGCGGGATGATGAATTGGATGCTTATTGCACTGGGACCGTTGTTGGGCTTGTACATAAACACTGCAAAGTACGTCCACATTAGCAAGCCATCCCCCGGGGGGGGGACTCACACAAACCTTAAGCACAACCCGCGTCACCGTAATCCCCGACATGTCCTCACCTTTTGAATCAATGGGTAGGTGCATTTCGCGGGCCTGGAGTGATCTGCTTGAAATGCAGCATGCACACCTGAGAATTCAGTCGGATGTTGCACAGCGCAATAAAGCGCAAACATTTTCAAAAATGTCATCGTGAGATGCTGCTGGCGTTATCATTTGAAAGCTGTGAGGCATGCTGTTTGGGTTTGACTTGACTTTCTTACTTGCAGCATTCAATCAATACAAAGGTGGTTACATAGTGCGCCATAAAAAAGAAAATCACCTCAGTGGAATTCTTTTTTGATGGCAATTTATTCCTAGGTCTATATGCTGCACCTTATGTGGCAGGAGCAGCCTTGCAAAACAAGTTTTTCTGTCCCAAATTGCGGCTGAGCACTAATAGGCCATCACAGTCCAGCAGGAGTACAATTTGTTTGATCCAAAGCGATTTTCCACCAAAACAAGATCTGTTGTTCACAAACTATGCAGCAGAAGGCCTGCTGCCGCTACTCCTGATGAAAACACCAAACTCCCGAGAGCAAACATTCTTGCAAAGCAAGGAAAATCCATCAGCAGCTTGATTAAGTAGATTCCTTCCGAGAGTTGCAAAGCTTTACCCGTCTAACTTCGGGTTGCTCAAATATTCCAGCGGAAGATTTGTGATGCACAACAAACTGAAGTCGGTCAATCCCGGGCGTTGCACAAAAATCTGCTCTCGAAGTTATCAATGTTCATAGTCACATGACTTCCCCTTCGTGGATTGTCGAGAACAGACCGAAACTTGCTCTGCATTTCATCGACAAAATATTCAGTATCCAATCACATTTCTACTTCTTTTTTTTTTTTTTTGCTGATCCATTTGACCTTGTTTCTAGCACCACATGGTCAAATGCTGCGCTTGTTACCTGACGTTTTTATCAAATCAATTATTTACCATCTGATGTCTTAAAAAAGAAAATGTACTTAGGGTTCCTTTGCTTTCAAAGGAGCCCGAGGTGTCAACAGCCACACGGAAAATCAAAACTCTGGGGAATATATGCACCCCCCCCTCCCCGCCCCCCCCCCCAAAAAAAATGAAAGTCAAACATACCATGGGAGGCT
>NW_017805406.1:2455646-2489385 GCF_001891065.2 Hippocampus comes
GTGCAGAGATTTGCAGGCGTATTATTAATAATGCATCCGGCGCATGAATCATCTCTCTGGGCTTTGTTCTCATACTTTCATCACCATGTGTGTCTTTACACAGTATGACTCGACTCAACTTTGGTGTAGTTTTCCTCTCAAATGCGTAAAAAAAAAAAAAAAAAAGGACTATAAAAGAAAATACAAATCCCATGTAATACAAGCCGTACCCTGGATGAACTCAGGTGAATTAGTTGAACTCTGTGCCATGACAATGCGAGTATCACGATATATTGACGACATATCAATTTAAATTATCGGTACAATTATACTGTTTATTGTACAAACAATTCTGAGGACATTTATTAAATCATTTTAAATAGGAATGTGTATCTAACAACACACAAATACAGTATGCCATGACATTTGAGTATGTTGTTCTTGCGCAAGGAAGAACGTTCGAGATCATACTGGCTTCGCACAAGCCCCACGAAGCTTCCAAAATGGAAATTTGTGGCTTCTTTTTTTATTGTTTCAAAAAGGAAATACAGAAGGGTCGGAAAGGTCGCTGAAGTTCGAAAAACGTATTGTCGCATGCCTTCGCTTGACTCGCATTATCATTCAGTGTTTTTCATGGTAATAGTCCTTGACTCATTTTTAAACTGATATGAGCGGTAAGAATGTTAAAATTTTCGTTGAGACCGCTTGACCAGAAAAAGCTTATTTTTGCGTTTTGCTATGTTTTGAGAAAAAATATGTCATCGAAACCAGAAATAATTAGTTGTTGATCAGCGTTTTCGATTGCTTTCATCTTTGCTACTGTTTTGTCCAGCAAGTACTTGATGTTCAAAGAGAGAAAAGTCCAAAACTACATTTAGAGATGCGTGAATGCCCGCAAGATGCACCTGGACCAACTTTGAATACATTGAGGAGGATAGATAGTTTTGTAATTTTCTCACTGGACAGCGAAAGTCAACTTTTTGGTCATACCAACCGTACCTTCGATGATGATCTTTAACAAACGTACTGATGGCCTAGGTCCCATCAACACATAAGACGCTTCATTAGAGTTGACATTTATTAACAGTTGAACTGCTCATTTTATGACGCACGTCTTAAAATGTCACCCGTAACATAATTTGACCTTCCTCGGACATGAAGGCTGCGACATGTGACGCCAGCGACTCAAGTCAACATTTTTTCCCCCGCAGGTATTTCATTGTGAACAGTTCCAAGGTAATCCGCCGCGGCTCAGTAACATTGAGCAGGTCTAGGTTGCACAAGTCCCCCTTCCCGTAGCCAAAGACACAACATAAACACGGATTAATTACAGCGGCTTAACCGCCAAGACGCGCCGATCCGCAATCACCGCGGGCGGGATGATGAATTGGATGCTTATTGCACTGGGACCGTTGTTGGGCTTGTACATAAACACTGCAAAGTACGTCCACATTAGCAAGCCATCCCCCGGGGGGGGGACTCACACAAACCTTAAGCACAACCCGCGTCACCGTAATCCCCGACATGTCCTCACCTTTTGAATCAATGGGTAGGTGCATTTCGCGGGCCTGGAGTGATCTGCTTGAAATGCAGCATGCACACCTGAGAATTCAGTCGGATGTTGCACAGCGCAATAAAGCGCAAACATTTTCAAAAATGTCATCGTGAGATGCTGCTGGCGTTATCATTTGAAAGCTGTGAGGCATGCTGTTTGGGTTTGACTTGACTTTCTTACTTGCAGCATTCAATCAATACAAAGGTGGTTACATAGTGCGCCATAAAAAAGAAAATCACCTCAGTGGAATTCTTTTTTGATGGCAATTTATTCCTAGGTCTATATGCTGCACCTTATGTGGCAGGAGCAGCCTTGCAAAACAAGTTTTTCTGTCCCAAATTGCGGCTGAGCACTAATAGGCCATCACAGTCCAGCAGGAGTACAATTTGTTTGATCCAAAGCGATTTTCCACCAAAACAAGATCTGTTGTTCACAAACTATGCAGCAGAAGGCCTGCTGCCGCTACTCCTGATGAAAACACCAAACTCCCGAGAGCAAACATTCTTGCAAAGCAAGGAAAATCCATCAGCAGCTTGATTAAGTAGATTCCTTCCGAGAGTTGCAAAGCTTTACCCGTCTAACTTCGGGTTGCTCAAATATTCCAGCGGAAGATTTGTGATGCACAACAAACTGAAGTCGGTCAATCCCGGGCGTTGCACAAAAATCTGCTCTCGAAGTTATCAATGTTCATAGTCACATGACTTCCCCTTCGTGGATTGTCGAGAACAGACCGAAACTTGCTCTGCATTTCATCGACAAAATATTCAGTATCCAATCACATTTCTACTTCTTTTTTTTTTTTTTTTGCTGATCCATTTGACCTTGTTTCTAGCACCACATGGTCAAATGCTGCGCTTGTTACCTGACGTTTTTATCAAATCAATTATTTACCATCTGATGTCTTAAAAAAGAAAATGTACTTAGGGTTCCTTTGCTTTCAAAGGAGCCCGAGGTGTCAACAGCCACACGGCAAATCAACCCTGGGGAATATATGCCCCCCCCCCTCCCCCCCCCCACCCAAAAAAAAAAATATATGTCAACAGTACATTGACAGTCTATCATAGATGAATGGCTGCCTGGCTTTGACCCATTTCAAAAAGGCGTTCAGGTATTTCTGCATGCATGTCACAGGTGCAGGTTGCTTTCAACATACAGTTGACTAACGTCCAACAATTTTTCTAACCGACTTGATATGACCAATATGCATGAACAACCACATTTCACATTCAGTTCTCATCTAAATATCTGAAACGTTTTTTTTTTCCAGCACTTGCTGATAGAAGATACCGTCTGACATTGCTGAAGGATAGGCATCATCAAAACTCAGTAGAAAGACATTAAAGTAAAATATAGTGGTCCTCATGGCTGCCAGCAGAGCTGTCAGATGTCATTTACGTTTTGCTACAGTGATCACTTTGGAAAGATTTGTAGCCGTGAGGCAGGAAATGGGAGGGGAGGGGAAAAAAAAAAGTTTGTAACGACCCTTCGGGGAATCACGGATGTTAACTGTGCATCCCCTTGTGATGAGTATTAGCACGCGAGAGAATGCTGTGGGTGTAATACAAATAATAATTTAAAAGAAAGATTTTAATCTTTCACAGATTTGCTTCTTTGTAGTGAAATTAAAGGATCGTTTGGGCAATGCCACTGATAAAAGTCACAAATGATGATAAGCCACACTTGAAAACTGTTGCGGCATTTCTTAATTACAACGTATTTTGCGTCTAATAAGTAAAAAAAAAAAAATGCATGTAAAAGCCGTCGTTTGTGGTAACGAAGGCTATGAATTGTTGAGGCTGTCATTGTCTACCATTTAGGTGACTCAGACTGCGCCGTGAGGCATGATGGGTGCGGTAAGTGCTACATTTATGGGCATGGTTGTGTTTGATGGACATCAACTTTAATCCGAGCCACTCGCCTCATTGCTTCTGGCACAATGGAGACACTCATCAATCCAATAGCTGGGACTTGACGTTCCTCCAGAGACATTTAAACACTGAGCCGCTCGTTCAAACACTCCACCTGAGAAGTCTCTGAAGACTTAATCAGACATTTGAAAACGCTCAAACAAAAAAATGTCAATACTGTCAAGGCCTTCAACAAGCCCACTCATTTTGGATATGATTCGCCACTCTTGAATAGAAATATGTTCCACAGAGGGCGGCGTCATGGTGACTGGCAGAGTGATTTCAGAGTGCTAAGAGCAATAGATCTATGAGGCCCCCCCCCCCAAAAAAAAGCCTCCCACTTATTTCCTGGTTGTCTGCTACGCAACTAAAAACCAATCACACAAAAACACTTGAAAATGTCTTCCTGCATTTGAGGAGTGCCACCTAGGAATCCGTAAATGTCGTGGATATTCCGAGTGCTTCCGTGATCTGAAAGCAAAAAATGTTTTTTATTTGTATGTGGTGTATTGGTCATGTCTCACGAGGATGTGCGACTTCTCTGTATTGATATTTTGTCGCAGCCCCGGTTTATCCATCTATGCGTTAACACTAGCGGGGTGTTAGTGTGTGGGCTACATTTAGCTAACACTTCAGCACATTTCCCTTGACACTTGCTCTCTCTCTCTCTGTCCTTCCACATGAGCACCTCTGCCCGGTCTCCCTGAGGTGACTCCAGCAGCAGCAGACATGTCTCGTTGGAAAAGTGGATCCTTACTTCTCACCGGGGGGGGCTGAAGGGCCAACGCTTGCATGAGTTGTTGCCTTGACTGTCCGCTACCCTCAGATCGTAATGATTCACCCCAAACACGCGGCTAACTAACTCGCAGAGACAGAATATGTTGCACGTTTGCGCATATAGGCCCGTATTCTCCGATGCAGAAGCAAATAGCTGCTATTGTTAAAGAGAGTGTCGGAAAGCTAGAGCGTAGATGTCACTTCCTCCTTGAGTCCATTTAAGTGAAGCGGAGATGCTGACGGCCCACCTCTGTTCCTGTGATACGCAAAAGATTTAGTTTTTTCCCTGATGTACGTCGTCTATTTGTGATTCAGCGCAGTAGTGGAATGTTTACACCGAGCCAAGGCAGCAACTTCCTGCTCTTAAAATGGCTTTGTGGAAAACAAGGATGTACACAGTGTAAACTAAACGACATTTTACTTTGAAACACGGCTGCTATTTCGTCAATATAGCGCCATGGCTTTTTAGTCATATATCAAAAACTATCATGCCGTGACTGCAAAGTGAATGCTACGATCCAATCGCAGTTAACCAAAGTAGACAACTCCCAAACGTGTCAACCGTTTGTGGTCACGTTGCAGCAGATAGACTTCCTCTAAGGGCTTCATTAATGACTCCATTTTTCCCTGCGACTGACTCGGGACTAAACTCTGCCGTGAGGTTCCTTCTCAGTTGTATGATCTTAAAGCAACTCCGAAGGCAAAACGTTCAAGAGGCAGCCCGCTCACATCTCCCAACACCCTGGTCGACTCCATTCAGTGCCAACAAGAGCAGCAGCTCTGCTCCGAGCATCTCTAATGAGCTTCATGGTCGGCTGAGCCTCCCGTTTTCCCCAGCAACCCTTCGTACCGTTCCCAAGGAGACTGAAATACCGAAACCGCACAAAAATGAGGGCAGAGTCATAAAATCATCGATGAATACAAATTGTCAGTGGAGGCTGTTGTCGGCCCCTTCAAATAACAATGTCAAGTCACGTGATGAATCGCAGGTATTGACCAAAGGTCAGGGAGTTTTTATATATATCATCGCATGCAGTCGAAAAATACTTCTGCACAGTCCTCGGGTATTCGCTGGCCTTTGAGAGAACACCCGGAGATGTGGCATCCATTGATGAAATCTCTCTGAATGCTAATGTGACTTTAATCCGATTTGTCTGCGTTCCTTGATTTTTTTTTTTTTTCCTCCGTATTCTCCATAAAATGTCAAAGAGCATGACCTTCGCCTCAACCACACAAAGCCAAAGAGGACAAACAATGAGGCCTGTTTACATGCAATGAAGATATATCAAGAAATAGCACTTCTATTGTTCTTTACTTCTCATCACCGTTTTGTCGACCATTCAGGATGGGCATAATAATCAATTATTGCAAATAGGAGTTGATTGAATTTTGATGAATAATGTTTTGGGAAAGTAACCAGAGGCAACATCGATTTTCAACTAGGGTGCCATCTGAATAAGAACGCCATCAAGTCGAGACCGGAGCGCCGGCTTACCTCTGGCAACTCCTTTAGGCAGCATTAATCGAACCAATGCATTGGCAAGATTCCAAACATTCACAGAGATTCTCTAATCCTGTTAAAAAACAAGTCACTTAGGAATTCCGTTAATTGTGTGGAATTTATTATTGATTGATCCCTTGATGCCAGCTTCGAGACAACATGTCATCAATAACCGAAATTGATCAGTTTGTAGCTCGTCCCTGCCACCCCCATTGCAACAATCTAAAACCGCACAAGCAAAAACTGCTAGGAGTGGAGAGAAAAAAAAAAAAAGAAAAGAAATAAAACAAAAACTCCAACCACTTTCAGCCAGACATTAACGATGGGGTGATTAGTGAACAATGCCAGAAAAAAAAAGAGAGAGGGGGAAAAAGGTGCGGGTGGAGGGAGGGAGGGGGTGGGGGGACATTGAAGCCAAAAATAAGTTTGATGAAAATGGAATGAGCCAGCTGTTAAAGCATGTTTTGTCATGCACAAAGCAAAAAAAAAAAAAAAAAAAGCATTAGACTTCAGCTCCTGTTTGCATTGCTTGAAACAACCCAAATGAATATTACATCCAACATTATGTAAGAGAGGATCGCCTAATCCCGCTGATAGACGGAGGATGTTGACTGAGCATGCTTGCTCGCTTTTCATGCCAATTCCTCATTTTGCTTACAATCATGTAGCAGGCACTGCGCAATTCGATGACTTTCACCCCCTTTGGCTCTTTTCTCTCCCTGAGGCATATTAGAATAAAGGCGGGGTTTGGAGCCCCCGGTATCGCCTCAGACATGCTACATTTTAATATTCTGCAGAATAATGTATTTTCTCTCTCTTTCTCTCACACACTCACACTCACATTCGTGCCTAACCTCTGTGAGAAATAGGGAGGGAGCAAGTCAACCTGCCTGTACAGTTCCAAATGTGCTTGAGTGAGGTGTGGTGGTAAAGCAGTCAGATCATAACCTGCCCCAATTTGCAAATCAACCAATCCGGCTCAAACGTAACAGACCTAATTACAGGTCGTAAACAGATCAGATCCAAATCAAGATAAATCAACCGATTTGTGTCTTTGAAAGTGAACAAATAAATGGTACCTGTGCACACAGAGACACAAAAAAAAAGCGCTGAGTGTTAGAGTGTTGTGATATTAGCGTCTCATACTAGTGGTGAGCTGGATTGACAGTTTGGACTCTGGAATCATCCGTTCGAGATAGCGCTTGACTTCAGAAGGGTCACAGGTGAGCTGGGAGCCTTCCCCAGCTGACTTTGGGTGCCAAAGTCAACGAGACACAAACCACCATTCACCGCTATCATTCACAACTCTCTGCATTTTAGCTTAGATGAACCTCAGATGCATACGTTTGGAATGTGGAAGGAAGCCGGAGTAGCCCGACAAACTAGATTACTGCCCTGGAACTAGTTATTCCAAATGTAATTGATCTCAATGGAAAATTTGGTTTTGAGAATTACCAAATGATGTTTTATTTGGGTTTTTTTTTTTTTTTGTGTCTGGGGAGCATAAATTAGTTTTAAGATTGCAGTTCTTTGCTCTCATTATAAGCCGAGTTACCGCTGCAGGGAAAGTAATTTGAAGGGCCAGAAGTTTCGGCAAAGAAATGCGTGGACGTAACACAACACCTCTCCATATTGAAACCTTAAAAGTGAACAAAAATCAATTTAGACGCTGACAGCTATGATATTATTGACTTTACAGAGCCATCTTAATAGGACCAATCTAACCGACAACATAATTTTTAAAGTTTGCAGAGAAAAAAAAAAATAAAGTCTCTGGACCTTGTTAACGAGTCTGTAGACACACACAGTCGCACACCACCTGCCACAGCCTCAAGCTAAAACCGACGAGCACGGGCTGCTGCTGCTCACTGAGCTGTCAGGCGCTTTACGCCGTCCAGCAGATGTGGAAAAAGTGCGCGCGTGTGCGCAGCTGCTGTGGGTTGAAGTCAAACAAAAAGAACGTTGACCGAATGGCGATTGTGTCAAGCCAACAGTCACACAACGAGGTTACTCTTCGTTACGTGGTGTGTTCGCCTCGCTTTAACCAGCCATCTTACACCTCATCAACTGCAACTGTCTTATCGAATTCCTTACCGCCCCCCTCGCCCATGAGACTTTTTCTCTCCGTCATCCCTTTTACTTTTGTTTCAGTGCAGAAGAGGATCCAATAATCGCAAGTTATAACCAAAGCTTTTTGTCACCGTGGACATAGCATCGCCTGCTTCGAAGCTACATCAAGCCAAGAGAGGTGATGATGAAGATAAGGTGCCTTAAAATTGGACTCTGGAACAAGTCATTCCAAATCATGTCATGAATTTTGTTTTAAAAAGTCAACCAAATCGAAGTTCGAACAGCGTCACAAAAGCAACCCCGGCCGAACTTCCATGATATCGAGACTCTAAAAGGCATGCCATTCCGGGCGGTAAATTGAACGTTATGTTGCTTCTTGTCTTGCGAGCCACATTTTGTTCCCTCTACACACGCCACCACTTAGAGAAGCTCCATGTAAGTTTGTGTTGCCCTGTTCCCCAAAGCCATATCACTAAGCGGGCGAACTGCAGAAAGCTCTTCAACGTAACACACCACGAATGCTCATTGATTTTACTTCTTGTCAAAACCCGCTCCTGAATTATTGACGAGACCAAAGCCGTTGCGTCAGAGAATTCTTTTTTTTTTTAAGCAAATCTGCATTGGCCTTGAGACTCACCCCTTTTAAGTTAAAACATGCAAGCTTACATGGCAAGAATGGACCAGGATGCTGTACAAGTAATGGCTGACGGAGTTCAGAGAAATGTCGAATAACTCCCTCAAGGCATGAGAATGTCCTGGAGATGAGGGATTTTATTCCGTTCTTGCGTTCTTGACAAGAAAACCACAACGTGAGGGCAATTCGTAGAAGGGAAGTGGGCAACCGTTTGGGAACGTTTTCCATCTTTATCACGACACCCATTTTGGCACATCATGCATGAATGATGGAAGTACGGTATCGGCATTGTCACTCAAATGATGACCGCGCCAACTGTAACTCCAAGTAAAAATGCTGCATCAATGCATATTGTTTTTATCTTTCACATCTGCGATGTAGAGCAAGGGCTTGATCTTGCAGAGGAAGGAATGTAAATGCATTTTTAAAAAAATAAATAAATGAAATCACTTTTTATAAAGGTTAATTGATGGATGGGGTTGTGGCGGCTTTGATCCATTTCCAGAAGGTAAGTGATTACATTGTGTGTCAAAAAGCGCCTTTTTAGTGGCTTAGCGTGCCATAGGGAATAAATCCCAATTAAAAGAGCCATTATTAGAGAGGGGAACAACTCAAAAGCGTCCTCCATCCCGATTGATCCTTTGCCGCTATGGATGGCCAAGTGTGACCTCTTCTTATCTTGGAGAAGCAGATTCATCCCATTTACAAAAAACACTTCACAACACATACCAATTCACAAGAACTTCTATTGAATAATGACTGAGCTGTAGCCAGGCAGAGTCCATATATTTTGAGTCACCGACCAAAATCTTTCTTTCTTTAACTACCGGTAATTAGGTTGCACTATTAAACAAATGGCAATGAATCCCCCCCAAACATGATCTGTTATGTTTAATAACCGGTAGATCATAACCAGAAAGCATCAGGCTAGCTGTAGTGTAAATACTCTCCAATTAATCCCAAAAAAATGTCAACATCAGCACACCAAAAACATCGCAGTTTTCAGCCAACCTATTGTTTAAATGAGCTCAAGAACGAGCTATTTGCCAAAAAAACAATAGCCGCATGCTATTTTCGACAAGTTTCCAAAAGTTCTTCACTGGCAGAGCATCAGAAGGAGAGTCCTCCTTATATTTGTCAACGTCTTGAGAGTGTGACGGATGGAAGCGCCGACCGATCTATCGCTAGGCTTTAGTTCTCGGCGACTGCAGTGAAACGTCCAAACGCCGGATCGACAAAGCCGCCTGATAGCGCAGTCGTTGTCTCACGACCTATCATGGAGATCTCTGTGACTGGTGTCAGGGGACACGAGCCTTTGACAGCGCTGCCGCCAATTACAGAGGCCCTAAGCAGGTAACGAATGGGGTCATGCTCCTCAATGCTAATGAAAGCTCTAATTATTTCAGACGGAGTGTCGGCTTTGACACCTTCGGAATTCCGAGGGGATCGACTTTAGGCTTTCATGCCAAGGCATTGCGAAGAAGAAATCAGTCCTGCCAGAACAGAAGGGATTGGGTAGTTGTGAGAAGAGGATTGAGACAGCGGGATGAAGACCAACAGTGAACTACCGTGTTAGCTGTTAGCTCATTTTCCACTATGCTCACACGTGAAACTTTTTGTTAAACTTTCTTTCATCATACCGCACTGTATTTAGTTAACCTATCAATTTTACCGGATGTAAGTCCAGCATAAATGTCAACATTTTATTTGTCGATCCGGTTTGCTGTGAGGAATCAACAACGCCATTGTCATAATGCCAAATGTCACATATTAACAATTCTTTTTCCACCACATAACAGCCATTTGGGACAGAATTATAATGCGTGCGTTAACGGTAAAATATATTAGAGCGTGGCTTGACGATATTTTCCTGAATGAGAACGTCCCAAACTCCCAAAAATACAACAGAATAACGCCGGCTCTGGATAATGTTAAAAATAATGGTACTGCTTGCTTTTGTTGAAGCTATTAAGTGAAATTACTTTGAGTAGCGTTAGCAAGGTTAGCCGGCTAGCTCCAGTGTTTGTTCCCAGTTGCAACCTTTGTGCAGATCTTGTGCTTTGGACTGATTGGAATCATAAAGAGCTAGCCAGCTTGAGAGAAAAGTGCTGCTCCCTTACAATGCACTATGTTTTATATTTTTCCTTTGTGTCACTGGTTTGATGGAACTATGGTAGATGTTTGTACTCTCAGGGCGCCTGTTCGCTACAGCCTAGCCAACCCACAACTTAATTATTTAATCAAAGTACTTTTAGTTGTGTGAGCATGTTTTGGCAGTACTGCAATTGCAATGAAAGTAACTTGCACAAAACTACTTCGCACGCTTTTGGCTTGCACACTTCCTACTTTTATTAGTTTCTATGGTCCTTTGACTTTTCCCCCTTACATTTTGTGTCAGGTATCTGTCAGAATTGTTTCTGAGGGGTAATGTCACCTCGTCCCGATGAGTGGGATAATTCCCGCAACTTCTGAGCCGTGAAGGAACAGACATGCAACACCGGGTTTATTTGACGGTAGCCAAGTGCGAGGAACTCAGAGGAAGTGAGGCGATAACTTGTGAAATATAATGATTGATTGAAAGTGGGAACAATGTTTCCAAGTATGAATCCTCAACAAAAAAAAAAAAAAACTTAGCTTCTACTTCCAAAACACAAACTCTTTGAGGTTACTAAATAAGATAAAATGATCGAAGTCCATGTTTGCACAAATGCAGGTGACCAGGAGTGGAGAAGCAATTAAGTAAAGTTAATAACGCACTCGTCTCTACAGGGGGCAATTATCTCGAGTATTCAATTTTAGTTTTGCAACGGCAGTGGATCGCCATAAGAAATCTGTTAAGGCAACAAATTAATTTGGATTTCCGATTAGACTTTGGGTAATGGTGCGAGAAAGTGAACAATTGTGGTGTAAAACAAGGGTGTTTCACATTTAGAGGCGATGACAACTTGTTGCCATGAGTAATGTCTTCAAGGCGAGGCGTTCAAAGGATGGGCTACATCTTCCACTGCAAATGACTCGGAATTCCTTTTCCCTGCTCATTGGAATTCAGCTCAGACCCGAGAACGCAATGGCAACTCTCCGTGGATTCCGTTGCTTTTGGGTGTTGGAAATAGGATGACTGTTTTAATAGCTAAATGTGATGGAATGCCCAGTATACGACAAAGTACATGATTTAAGCCCATCATCGCTTGTCCATTTCAAGAACAAATTGCCCCACTGCCGAAACCCTCAATCTCAAATGGGGAAGACCGTGGGGAACCTCCCGGTGTGTAATCCTGCCAGAGAAGGCAATTTATCAGGTGATATTGCCTCTGTGTAGAGTGGGGGGTCCCTAAGCTCCTCTCTAGAAAAGCACTATTGGGTTTGAACCAGAGGCAGAGTGTGGGCGAGGTTTCTTCCCTGATCTGTGGTCCACCGCAATCAATCTCCGCAGAGATCCCAGAGCTTCAATGAGCACAGCAACATGGAGAGTCCAACGAAGGCCCCTTGGAGCAAAGCAACGTGTTTATCTCCGTCACTGCGTGCCAGCTTAATGATTGCTTAGCGGATTGATAACATGGCCCATGTTACGTACCTCTTCACTTATTGCCTCACCTGGTTTAAATACCTGGGAATAGTCATTTACTACTTACTTAGATTTCCTGCTGTGCACTGAGCGAGTGCCTGCTTTGACGGTAAGGCTATTAGGATTCTTCTTCTTGAAGTACTTTTTGGTTTGTTTATTCCCTCGTAAAATAAGAGTATAAAAAAAATCAGTGGCATTGTGCTTGTGGTCTGGAAATAGCTGTCCGGTAGCAGTTTGTACAAAGCGCCGCATCATGATGCGGCACAGTTCGCAGCATCATCTCGCAGGCTTTCAGCGGTCGTTAGGAGCGTCACCGATTGCGGTAGCCAAGCGTCCGGGCGTCAAGTACTTCCACTAAATGACTGCGGACAAGTCTCCGAGGTACTCCATCTTTGCTTTTGGCCAATTAATTACTGAAAGCGCTTTACCGTGTTGAAATGCTTTGTGTGGTGTCACAACATTGTCACACGAGCAAGCCACAGGTAAGATCGACAAGGAAAAAAGATAATTTCCCAAGTCTTGAGGCTTTATCTGTATTCTAGAATGTATGTCGTGTTTCTCTCCTCTGCAGCCTTATTATCCTCACTTCCAAGGGCCAAAGTAAACGTACGCGAAGGTGAAATGTGGACATTTTTAAAACCGTCAGACCCTATCCTGTAGTGTCTAAAGCTATTATATCACCGTGACACATGGAAAGAAGGTCATGTATTCTCTGTGGGACAATCTTTATCCATAGTTTTGTGACTTCTCCTTGAAAGGAGAGCGGAATGTCGGAGTAAGTATCGGAGAAGATCATTATGTGACAAATGTATTTTTTTTTTCTCTCAGCTATGTATTGGTGTATGTGATTAATTAAAAATTAAACAACTTCACACAATCGAGTTGAAGATTGATTTCTTACGGGGGTGGGATGCATATGAAAGAAGCGACAATTTTCTAAAACTGAAGTTCCGCAGGTCAATTTCACAACAGACGTCTGGTTTCCTCGTCAGTCCCCCTCAGCCAAATGCTGTGTGGGTTTTTCTTTGGAACATTCCCAAACATAATGGAATATTTATGAACGTGATTTCCACCTGCCCATGTTGAAATTAAGTCGACTAAACAGTTCTGTATGCAGTGTGGTGTGTGCCACTCATGAAAGTTGCCACACATGAAGTGTATGAGTATGCCTTCATCTTAAAGCGATATAATTAGAGAGTAGGAAGAGTTGTGTTATATCCCCATCAGAATAAGTGTGTAAATCCAACAATGTGGCTGGCCCTAAAGCTTAAAAAACAGCATTGCACACCTATCGACCAATTTACATAAGCTGTCAGTTCAAATTGTGAACTTAACCCTGCTGTACACTTTTCTTCAAGTTTTTCCTTCTGAAATATTCATGATGAATCCATTTCCAGACAGAAAGCTGTGGTTCCTGCGTCTGGCCAGGCCATGTTGGGTCTGCTGAGCGTTGTAGCGGCCTTAAATTGGTGTGGCATTAGCCCCGCCCCTCCGGGGACTCTGACACACACCGTCTTCCTCAAAAGGCCACAAACAGGTGAGGGGACTTCATTTGGCTCTCGCCACAGGCTGCCGTCCGCCTATTGACGTCGCTGCATGCATGTCGACGTACGTAAACACGCAAACACCTGGAATGAATCATGGTGCAGCGTGAAAGGACAAACTGTCCTTCAGGTGTGTGTGGGTGTGTGTGTGTGTGTGTGTGTGTGTGTGTGTGTGTGTGTGTGTGTGTGTGTGTGTGTGTGTGTGTGTGCGCCACTGTCCTGAATGCCAAATGGGCAACGTGGCAAAACACTTTCCTGCTTCACTTTAAATCTCATCAAAACAAGTCAACCATCTGAAAAACCTCTCATTGGTGGATCATGCGCTTAACTATAACCGCACCTGGCTACAACTATAGGACATATGCATTACCTTTGTTTGCCTTCTTTCAAAGATTTAGATGCTTGTATGTGTACAGCGGGTACGGTGTGAAGCTACAGTATATTAAAAATATGGAGATTGTGAGATTCATTTGGAGAGCCTGTAAAATCTTCTCACCGGCGCTGTAAGAGGCAATCTGGCGTGTTTCCGCTTTTCCCTTTAGCAAGATGAGATGTCGTCAGTACTAGGGACTGGTGTCACGGATAAAATACTTGTCGGACAGACACAATTGCTTTCACTATAACCGGGGGAGGTGACAAATGAGCATCAGAGGTTACACTTGCCACCCCTGTTCCGGCATCAGAACTGATATTACCTCTTGAGGCCCAATATTATACAAAAAAAAAATGTTAGAATGTAAGGCAGGGCAAGAGACGAGTTTCATACGAGGATGTAGTTTCAGAAATAAGTCTCAAGTCTAGAAAGGAGCCGTTCCAATTTCCTTAAGTACTGGGGAGCAAATAAATAGACAATGCTCAAAAAACGGATGACGACTTTTTAGCGCTCCGAGTCACCAAAAGACCAGTATGTTGCAAAAACTCTCGAGTTATAAAAGAAATCACAATTACTGTGCTTTAATAAATTGTCACGGACAAAACAACGTTTGAAAGCAAGTGTTTTGTAAGAAATAGATGCATCTGCGTCAGCATCAAATCGTCGTGGGTGGTTCATTGATTTTGCATGTGACACATGTTCAAAGTTTGTCAAAGGATTTCTTGTTAATTCATATGATCCAGAACGTGAGGCACGATTTCATCCGCCTCTAATTTGCTGTTGACAAAATGAAACCAGTCTTCCCGTCCTTACTGAGTCTTTGCTGCGGGCAGCAATTGATGCATGCCATTAAAATGCAACCAATTAACCGATGAAGAGCTTATCTGAGTGGCAGCGGCCTGACAAAAGTCACACAGCCACACGCTTACACTCACACACACACGCTGCTGCCGACTCACCAGAAGCGCCGATCCGACATACTTGCCTGGATCCGATCAATGCACCTTCGAACTAATGGAAATGGGCTCCTGATAGGAATCTAATGGGGCCTCACTTGAGCAATTTATACTTGAACATGCTATTACATCCTCTGATAGCAGCACTTTAGCAGGAGACAGCCCATTATACGTTCCCATACTCACCCGCCCCCCTCGCCCAATGACCTAAGTGGAGTCCTTCACAGAAAAAAGTGAACTTGAATGTAAACAGCCGAAGTCATTTCCGTCCACCATGTTGGCGCTTTGTATTTTTCCCATATTAATGACTTTTACTTTGCTATTTCCTCTTCCTGTCTGCTTCTGGATTCAAATGCTGGTCCTGACGTCGCAGAAACACGACGATATTAGAGAGCACCGGCGGTTCCCGAGGAGATTCAGCTGTGTGCTGGCCTCAGAGCAGTTTCATCAGAACCGGGCGGGATCTGATGGATGGAAGGTATGGGGGATGCTACTAGTCAAGCATCTACGACAGGATTGTAATTTACTCTTACTCCCCTCCCCCAATTAAAACTACTCCATTGACTATTGATCAAGAAGAGCTCTTGGAAACTAGCAGAAGCATGAGAAGTTTGAGCTGGATAAAATGAATTGATTTTATGTTCCAATGGTTAAGAAAGCCGGGAACTCCAATGAAATAGGCCCACATAAATCAATTTGACACTGAGGAGTAGGCCTCAGTGTCTGAGACTTTATAAAACTCATGCTTTAAACGGTAAAATCTCTACATTCTTTGAACCGTCTCTCACCACAAGCTGCATTTCTGCATTTTGCAAAGTCCCGGAAAAGATGAACCCCATTTAGAAAGGACCGGCCGTCCGAGAAAAGCCGTGGCGCAGCTCTGCAAAACCTCGCATTTGAAGATGCTTTGGACACAAAACATACAAGAAAAGCCTCACATTTTCCAAGGAGCAAAATAAATGCTCGGGAGCCGTGAGGCAGACTCGCCTCCCAAGACAAAAAGTGGACTGGGGAAGAGCGATGAGGAGGAGAGGAAGCTGACAGCCTGGAAATAAACGACTCGACTTCAAAACACCTCACATCCCGCGTATCCCTGCAGACTTCTCCACCGACAAAACAAGCAAGCGGCGGGAACAAAAACACGGCGCTCCTCACCGTCGACGCTGTTCATTAAAAGCTCGCCGCCGCTTTGACGCCACCCTCCGCTTCAAAGCCGGCGGGTCTGATGCGTGAGGCCAGCGAAAATAAGCCTTTTGTCAGGGGAGGGGAGGGGGCGGGGGGATGACATCCATTAGTTCCAATTTTGGGTAACAAGCCAACTGGTGCTGCGAATGCTTAAACCCAGACAGACCTCACACTATAATGAAATGCTGACTGGAGACAAGGAGGGCCAATTAGTGGAACATTCAGGCCACCGACAAGCTCACCAAACCACAGGCCAAAAACGATTTCAAATCAATGCTACTTGGAAGCAGACGGAGCATCGGGACACGTCTGAATTACGCAACCGGTGTGGAGTTTTTACACCACGCCACAAGTGTTGCGATGAGGTCTTTACTCCCCTCATTTGCATTATTCTGACACGAAACAATCATTTTGATCATCGATTAATCGCTCAGAGATTTCATTTCCTTCGAAATGATCCAACGCGTGGCAATTTCAGCCTCCCAGGTGTAAATAGTGTCAGATTTTTGTAGTTACTCCATGAAAGAAGACTGATCACGCCGGCCGGCAGCAAATTTGAATCAGAGGTGGCTTTGTGTCTTTATACGTAATTACTTTTTTTCTATGAGTGCGCCGCAAGACTTTCTTACTGCTGATAAATGTTCCGTTGCAGGTGTCGAGAGAGAGAGAGAGAGAGAGAGAGAGAGAGAGAGAGAGAGAGAGAGAGAGAGAGAGAGAGTTTTCCAGATGGTTGGAGACGCAGGCGGCCAAACAAATACGGATGGGCCGAGACGGGCAGATGCGCTGGGGAGGAACGGCGGCTTCACTCGTCACCTCCAGACAAAGAGCCACAATATTCTCCTCACCTTTCTTTTGCTTCATCAGCTCAAGGTGACGGCGAAAAATTGACAGCGTCGAGCAGATGCCGGCGAGCGGGGATTTTTGACGGTTGAGGGTTGTCAAGGTTACGATGACGGCTTTTAAAATGAAAGTGGGAAGCTTGTGTGAAAAAAAATATTGTGCTGTGCTTTCACCCCCCCCCCAAAAAATAAACTGATCGCCGCCTAGTTGAACAGCCATCGCTCTTCATATTCCCAATTTTTATTTTTTTTTTGTGCACCCATTCCTCAGTTATTGGTGGAAGGTACATGCAGTACGCAGTTATTTAAAATAAATCTTGAGACCTGATCAAATGGCTTCGGATTTCCTCTTCGCCCTTTCTTTCGCTTTTCAGAACTTCGCCTCAGCCGAGGTCACTCTTAATGAAGTGCACGCATTTCGAACAAATTGGCAGCTTCTGCAAAGTCCTGCTGTGCTCACAAACCTTCAGGTTTTGTTTTGTTTTTTGGTGTTTCTATTTCTTTTTTTTCCCCTTTCCCGTTAGCCGTGTCAGACTTTCAAGATAACATCATCTTCTAATCGTCCTCTTAAGAAGCTTATCTGGGGCATAAAATCTGATCTACTGTTGTTCCATTTGGATAAATGGATAAATACTTACAACCACTTATCATCATCAAAGAAGGAACTTGCATGCAAATCATCACATGGATTGACGTGTTATTCCTGCTTTCCTCTCGATTAATGACTCCACGATTCGCATCATTCAGGTGCACGGATCTTTTGAAAGATGCCTTTCAACAGATTTTATAGCGGTGACAGACAGGCAGCAAGTGATGTGGTTTTGGCTAATTGGCGGTTTTGCAAAGAGGAGGATGAACGACAGCGGGATGGATTTTGCTGAAAAGAGAAGGGATGTTGTGATATTGTTTCCAAAATAGAGCCTTAAGCTGCATGTTTGCTGCGCAGACAACATAGATTCCCTGTCAGGGATCATCCCGGCTCACGTCTATACTGCTTACCGTGTATTTGTTCGTACGGGAGGGATAACGGCCGCCGCAATTAGCCGTACTCAAACTGTCCCGGGTGCTTTTGAAAATGACCTTTATCGTACTTTTGCAAATAGTGGCCGAGTTTTATTCATTTAAATAACTGCAGATATATTTTGTCGCGCATTTCTATGAATCGGAATCATATTCACGCGGATCATGCATCCGGGCACCGGCAGCTACTTGAGGTGCAGTATTTCCCAACTACGTCATTGGGGGTCGCAACCGCCGCCTGTTAATGTGGACTCATCATGCAAAAGTTCATCTATTTATGTGAGATAAAGATTTTTGAAAAATAAAAAAAAATCACAATGACACCATATGGTGACATCACATCCTGTCAAAGAACAAAATATGCGCACAACTGATGGCCACGCCAAGTCTCAAGTGAGCGGGACTGCTTTCAACCGCGATCTAATAAACGGCGCCGCCACGGCAAACGGATCACAATTCGTTCTCCACTCTGACTATCGCGTTTTCAGACCACATGCGCACAATGATCACAGACGTAAAACAGCCACCCGGTTCGGCTGACGTTTGAGAGATGTAACCTGAAATTGCACAAGTGAGCGGAAAGACGCCGTCACATATAGACGAATGTCGGCACTCGCCTCCTCAACGTTTCTCCCCCTAAGTCGTGTGTTTAACCGAGTAAGTGCCGGCCGTGGCATACCTTACCTTAAACCAAAAAAAACAAAAAAAAAGGGGGTGGGAATAGTATGCCTAATAGACGAACAGAATCTCTGTGAAGAAATCTGGTTTTGTTCGGTGCCATTTAATAACCAATAAGATTATTAATGGCTGTCCTGCTCTACTTGGCATCGTTTGTTGAAATGACTTAATATGAGGGGCTTGTTTCTTTCCCACGGATTTCTGCGGGTAATCCAGCATTGAACTTTTGGATGCGTGATGGACCCAAGCAGGCTGTCAAGTTGTCAAGTAAAGGCAACGTAAATAAGTTGATGGGATATGTGAGCGCAGAAAATCACGGCAAACCGCTGAATAAATTAGCGGGTGCCACTTCGAGGGTGCTTGCATCATGTTGGAGTGTTTACGTTTGGGGCCCTCAGACAGGCAGTTATTCGTCTCAAAAGAGCTTGGGGAAGATTTTTGGGTGACAACAGTCAAGTGGAGAACAAGCAAACTTGTTTTTAACGAAATCAAATGCTCTTATCTCGTAGTCTCCGGAAGGTTTCCCTCGTTTTGTCTCATGTGAAAAATGCAAAAGGAAGCAGCTCTAATGTATGGCTTTATAAAAAGTTCCTTAGTCAGCTAAAAAAAAAAAAAAAAAAAAATAGTTGGATGCCTCTGGTTTACCCCGAGTGTTAAAAATAACTTAAGGCGATAGCGCTTTTCCTTCAGATGAGTGAAATCCAATCTTCAAGTCAAAAGTTTATGCGGGGAAAATGTTTCAATTCTCACACAGTTTGTCTATTGCTATGCAGTGGTGTGTTGAGATACAAGTTGAATTAATTTAATTTCTCCGGTTATAATTTAAAACGCCCCAAAGAAATGAACGAAACCGCCATTAATCTGCAATATTTAGTAATTCGTTTTTAGTTAGAAAAATAGGACTGCAATATTTTACTTTGTACTTTGTAAAAGCATACCATCATGACACATGAAACAGAATGCATAGAAATAAACAGCTTTCACCACTTTTTGTGCTCCAGCTCAATTGACAATGTGCTGCTCCTTCTGGTCTGTGCACTTTGACCACCTGGGGGCAGTATAACACCACTATACGAATAAACACGGAGGTGCTTGGTGCTTTTGGAAAGAAAAACAATACATGGTTGTGAGTATTTTATGTCTGCTTACATGTGTTGCTCCACCATTTGTATGCACTGACATTTTATTTTCAAACACAGTCAAACATTAGCGTTGTTGCAAAGCTAAACTGTAGCACAGCAGACAAAATGTCTCCAATAAATTAAGTGCCAGGCAGAGTATTCATGATGTTCCTTTAATTTAGTTTTGAATTACAGTTCCACGTAATATAAATTGTAATGTATTGGTAAGTTGATGCTTATGCCCATCTGCAGTTCAGAAAGTAAAGTTCTCCAATCACACATTTGTGAAGTGATGTGCAATAGTATTTCAAGTGCTTAGTTCCGCATGGGCGAAGCCAAGCTGCTCATTTTCTGTGTGTGAAGGTTTGCGATTTATCTGACAAAATCATTTTTAGACTAGATTTTTAGTTTGTGAGGTTCCATGCGATGACAACGGTAAGTAATAGCTTTCAGCACACATGTCAAAAGCTAATCGTGATGATGTTGACGCAGCCTTTCCTTTCTGTGACCTTTTTAATGAGATTGTATTTGAAGTTGCAGACGCGCACAAAAACAGGGTTGGCATCTTTGTTCCAGCCCTGAAAGACGTAAACAAAAGAAAAACGATTGATAAAAAGGGCAATGAGTGAACGGAAGCTTAGATGTTGAATGAAAGAGCTTCTATAGATCAAAATCTTGCATTTGTGTTTTTGTTTTTCCGACTGAGGAACATTGTCAAAAATACCACTTTTAGTCTTGAATTCATTCTATTCTGTTAGAAAGTCGAGTGTAAATGTAACACATTGTTTCTACATACAAGAAATAGTTGGATAATTTTACTTGATCAATAAAGTATGCCGTCGGAAAAATAAACAACTAATGTTACTAACTTGAGTGATCAATGTGGGAATAACTTTCTATCATGACAGAAGAAGACAAATAATAACAATCATCATCATCATCTGAAGGATTTATGCCTTTTGGATTTGAGAGGTTGTCAAGGTTGTCTCGTAAGTACTGTCCTTTGGCCCAGAATTGACCGATGTTTATTCATGAAGTGCCTGCTAAGTCCGATTAGGGCGGGAGGATGAAGAGTGGGACGTGCGGTGCAGAATGACCGATCGACCAGATCCGCGCCCCCCATCAAATTTAACTCTGATCCATATTTGCTGCAAAGAGTGAAACAAAAAGCTATGAAAAGTGATTAGGATGCATCATCGGGATGAAGCTGGTCATTAATCAAATGCCTGGCAGGGACTCATCAAATTAATCGTTTCTAGAACTGCCTCTCGTCAGCGTATTAGCAACGCACGTTAAAATGCAACATTTTATTGAAAACCTTTCAAAGAGACGCCGAGTAAAAATGTCAAAGTCCCTGATGCCCGTGCCGACCATTGATAGGAAGCCTCACAAAAACGACCCATTGCGCGAGATAATGACTTTTGAAGCTGAGCCAATTCATTGAGGAGCTTTTTATTTTCATTTTGCTGGCTGAATGATTTTCTCATATGAGAGAGAAGTAAGTCACCCTGCCTCAGTTCTAACCAGTCAATCCCATTTGTCTCCGGAGATTTTCATTGTGCCCCGACAAGCACAATGGGTTGTGGACGAGACCAGGCAGAATGGTAAAAATACCACCCCCCCCCCAAAAAAAAAAAAAAATACAGGAAGAAAAAAAAATCAAGTTGATTCATAAACTACACGAAATATGAGGTCGTGTGAATGATCATTTGAGAATCGTATAACTTTGAAGAATTCCAAGCAACACTGCAGTTTCGCCTCTCTTGCTTCCAGATAATCAACAATTCCCCACCCGATTTTTTATTTTTATTTTTTTAAGCACATTAACATTCTCCAGAAGCCTTAAAAGCGACTTGCAAGTTTCAGGTTCATGTACAGATGAGACACTTTCTACGCGTGCTAATTATTAATACATCTTTCATAGGCTTTTCTCCCCCCCCCCCCCCCTCTTTTACTGTTACAACAACCAACCAACGCAATCAACCCAACTTTGACTTTAACTCTGGTGGGCATAGAAATGCATTAAAAATGCATCTGGCGTCATCATTCTTATTGCCTCTGTGGGGAATTTGCATATATATTAGATTATCATTGGATTATCAACACGGCATGCATAATATATGAGTAAAGAGAGTGCTGAAAATTGTGTCACACTAGGCAACAGATACTGGTGGTTAAATCAGAGGAACGGTTAACAATAATATATTTTGCCGGTACACGTATACGGAATATACTCCGTTTGAATATAATTCAGTTTGCTGAGCTGACAATCCCCACTGCATAAGAAAACCCTAAACTGTGGGTAAATGAGCCTTTTCTTGGTGCTGCTTCAGAAATAAAAACAGAAGGGGAACGGCAACGTAAGGGCGGAAAAAAAAAATAAAAAATCTCCCGAGACCGAAAGCGAGCGAAATAAAGACGGCATTAAAACATCAAAACCTGATGTCCCAGGACCTCCTAATCCCGAGAGATTATGACTCACTGTTAATTCAGAAGGTCACGCCGAGTTGAACTGTGAATTAACACCCACTTCGCCGGCAAGTCGGCTCCTTCATCTGAACCTGGCGCTGACGTTCGCAGACTTGCGTTGGCGGCAGGAGAGTCTGAAAGCTCTTCCGCAAGCAAGTCAGCAAAGTAACCCGACATATTTCGGGGGACTGCGGCAAATCGGTTTTTGATTTGAGAGATGTTTTGACACCTGCACCCGTCATTTGCTGTTTCCTATGGTAGTCCTGATAAGTAAATTGAAGATACCTTGAACGGAATCGCAGATAACAGAAATGCCAATTGCGGATCGGAAGGATGCCATTGCGGTTATTGGAAATGTCCGTTTTGACGAGCTAAAATTTAATAATATATCACATATCCGGTCGAGCTGTTAAATGGGGAAAAAAGGGTTGTGCTATAGAAGTGAGGTGTCATTGTTATGCTCCCACAACTGTCAAAAATATTTGATCTGACTCCAGGCAACATGTCAACAAACGTTGCTTTAACGAATACCATCTTTGCTTTGGCCTGTTTGCAGTTAGCAAGTGCATGGACAGCCCGCGTCTGATAGCAGCTGGTGCAAATTTTGAACGTGCACTCGGCTATCTGCCAGTGTCTTCTAGCTTGTCATATTTAACAGGAAAAATAAAATGTTTTTTTTTTTTTAATTGCACTTTCTTTGCTTGTCTTTCAGTAGTCTTTTTCAGCACACCTTCTTCCTGTTTCACTCTTGTGACCGAAAAGAGCAAAGCGCAAGATCACCTGGTTTGCAGGGATGCATTTTAATCTGCTTGGAATTTTGAATGCAATCTGAGAAAGGGGACCAGGACGAGAAAACCAAAATCCACACCCCCTAAACACGACAGCACGCCACAGAACCGCGAGCCTTTTGCCATCTATTGCTATTTCCACCCTCTTCCTTCTCCTCCTTCTCCTCTTCTACAAGCTAACGTCATTGACACAGTGTGACAGCGCGTCAGCAAACATCAAAATCCTCCTCGTGCTCGTGCGCGGCGTCGGCAACACAGACGGATCCCCTCGCCCGCAGTCTGTCAGCCGTGACGGGGAAGACATCAAACGGCACAGTGGACGGCGCGTTTTCCCCTGGCCTCCCGTCCACACACGTTGCTGCGCTTTCACCTTTCGTCAGCACTGTCTTCTTTTAGCTTCGTCGTGGTGCACATGCGCTGCTGTGACACCCGTGCGCCCGTTTCTGTTACGTGCAGGCTTAGAGCGCAAATGTGACAGCTGCCATTGTGCGCTATTGTATGAAAAGCCTCAAATGTCAGAAGGGCTGCGGCTCTCCGACAATGAGCCAAGTACCCACTGGGGAAGATACATCATCCTGCGTGTTATCTCTTTCAAACCTGCATGAATAGACCAGGCGCTCATTGATTTCAATGGCGGTCGAGTAAAAGTGTCCCTTGTGGTGTATAATAATTAATGTGACAAATGTATTGTGCGCCCTGGTTATTAATAGTGTGTTGATAAAAATGCGGCTTTTGTACAACTCTCGAATGTAGATTTACTGTCAAGTGTTTTCTCGTGTCGTGTCCTTGGACATTGATCGCTCATCTTCAATTATAAGCAGTGCTCGAAATCCGTAAAGATAATGACGGCTACCTATCGGCAACACAATTAATCCTTAAAATGTCGTTTTTGAGGCATGGCTGTTATTTCTCTGAGCGGACGAGGCACCTCGTGATTAAATGAGGCATGTGGCATCCGTTTGAGCGGAGGCCACGATGACGACGGCTCCTACTGTTGCACGCAGGGCACTGATCCAAAAGATGTTCCGCGCCGACAGTATTTATAGCCTGTTTGTGCATGGGGAGTGGGTGGGGGGGATCAAAATACTTAAAGATAGCATTTCCTTCTATTAAGCTATAGGTGAGTCATCCTGTGTCAGCTAAATGAGTACGCTCACACTAGGAGGCAGGATAGACAAAGTGCGCTGGTAATTAGTCCATTAAAAGCTCAAGTTGCCGAGCTCTAAATGATGGAGTTGCCCCCATCGTTTATCAATGAGTGCAGCTGCCGCGTGAGTGGGGGCGCGGGCATATTTTAACCCCACCCGCCATCGCTTCATGAACCTCCTCAAATGGAGCAAATTGGAAAGGAATACACTCGTGATGTACACTGACCTCCAACTAGTTTGTTTCATTGACGCCGCAAGTCAGCGACGTCTTTTTAAAATCGTTTTTGGGATGTGATACATGCTCGGTCATCAACATGATAATGGTGGAGGGCATCCACCTTGTGAGCGTTGTGTTAGGATGGCCATTTTATAGCACCTAAATATGGTGTAGGCCGCGTGAGTCAATAGAAAAGAATTTTATCGGCCACGTTGTCACCGTCGGCGGGCTGAAGCTTTTCCATCATGCTCCAGCTGACCTCCTGTCACGTGAAGAGCTATCTATTGAGGCATAAGGGCCTTGTTATTTTCCCAGCAGGCACCTCATTAGAGTCCCCGTGACCTTTCGCAATTGAACAGACCATCGGTCACCCAGCGCTTTGAATACAGATAACTAATCGACTGTCGTTTTTTTTTGTGTTTTTTTTCCCCCAAACAAATGATAAACATCCAAGCTTGTTTTTTTTTGTCCTCTGTACTGCCAACCCTTACCCTCAATGTATTGATCAGTCACCAGAAACGGTCTAACAGTCTAATACGACGAATACAATTGTTTTCGTTCCAAGAAATACAACTCTCATGATGACACAACATTTCTATTGTTGTCGTAAAGAAGCGCCACCATGCAGATTGTCCCATCGCGAAACAAGAATGGCCGAATCCTATCCTGCTCTTTTCACCATGTTGCGCGCTTGTCCTTGATAGCTGGTTTGCATCTCATTAGCACAAAAAGCTTTTAACACTCTTCAAGAGAGGAATAGGACCCGGTGCAGATGACCTTCACGCTAAACAAACCCACCATCCGCCCACGGCGGCGACTGATTTTTATCCATATTGGTTTTCCTCCGCTCCCTCCACTCAACTTTATCATTTAAACTATTTTGGTTGCGTTCTATTTTAGTGTCTCAGGTTTGATGGAGTCCTGGTGAAAACGTATTGACTGCTGTTCATCAATAAGTTGATGATAATGACAACTGCCTATGCGGAGACGGAATTGGATTCCAGCACACGAAAACCTTGAATAAATGTTGAAATATTTCCTAAAACGTTGCTTGTAAACTTAACTTAAAAATGGTTGCTCAATCATTTTTCCGATCATGTAATAAAACAAACAAAGCTGTACCGGCTACAATTAGCAATCCTTTATTTCCAGACCTCCGCCAGGAGCAAAGAACGCGAATTGAGATCAGCCCCACATTGCTAACGTTCATACTAATTACCTCCTGCCTCGCAGATTAATCAAATCAACAAACGGCAACGCGACGTCCCTTACCAGTTTGGCCCTAACGTTCTGTTGAGCATTTCAAATGATGCTATTAGCTCTTTTCATATTTTGTGAACATAGTGAAGGTGAAAGTGGGTTGTTTTGGAACAGGACCCCACCTATGCTCTGCTCACGATGGAGACAGGTCCATTTATCCAATGGTTTATTTTCAATTTCATGCTTTTCTGGTTCCATCAGAGAGCGTCAGCGGGCGACACGTCTCCGGCGCTAACTACCGCAGAGTCGACGGGATTTGTCGACTAAATCCCAAGTGTCATTCACACGTCATAAACACATTCGGCATCCTGAAAAGTGACAAAGTGGAAGTCTGGCGAAAGAATCATAATGATGCGGTATTCTTTTAAAGTTTAAAGCGCTTTTTTTTGGAATAGTTGCTAGTGTAAGGCGCTCATTTAAATGCAAACAAGCTGATTCATTGCTTTCTCTCGGCTGATATATGCACAGTTTGGAGAGCACAACTAAGTTATTCGCCACCCCCGGGACATAAACAGACTTCAAAAGGAAACCCTGATCAGCTCAACCAGTTCCAAGAGAACTCAAATGAAACGCACAGAAAAAACAACAACAACAACAACAAAAATGCAGACAACAGCAACGAAACAATACATTTTGGCTAAAAATATCTTTTATTCCTGGGGGAGGGGGGAAAAAAAAAGCACTTAAAGTGACCTCTCGAATCATTTCTCACTGGATTTAAGAGTCTTGTTTGGACAATAAAACCCAATATGGAAGCACATAATTAAAAGTTAAGCACCATAATTATGTTCTCTGTCCGTGGCCTGACTTCGCACTGCGCAGCGCTCAGAGTCACTTTAACGTTGGAGGCTCGGGATGGAAATTGGCCTTGACCCCAGGCCAAACATTATGATTATTAGCCCGACACATTTTATGAGGGAGGCAACCCCCTCTTCTAATTCAACCTCAATTAAACTTTCCTCGTCTCCTGATACGCCGAGGCGAGCGTCTTCAGTTCATTACACCTCATCACCATTTCCATGTGTGGGCACTTTCCTTTCTTGCACTTTGTGTTTAAAGTTCAATCTTTTAACCATGAGATGCATCTCACCAGTCATTGGAGAAATGCATCTTATTGCCATGTTTCACACAGAATATGCGTCTGAAATTCTAACATAAATTTCGTATCGGGTGCCAAAAATGGCTTCTAACTGGAGGACTTGCACAAGCGTCTGTAAAGAGAATGAAACAGGCAATGACTCGAATATCTGCCAGTGTGACGACTTGCTCATTTCTTATACTTTGAAATGAATGCTCATCACTCACCGACTAGAGTGGGACTAATGGCCCATGAAACGGAGCAATTTTAGGAATTTGTGCTAAACGCCACTTCTCTGAAACACGAAAACAGACAAAAATTACATATCAGTGTCGCGCCTCCAAATATGCTCATCAGTATCAATATATTTCCGATAGTCCTGAGGCTGGGGAGGAATTATTATCCTTTACGTTACAACTAATAAAAAGATGTAGCACGTTTTTTTGTTGTCCACAAATTTAGTTATTAGTAATACAGTACCGGCATAGTTCATGCTGCATTTTTTTGCCCTATTGTGTGTTTATTTAAAGGTGCAGTAAGTTGCCCTAGCCGTCATCCAAATTGGCTTCCGAGGTAATTACAGAAATTTCTTACCATGCATGGGGTGCAATAGCACTGCAACCCGTGAAAAGTAGCGGCTGGAAGGGAAATCATTAAAAGCTCATTTGCATTCTCTTCCACCAGCCCAAGCACTGCAGTAAATTGGTCAACAACGGCGCTTGTTTTTTTTTTATTCTTTTTTTTCATTATTTGACCACTTTTAATGTTTCACATGCTCTGTGCGGCAACAAACAACTGAGCTAGCATGGTGGAATTAATAGCTGAAGCCTGGTAGGCAGGGATACGAGTGAACCGTATTAGTAGCGTTGTGTCTTCTTGCATTTTTTTTCTCTCATACTGGACTTGGGCTTCTTCACTTTGTAATAGATGTACACAGCCTTGTTTGCCCAGTTATAAAGATGCCACCCAAAAAAACATTACGAGCGGGCACTAGCGTTGCGATGAGCACCATGACAAGATGGGATGCAGATCTTTTTCTCGACCTTGGTCACCTCAAAGAGAACAATTTCTGCAACTTGTCTGGCAATCGCACAAAACCGATGGAGAGCCCTCTTCGCGAAGGTAATAATCAAGTTGATCTAATAAGCAAGCCATAAAAATTCCCAACAAATGAAATCAATTCCGGGTGTGACATCTGAGGAGCGAGCTCCAGCCGAGCGTAACGGAGTTAGACAGCCCAAAATATTGATGCTGCACAATGACCCAGACGCAATAAAGCGGCGCCCGTGGGATCTTATCCTATACATTTATTTATCGCCGAGGCCACAGATGCGCAAGCATACATACAGGAGGGGCGTGGGTGGGCAAAGAACAAGCAGACTAATAAAAAGAGCGAATCGATGTCAGAGGCTGGGGGGCTTTGCACATTTAAATTTAGCCTTTCTCCCTTTTTAATGAAATGAAAATATGCTCTCTATCGTATCGTTTTAAGATTTCCATATACTGTAGTTTAAAGACCAAGACGGTTCCTGTTGGGTATGGATGAGGCCCTGGAGGGTGATTTTGGTGCCCAGGGGGCATACTGGAAGGATTCTTCTTCATGTAGGCTGAAAATAAGACTGGGAGGGGTGGCGTGGAGAGGAATGGAATGGAAAATCCTTTTTTTTTTTCTTGCTTATGGTTAAACTCATTAGTGTGACTGTCCAAGCGTGGCAGATCAGTGGCAGCTGCATCCATCTGAACAGGCGGCAGTTGTGTTCGAGTGCAGCCTGCTAATGGCTGAACTCACGATGACTGAGTGATTAGCCTCCGAAAGGGATTGCACCAGTCACCTTTTCCCCGCCGCATTGGAGACTCCGCCCCCCCAGCCTCCTATCACATCCACGCCGAGAATCGCTTTCCGACATGAACCGTTATAAACGTTCAGGAAGTAATTTTTCCCCAGGCCTCAAAGCGACGCGGCTTGCGGCCGTCACTCCGCTCGAAGCATAAATCCAACTCGGGACACTTCATTTAGCCTCAATATTAATCAAGAGCGCCATTCCAGCACAAGCGACAGCACTTTAAACGATCAATTAATTGATTATTATGCCCGAGTTGTACTTGTTACACTTCATTACCGTACCATATACACAGTATGTCTGAATTAAGCGAAATGTAACCCTGACAGTATGCAATGGAATGTCTATTTCTTATCATGACCCCTAAGAGCCTTCCCATTTTTTCAATGCCAATAAGAAATGCTCAGATGTCCTTCCCCGTGAACCACTCTGGAGGTTGCCGACCGAAAGCGGGCAGACCCCTTATTGTGGAGCAAATGGCCCACAGAGATGTAAACATTAGATGGAAGAATGGCCGACTGATCGAGCTAAGAGATTGCAAAGGGAAGGTCAATGGTTTGTCCGGCAGCCTATCAGGGCGCGTGTGTATGTGTGTGTTTGACACACACACACACACACACACACACACACACACACACACACACACACATGTGCGAGCGCTCACACACACACATAAAAACGCCCACACTCGGGCCGCAGGTGTTGCTGGTGATATGCGCATTTGGAGCGACAATAAAGCTCCAGAAGGCGAATGTGCTATTCAAGCTTTTGAGAGGAGCATGTGTGCCATTTCTAACTTAAATCTGCCTGAAAATAAACATTACTCTCTCAAAACAAGGTTAGAAATGTCGAACCCCGCCTTATTATTTCTTCCCCCCTCCCCGCTTGTGCTTTTAGATATCGCCTTGTAAACAACTGCTTCCTCGTGTTTAGGAAGACATTTTCTGAATCTCAATTCCGAAAGCTGCTTGATGAACTCACCCGGCAATGCGTTGCAATTACGCCTTCGCACGCTGCCTCCCTTCTGCATGTTTATTCAATTCAGGTGATAAGACTTCCTTATGAAGGCACCGTTAATTGGCAGCCGGGATCCAATCAACACCAAATTTACTCCAGGAATAATAACGGGTCACTCATTGGGGAGTCTCTTTTCAAAGTAATTGTTCCACTGGTTAAAAGAAGAGAACAACGGGATCAAGGTAAATCCGATGGAAGCCATGCAAGGGATCAACGTTGCTTTCCATCCCTCAAAAGACGATCAATAATTCATCTACGGAGCGCAGCGGGTATTGGAGCACCACAAATCACCTGCAACATGTAAAATGTCATGCGGACGAGCCCGTTGCACAGCTTGGAAGAGTTACGCATGTGCATGCAAGCAAGGCTTGAGAGCATTAGTCCACACCTGCGGACATGTCGAGGTGTTAAACCAGGACAGAAACGTGAACTGCGATGTATTCAACCGGAGCATTGTTCAGCAACCGGTTATTTTTTTGGAAAGGGTCTATCGCGTTTCGAAAAGAGCCCCTGCCATGGCCTGCATGTAACGGACACCAGTTTCAGTCAGGCAATCAACAAAATGATCCATTTAGTAATGGGAGGGTGATGGAAGAGCAGTATGGTAGTCATCGGGTTTTTTTTTTTTGGGGTCCATCAGCAATTTTGACAGTAGAAAAAAAAAATCAAACAATAGCAATCTAAACCAAATTGCTTGGTGGAAATAAAAGTTTCAATCACTTGGCAGTCTGCAAGAAACTGAGGTGCAGTTTGTTCTAATTTAGTGCTAATGAAGTTTTTCGACTTTTGTTAAAAAAAAAAAAAAAAAAAAAAGTTCTCCTTGTTTATCCGCAGGTTCCCTAATCAGGGTGCAACAGTTGGTTTGGTCTTTGTAGCACATTAAGTCACTTTTTGTCTGTTAAGCGTCCGCCTCTTTCGAACATTCCCTTTTTAAAATCCCGTTGACGCTAATGCTCAAATCTTATTTTTTAGGAAACCATTATTTCCTAATGGCCGCAGCTACATCAGTGCAAGTGAAAAAGCAGGACGCGGGCGACCCAAAGTCTGGCTTTCGATTATATTGACATTTCACCGCGAGGAAACTCAGGTCTAAAAAGCCGTGCGTCATAATTGAATGAAAAGTCTTCCGTCAGCGCACTGAATGGACGCATCATTTCCTCCTGATGGATGTTTGCTATTAAGCTGTCTTGGGACCAAAAAGTGTCAAACCACCCCCCACCAAAAAAAAAAAAAAAAAATACCCAGCTCTCATCACATTCAAGTGAGCATACCGGATATGGACAGTATTTAGATGAAAAAAAAAAAATGAGGCCCAGACACCATTGATCACGTTTAAGCTGTTCAATAATGTTGGCTGAGAAGTTAAGCCGGCCGTAAATTTTCCGAGCATCGGTGCGAGGGAGGACACTTGTTACACACACAATTCGATAGTGGAACGCTCATAAGCTCAATCATAAGAATAATCACAAACAACATCGACACGAACAGTGCATTACGGAGGTTTCCATCACAATGAATCAACTTTATTATTTCGGCAACCATCCATTACACAGAGTCCAACTGAAAGGACAAATCAATGTTTAGCATGAATAGAGATGTTGCTTGGTTGTTGTTGTCTCGATGCAGTTTGAGGGAGACTCTCAACTTTGTTTTTTTGAACTGGGCCAACCGCAAACTAAAAACCGGTGGCTTTTTATTTTAGATTCTGCGTTTTTTGTCGCCTGGCAATCCAATGCATGTTTACCAGGGTTGAAATATCCCACAAAATTCAAACTCAAAACACACCGGCGTTGGATAATTCAAATAAATAGAATTGGCAGGTTGGAAAAAAAAAAAAACCTCTTCAAACCATTGTGATCCGGAAATGTATTTCGTCTTTTGGCTTTTTCATAATAAAGAAGTTGCCATAAGCACCCTCACTTGCAATCAAAATTAAGCTAAGAAAATCTCTCTTGATCCCTCGCGTGGAAATTCAAGCTTGAATGTTTTTATTTTAATTTTTGAAAATAAAATTGATTAACTTTGTCCGTTGAGATGTGGGTTATGGTTATCTGTGATGCAAACATTGCTTCATTAAAGGTAAGACTTAATGATTTGACATTAATCGGCAACAGTTTGACCCCAGAATGGATTACTTCAGCGCGAAGGTCATTTCCATTATTTCCCGATCGGAGCGAATCGCTAATCGTTTCATATCTGCCTGAAAATAAATGTTTGTCTTTTATAATGAGGTTAGTTATGTTACAGGTCACAGTTTTATTGAGATTATGTTCCACTTTTACAGCGGTAGGGATTCCACACGAATCCATCAAATGCCCGGGAGGATGCAATTATGAGAATTCCTGGACAACTATCCCATAAATAAACAGGCGCAGTACGGTTTGCCATTTAAAATCTACAAATGCATTGAACCCTCACTTGTAATCTTGACCTGCGAGTGATTGGCAAACAGCCCAGGGTGACGTCTTAATAAGGACAAGCGCAACCGGGAAAATGCCCCGTCATCTGCATTGTTCTAATGTGAGAATGCAACGTGGACCAAAAAACTCCTGGGAATACGTCCCGCAACCATCTTGAACCATTAATTGCAATGGTAGTGCAAAGAGGAACTGATCTGACTGCGGGGTGATTGCCCGCAGAACCCCCCCTTCCCCCCAACTGCCACTCTCCTTTAGGCATTGCGAAAGGCACAGAAGTAGCAGGAAGTCACACGGTGGAACAAACAATGCTGTTGTGCTACAAGGCTCACATTTGCATATTCTTACACATGACCAGTCCGGCAAGCGTGTCTACATTCTTAACACTGAAGTTACAAGAAAGACTAGGCAAGAATCTGAAAACCAAAACTCCCCCCAAAAAGAAGAAAGAGCGAAATATTGTAATCTGGTATGAAAAACAGATGGATGAATGCCATTTTGTGTCCACAATAGAAATGAATTAGCATATATATCAGCTGTTAACTTGACCCCACTGCATTTAAGGACCCTTCTGCATAATGAGGTCATAAAATAGGACAAAGCCCATCACAATGAGCTCATTCGTTTCTGAAACAAATGACCCCGACAAGCGATCCTTAGCAACTACAATAGTAGATATGACAAATAACATGTATAGAAAATAATCTGTGTATCCTAAAACAAACACTAAGACTACAGTGATCTAGCTATCTGTTGACACAATGTCAATCAAGGGTTTCATACAACTTTTGAATTACATATTTAGGTTGAAATTGTGCTTTACGGGTGTTTGACTATATAGGGTTCCACTGCATTTCATTTAAGTGTAAAGCTTTAAACTTTTCGATATTTATTCCTCAAAGCTATCTGGAGAAACGTTTTGTTAGAAAACAATGCACTTAAAACAACATCACTTTGAAAAGGATCAACGAGATTGCTCTGTTTTCACCAGCTAATAACAAGACATTCCGAGAGGTCCAAAAGTGGCCAGGAATCAATTTCGAGGATTCGCTCGGCTAATGCGGTTGCGTCACAGGAACAAAATAGTCACCGTGGAACAGACCTAGGCATGTTTCCAATTTCATTGCCACTGACAAATCGTGATTTCTCCACACTCACGCAGTTAAACGTCACGCATATGTCACTTAAAAGAACAAGTCATTAGAGCTCAATGGAAAATCTTGCCAGACGGATTTGCCAGCGAATTATGAACGGGTGTTGAAAAGGTAATCGCTTCACATACATTTTCAACAGCCGTTTCTTCCATATGGATGTGGAATGTATATTGAAGCTTTGTGCATGAATCATCACGACGCGACAACAGCTCCTTGAGAGACTTTTTTTCCCTGTATGTCTTAAAAGGGACATATTGACAAACAGTCGGGTCTATCGAATGTGAGTAAAATCTTTTTTTTTTCTCTCTTTCCTGAAAATGTACTGATGGTACATGCCATTGTTATGTAAACGTGGGGCTAAATTACATAAAATCCGCCCCCTATGACATAACGCCTTTGTCTTTGGATGCACACCTATGTTCAAGCAACTGACGGACGACACCGTCTGCAACAATGTCATGTAGAAACATCAACAGCAGCTTCCGAAATGCAGAATGCACATATTAGCGTAAAGCAATAGCTTTATAATAATTGTGTTTGATGTTCATGTGCCACATACACACAGTGTAGTGTAGACACCGCTGCCTCCACAAGTCAAATTGCTGTTTTGGGGGAGGATGGCGGGGGGGGGGGGGGGGCTCGTGTT
>NW_017805406.1:2490281-2523890 GCF_001891065.2 Hippocampus comes
CGCCCCACCACATGGTTGTGTGGGGGGGGGGGGGGGGGGGGGGGGGGGGGGGGGGGGGTGCTGCTTTATGATCCCCCCCCCCCACAGCACCTCACATCCAATCAACAACACACAATCTGTAATTTGTCGAACACACTCGCCTGTACTATCCTGTTCCCCCGCCTCAGCCACCCTGGCGACCAAATCCACACTAGCATTTGGCTCTGCAGAATATGGAGCAAGGTGCCCAGTCACTTACTGGGAGGAGAAAGGACTCTTGAGCCTTGAGGTATAGTGATGGAAGTCTGTCGCAGCCATGTTAATGTGACACCTGGGAATCATTTCAAATTGGGGGAGAGATGTCCCCTTTGAGTGAAGACAAGCCTCATTCAATTGACATGCATTTGACAGCACTAACTGTTTAAACTCGACCTTAAGTGTCATCATGGGGCAAGACGGCGTGCGCTCAAGAGCACGCACACACACACACAGCTGGCTATACATATTAAAAAGTCATCTTGGTCTTTTCTCATGTACATCAAAGGACACACGCCGGCATGCATGAGCGTGTGCGGCCACACACCCACACACACATAAAACGTATGTAACCCACGATGACTAAAAGTCTGAATCCTGCATACTGAAGCAACCATGCTGGCTGGGGAGAGGTAGCAACAAATGGCTGCGAAGGCAGAAGAGTGCCCCCTGCTGTCACAGCAAGACTCCACCTGTCCACGGTCACCGCTTTATTAGTTGAGGCTTAATCAGAGGTGGATATAGTGCGGCAGATGCTTAAGTTGTAAAACTGAAGGCGAAGGGGGCACAGGGACCAAGTATAAGGTAAAGAGCAGGCAATTAAAACGGCATAGAAAGAATCAGGAGATTGCAATGAAGAAAGAAGAAAAAAAGCAACTTCAATGTAGCATCATCATGAAGCATGTTGTCCCACAGTTAAATCATTGGTTTTCGATTGTTCTCATTAGGCTTTTGGGTAATTTGGAAGCGTATCCCAGCTGACTGCGCAAGCCGTAGCTGGACTGGTGTTCAGCACACATACGATAAAAAGAAAAAAAAAGAATTTCCACCTATGGACAAATTAGACTCGTCTTCAATGAGTCCAGCATGCATGTTTTTAGAAAGCGGGTGCAAGACAGACCGATGGGGAAACCCACACAAGCACTTGATCCGATCCCAAACTTGAGGACTGTGACCACTCTCATAGATGCTGACCAAATGATACTTCCAAGCGGAAGGGTCAAATGCCTTTGTGCTTGTAAAATATTGAGTTGAGAAAAAAATACAGACTCAATTATATGATCTTCTGTGACCGACGTGATGCATGGTTTTGCTTTGAGACAAGAAGGACTGCGACGTTAGCTTCCCATACTCGATGGTTGTTTTATTGAAACTGACAATCACGTTAAAATAATAATTGATCGTTACACAGTCAAGGAAATTTGGTTGACTATCCGTAACTGATTTCTATGGCAGCCTGTAAGAATGCAAACTCCCTTAGCCTTAATTATTGCGCCCTCTGTTGGTTGTGGACGTCTCAGGAAAACTCTCCCGCATTTGAACGGTCAAATTCCCTCTGAATTATTGTTATTAGTTTTTAACTACAATGACCGTCCCCACTTAGTAAGATCGGTGTAATAGCATGTTGGGGCCAAATAGCACAAGAAGAAACTGAGATAACTGCGAAACAATTCTTGCTGTAACAACATGGGGCAGTCCGAGAAATGAGACCAAATGACTACTCGGGTTGATCATATGTTTGCAGGGCTTTTAGTGGATTGTGAATAAATTAGCCATTGCAAGTTAATGAGGTAGTTAAATGTCAGTGTTATGTTTTCGATTAGTCACGCTGCCTTTAAAGAAAGATCCAAAAGACTAATAAGGCCCAAACAGTTTGCATGCTAGTCAGTTTCAGACAAAGATTACGGGCTGGCAAACCTACGGCCTGTGGCAGACAGCCCGTGAGAGCATTTGAACCAGCTCACCGTACGGTTCTAAAAACAAATACAACCTCAGAGGAACCGTTATGTCGATCGTTGCGTTACCTTTTTATCATCTTATTATGGGCCTCTGAGGACTTTATAAAAACAGAAATAGCCCCTGATATGAGAAAGCTAAAGATAAATTAACAATTCATTCCTTGTTAGAGCAAGTGGCAATGTTGATGGAGAGAGTGTAATGGCAGCAGCAAAACAAGGGCATGGAACATTACGCCGCCATCAATCAAATGGTGTTATCAAACGAGCCAAACATGGAGCAGTAAATCAAGACACGCGGAAGGAAGCAGGTTGGACTGGAGGAAAGGTGACAACTTTGTGGATTAGCAATACAAAACAGATGGCTGATGAGCTCCCAAAAATATCAGCACACATGGAAAGTGGTACACTGGAGGTCGACCACAATTTGTCGCCGCTGGCCTGCACGCAATGTGGTCGACGTTCAAAATTACATTTTCCCATTTTATTTGGGATAATTTACAAAAACAATGGCCGTCATTCTTTACTTGTAGTTGTTAACTGTCGCACAAGTACCAAACAATATCCATCACGATTAAGCAAAACCTGAATACATAACACGTCCAACGCTACGTTTTCATCACGAGTGACCGGCATGTTGGCAGCTAGCCAGTCCCAGGCTAGTGCGAGAAGCTAACGTATCCGTGTCTCCATTTTCACTCAGTGCTCCTTGTTATCAAACAGCAGAAATTGACTCGAAACGCGGCGATCCAAATCAAACTCGTTTGTGAACAAACAGCTGTTTGGTACCGGCTCAGAGTCCTATCGAGCCAACAGGACTTGAGCAAGAGCGGGGAGTGAACCTACCAAAAACAAAAAAATAAAGTGATAGAATACAGAATGTTGTAAAAGAAGCAACAGGTTTTCTCAGACTTCCACATGACTATTGGATTCATATTCAGATTCAAATTCAAACTATCATGACGCTGAAACACTCCCTCGAGTTGAGTGGTTGATGGTGCGATTTGCTGATCCACATTGTAAAACTTTTCGCCCATTCAAATTTCAAGCGACCACTGCACACAGTCATAACTGTCACATATTGATAAGAGAGCTCAAAGGGCACACAGGAACCATCAGCGATTGGCTTAGTTTGCCCCCCCGCCCCGCCCACCCCCAGTCCCGCTCACCCTCTCGGCTGACACATGGAAGACTTCTTCAGCCAGCCACCGGACAACATGGTCCATTGAGATGAATCCGGCAATAAAAAGGCCATTCATTCTCATTGGTATGGGGAGAGGTCCATTCGTCACGGCAAATGGTTTTCTTGTATGACTGTGCAAGACTGAGTCCTGCAATTAGGAGAGGGGGCGTCATAAATCATCATCAAGGCCCAGAAGAGTGAAGACTGAGATGGAGCCTCATATGATGAAGCATAGACGTCACATTTAATAAGTCAGATTCTTGTCATGGTCAAAGGGAAAGTGTGAAAATGCTTAAAAAAAAAAAAAAATTAAAAAGAGGAGGAAAAGGCTGCCGGCTAGTTCGTTGACAGGGTCTCGTAATGTGAGCTCTGCTTAAATGGCTGTCTGTCACTATCACACTCTCTTCAAATGAGCTTGTTATTTGTCTGGGCCGTTACGGGGCGAACCGTGTTTGCAGGAAGCCGATGTGCCATTAGCGAGGTGGGAAGCAGGTCGAGCGGCGGGAGGAAGAGAGAGAGAGAAAGTGTCAGGCAAGAAGAAACTTTCACAGCTTCTCTTGGATAATGGATCACAGATGGCAACTTTGCAGACTGAAGGGATGAGCATTCGGTGTTCAAGTGGCCTTTTTTAGCGCACACCCCGTTCAGCAGTAGACATCCGAAACCACACTGATTAACACGAGAGAAAGCAGGAAGAAGAAATGGAGCAGCAGAGGTGTCGCTTTGATACCGCTTGCCCTGGACGCCAGGACCATCCATCCACATATCCCTCACTTTGCAATCACTTCATATTTCAATATGTGAGGCAAGTAACATTTAAGTTCAATATCCTTTGCCCACACCGAGGCTTTCACAGTTTCGCAGTTCCGTTCAAATTATGCTAATAATGAAAACTGCAGAAAGCAAGCAAACAGGCACTCGCTGATGTAGTTGAACAGTGTTCCAACTAAATGTCAGATTGGCAGATGCTCCATCTGCTCTCGTGATGTTCATCTGTTTACCATCTTTCACAAAACATGCCCGGATCAATTATGACTCAGCCAAATGTCACCTTCATGAGGGGGCGCTTGGCGCTTAATGATATTTGGCTGAGTGTTGCGTTTTGCTTGTTTGCTTTCGGAGAAATTGGAAACACGATCAACAGGAACGGGCCGATTGTTTAACATTAATTTGAAATGTTTAGCGGAGGAGACACAAGAGTAATCGACTGCAAAAGCGTGAGCTGTAAACATTGTGGGAAGCATGCTGCAAAAGAAGGAACTTGCAGTCTGACACTTTTTTTGTTTTACATGGAAAAATAAATTGAGGGCACACCTTTTCATCCAATTCAATCAATCACGGGTTGAGCGAGATTACTTAGGTCCGAATGAATGTTATTTATTCCACTCCCAAGACATTTTGGATCATTATTATGCTCACGACTTTTGTGGGAACAGAATGGGCAAGGCAAAGTTGGAATTTTCCTATCGCAAAAGCCAAACGCCGCAAGTGCAAAACTATTTCGAGATCTACCAAAGTGTTCTCGAAATCTGGAGCTCAGCCCTCAGAATGACGTTCGGCAAACCTCGCGAGACTTCACCTCAGTGAGCATCTAAAAGATGATGCCCTGGATTAGTCATCAGCGAACTCATAATATATCTCCACAACAACATATAATCGTGATCCCAACTGAAGATTGGCATCTGGTGGCGGAGGCTGGATGAAGCACCAGGTGAAAAAAAAACCCGACTATTTCCCAAAGGCCGAAGCATGTCCAGTGCTTAATAAAAGCATATAAAAATAGTTGTGAAAAGCATTGTTTTATGGTTAATCTCCGGGGGCTTGGGGTGATTTTTGAGAGGTGTTCTATTTGTCCTCGCTTGTTGCTTTTGAAGTGCCCCCCCCGCCCCTCTCTCCTCCACAGAGCATCCCTCTGAGGGAGTAATGCAGGGGGACAGAGCGAGTTTATGGGATGTGTGTGTGATGTATGGCCTTGCGGCTGTTCTCCCGGCAGTGCTCTCACTTGTGGTGTGTGCGTGTGCGAGGGTGGGATGCCACATGCCGTGACACGCTGTGATCATATTTCATGATGAATTAAAAAAAACAACAAAAATAAAACACAGCGGACAGTATTGATCTTTTTTTCTGGAGCTTGCTCGAGAGCAATTAATCCAAGGGTTTAATAGCACGGATTCAAGCTTCTGTGATCCCAGCGGTGTAACCATGGTCAACTTTCATCTCGCGTACCATTGTTCTCTTTATATTTTTTTCCCAAATAATATAGCCCCCATCTTTTCACAAGCGGATTATTTTATCACTTTTTCCCCCCCAAAAGTTAAAGGACTCCAGTTTTCTAGTTTGTCTTACTTTTTAATGCCCCCTGTGCTCCCAAAGAGCCACATAAAAATCATCCTCATCGCTATCTTTTTTTTTTTTTTTAATTCACAAAAACGTCTGGTTATCGCTCCTTAGTGTGTTAAGAAAGGAGTCCACAAGAGAAGCATTCTGGGTGTTTCATGTATTGTAAAGTACGACTTTTATTGTCCCCCAAGTTTAACCTCTTGTTTGGGGGGTCTACCAGAAACTAAGTGCAAGGCAATTTGTAATGTGAACAGTGTTGGGGTGACATGTTACTGACAGTCATAGACATCCACAGAAAGGAGGCTTTCGTCAACCTTCAGTCGCCAACGTCACTGACTGGATGAAGCCGTTACGCAACTCCTTCTCTGATCTCATACATCACCTTCATCTCATTCACTGCCGCCTGCCGCCCTGGGTTGCTCCGCTCCTGTTTTCGTCACTACCTTCCCTCCATGTACTCCTCTGCTGTGTTCTTTCATTTCCGGCGCATAAAAGATTCATTTGATGGTTTTAATAATAAATACGAAGATACAGTTGAAAAGTGCAGAAGGCACCCTCGACTGGAGCGGTGAGGATCCAAAAGACAAGCAAGGGTAATATTCCTGCTCAGTCATCCGGCTCTTTCCTCTCGTATGTCCCCCCCACCTCCACCCAGACGTCCCCGAAGGATGCCTTTTTGTCTGGATAAAGGCAAGCATAGAGTCAGGGTGGATGTGGTGACCTTGTGCTTATCTTCAGCAGACTGACTCCATTGTTGTCAAGGTTGAAACCTCAACAACATTGCCGTTGCAGTACTTGATGTTCAAAGTGGGTGCGTCGCTCCTTAACTTGAAGGCAATCGTGACCGTCGTAACCGTTGCCTACTGAGAACTGTAAAATGTCATGCTGCAGGCACCGTTTCAACACGCCATTAAGTTTTCGGAATTCTAATTAGACCTTATTGGAGTCGAGCTTGAATTTGGCAAAGGAACTATAAATACAAAGAAGCTTGACAGTTTTAACAACTAAATCAGGACCGGCTATCATGTGGATGGTTTTATTTTATTTATTTATTTATTTTTTTAGAAAAGCTATTTTTGAATTGAATCGTGCCAGATAATGTAACACTTCACTTAGCTGACTTCAATGTAGGCAGTGCGGGGTATTTGGTGGTAATATTAGCATCCATTTGTGTGGCTCTATGTGATGGGGTGAGGTTTTCTTAATCAATGACTCGATCAAATAGATAGGCAAATATGAGTAGCTCAAGATTACAACAATACGAAATTGTGTTCTTTTTCCAGTTGTGCTCCGTGGAGAATCTGTCTGCTGTTTGGCGAGTCCTTCAAAGCCATTGGATGAACACATTACTCTGCATTACTTATTCATCTTACTTATTTACTACAAATCATTTAGTCTGTCAAGGTTGCTACTCGTTAAAGCATTTCACTGCCCTCCACATGTGGTTAATCAGGACGTATGAGTACGCATCATGGAAAATGATTTTCAACCATGCATTGCTCATTTTACGATTCATTTAATATGTGTTTTTACATCGTCCTTTAAAAGTAAGGGGAAATATACAGCCTGTGGAACATGGTTGCTGGAGAGCATTTGATGTGGCCCGCCATGCATTAAAACCAAATAACACCTCAGTGAAAAAGCCCCACCCGACCCATAAATGGTTAAAGGGAAGATATCCCAAAAATGCTAGGATCCAAATACCTGCCCACCTGCTACAAATGGCCCTCCTATAAATGGCCCTGACAGAAAAAATGTTCACCATCTCCAATGCAATATTTGAATGTCATCATTGTCATGCAATACACTGTTGCAATGCAGTGGTTGTAATGTCTGACGTGCATTTCGATTTGTATAAACAAGTCAGAGAGAATGTGAAGGTTAGAGCGGCTCAGAAATGCATCGGACACGGTACATGCTTCGTGATCATCCCATCAGCTTAGCTTGGCGTAGCGAGAGGGTTTGGGGGGGGGGGGGGTGAAATATGATGAAGCGATTTCATTGACATGCAATGTGCGTCTTGTGTGTGTGTGTGTGTGGGGGGGGGGGGCAACCAATCACTCATCTTCATTAGATCCGAAAAGTGAGGGGAGGAATGTTAATCTGAAACAGACCAGAACTTATAAGTAGCACAAAGAGGAGAGAAACACAATCCTTCTGTGTGTCCCGCATTCAAAATTGTCATGCCTCTCACAAAAAAATAGAATATTTTCAAGGTTTTATAATGGAGGAGGAGGGGGGGGGGGGCTGACAGACACCATCTGAGCCACTGCCTCAGCCATTCTCAGCTGATGTGATGTTTCACGCTTATTTAAGCACAGATTGGAAAAATACGAGTCACGTTGTGTCCTCCAGAAGCAAAGGAAATGATTGTGGCCTTGCGGGCAAAGACGCCTCAGACTATGAAATGAATGGACCAGTGAAGCATACGGCATTAAGGTTCGCTTACTTTTCTATTGTTGCCGACGCTCTTTGGTGTTCGGGACTCGCAGAGAACGTCTCAAGTATGATAGATGTCCACCTTCAACCATCACTAACCTTGTAGCTTCTATTTGGCGCTACTCCCTTTCAATGCATTCAATTTTGATTCATTGGTTGATATTTGGTCCATATTACAGAAAATGATATATAAAGTAGCTCGGCGCTGATAAAATTTAAACACTCATTGCTTTATCATGTAAATGGTTAAGGTAATTGAATCAACCTGTAGAGTCGACAAGTCGGCGGCTAGCTATCTTGTGGTTAGCATGCAAGGCTAACCTAGCAGGCTACATCTATACCAGTCTACTTTTAGCACAAACGCGTGAGCGCCAATGCACGACAGCAGGCGCGCAATATCAACATCAAACCTTGGTTCAAGTCTGTCAAAAAGTGAGTCCTCTTGAGCTAGTTGAGGGAAAACAGGAAATAGCAAAATACGGAGAGAAAAAAAGCAGTGATAGTGGATAAACACTGCTAAACAAAGGCAACACTTTAGATAAATACGTTATGGTAACTTTCGGTAAATATTCTCTTTCTTCTTTCGGTTATCCTATCAGGAAAAAAAAACGTTGCAAAAAGCCAAATCAAGTCCCCAAATAGTCTTAAAGATGCTAGCGATCGAGCATCTATAAGAAGCTAATGTAGTTATAATATAGCGGTCTACATCACTAACTAAGTGATTATTATTCTTTTTTTGATGTCTGAAAGGAGGTCTCGTGAGGAGTGCTGACATCTTGTTCCTCCCCAAAACCTATTGAAGTTTTGGCCAAATTTGAATCAACCCGTTGTGAAACTCTGAATTTAACTTTTGGGATTGAACATCAAGGCACTACTGTCCTTTCAAAATTGCACAATGGAGAGAATCGTGGTTATAGGTTTTGTGTGGCACTGATCAAAAGCAGCAACCATCAAGGGTAAAAGAATTTTAAATGAAGTTCTGCTATCCAACTTTCAATGACATGAGCACAGCACAAATGCGGCTGACTTTCAGAGCATCACGGTGAGCCCTGTTCACATCACCCTGACATTCGATTTTGGGCCGCGGCGACACGATCCTCTATCCCTACCTGACCAAATTTACTCGGATTTAACACTCAGCGACTTCATCCTCTCCCAAGATCAAAATCAAACGTGGAGGGATAGATGCGCTCAGCGTTCGAGGCTTTAAGTGCAAACTTCAATCTCCAGGTAAGAACAAGAACAGTACAGCATGAAGTCGAGAAGGGACAAATATCAAATGTGGTTCTTATCTTTACGTGCTTACTTCCAGTATGACGTGAGCATTTAACCATAGCTGACCATAGTTGTCCAAGTTCCAAAGCCTCCGCTAAATAACAACAATCTGAAATCATGACTCAGATGTTTTTTCCCAACACGTCAGTCTAAAATTTTTCATCATGGACACACATGCAAGTCATCATTTCGTGGTGTGTTCCAGGAACAAACGCTGGGTCACAAATGAGTTGCTCATAACTTTGTTATTGAGACATACATTCAAGATGCAATTTCATCATTTCTGATTAAAACTCAAAGGAGCACAATATCCTGTCGAGGCATATTGGCTGCACAACATCACATTTTATTCGGCATCTCTCAAAGGACATGTCATAAAAATCACCATGTAGTTAATATTGTTTGGATGAAATGTGAATTAAATGAGATGTTATGGGCACTGTGCTGTGCTTTTTTATTTTTCTTAAATCTGCGCTATTATCTTTTATTTGATGACCTCCATATGTCAAGTTTGTCCCTTGGACAAATAAAGGAATGTCAATAACGCACCTCTCGATGTTTGCTACAGAATTGACGGTGAGTGAGTGGGTTTGGAGGGAACTGAGGGTGGTCAGAGAATGAGGGGAAAAAAATGCGATTGTGTGGGTGCTGTCGAATTTTGGAACATTGAGGTCTCGGTGCTGTTTGATGAAGATGAAGTGAGGTGTTAAAAATCAATAAGCTGCTCGATACATCCTCAGAAGGGCTTGATCGCCAGGTCTCCTGGACCGAGGTAATGATGGGCGATATAGGTCGAATATAGTGAGCCTCTCCAAAGCTTCAGTCAATTTGAAGCTAAATGACTGATAAGGCCGAGCAAGATGCAATCACATTTGATCTGAAGGCAGACGGACTTAACCAAGAACTGCTATCAGCCAAAGTATAATAGATATAGCGTATGCTCACTAAGGCATTTTGAACATAAAAAAAAAAAACAGCAGCGGGCGAACCATTCAATTGATTATTCTCTGAGATGGCACCACATAAGATACTGGACGGATACTGAATGACTGCGTCATTTCTCACCAACATTGCAGTTTTGGCCATTGCGAGGCGATTCATCTGTGCAGCGTATCTCACGAAATTGATGGTAAATGCCCCATAGCAAAGCAACTGAAGCGAATACATGCAAACGGAGTATTGATCGCAATAGACGGGAGCGAACATGGCACCGGGCGACCTTGCTTGGCCACAAACCGTAAAACATCAGGCCCGGATGCTATCCGGGGATGGCGTGGAGGTAATGTGAAAGAAGACTACTAAATCAACCCCCTACCCGCTTCTATTGTCCCTTCTGAATCTCCATAATAAACATATTTCCCTGTAAGGTTAAATAGTGACTGAAGAAGCAGAAATGGTGAAAAAGAAAATGAAAACGGAAGCATTCATGCATGATAAAGCTTTGGAGAATGTTCTGCTGTACCATTCCAGGAAAGCGCTTCAATTAATTTTGCTTGGCGTCTCGTCGGAAGGTGTCACATTAAGCGGAACTGAATGAAAAAGCCAGACATTGCGTGTCATCATTACATCGGCAGGGTTCCTTCGGCTCCTAATCTATTTTCGAAGATTTGTCTGCCAGCACTTGACGAAGATCCATTCGCCTGGTCTGAGCAGCATCTTTCAGATCTCGTCAGCAGCAGCTTGGTCCAAATGGCATCCGCTCTTTAAAACTTGGTGACTTGATAATGGAATCAAAGTATACTTTTGGAATAGTTTTCAAAGTGACTCCTGAAACATTTTTTTGGACGGGTGGTTTCACAGAACTTTTCAGCTGTCCAAACCCACGGATCTGGGAAAGCCCAGCAGATGGTCAAATAAAAATAAATTGCCAATTCAAAAATCCTCTTCGACCAAAGTGCAAAAATCTTTGCAAGTACAGATTTTCTTGTCGTGGTTGGGGGCAATCATGGCAAAGGTCAATTTGGTAAACAGCATCTTTGCACCTCTTTCGATGACGTATTCTTTGCAATAGCAAAGAAAGAGAGCAGTCGGGATTTGAAAATGGTCCATGGATTTTCAACCAATAATGACCAATTAATTGGATGTTTCCCCGAGCTTACGTGCCTTCCGCCATGGGGAGAATTCACGATTAACCATAGGATGACTTTACAATGGTCGGTCTGTTCTTCATTCTCTTTGATACAAGTATTGGACGGTCTTTTTTTGATCAGTGAAGAAGTACCACCACCGATGGGTCAGGTTGTCTGCTGCTTGCCTCGATCGGCAGTCACAGTTGCAATGGCGAAACCACTCAGATGCTCTACGTTATCATTGAAGGTTGATTTGGACCCATGTTCCATATACCTCAAATGCAGGTAAAGGTCATGACTAAGTCAATCTTGTCTCAATGTTGAAAGAATAGGAAGACATTGAGTGAAGATTTTTTTTTTCCATGAATGTGTATGTAATATATTTTGGCTCGTCTTGAACTATGCAAATTTCACACACTCCCGTAATTCATTCGACCGTCAGTCGACCAGATGGGAGCTGCCAATCGCTCCTCTCTTTGCCCTGCTAAGCCAAACCACACTTGAAACTTGCTCGCTTCAGCTCAGATTTTCGTGAGCGTTTTCACATTTCTGAGGTTGCTGCTCATTAACATTCACAACACTCCGTCAAACACAAAGTCAAAGTCAACATCTTCAGACATTTTTTTTCACGATCCGGTCCCAGCGCAACTAAAGGAACTCGTCGGCGATGTATTGTGTCAACCGTGGTCCCAAATCTCCAGGGGGGAGGTGTGCATTTCTTTGTTTTTCTTTTGGACCAATTACAATGACCCAAGACAATCAAATCCAGCACGAGCATTGACGGGTCTTAAGAAGCAATTAATGTGTTGGAATAACACCCAAAGACATGACACAAAAATTCCCAAGGAGTGCCTGTTCAGTTTAGCCTACAATGGATTTTCAGGAGGACTGCAGAGAGATACCGCAGTGGGGTTATTTAACTTTTGATCAATGACGAGTGAAATGATATGGATTCCCGCAACCGGCCTGTCGGAAACACATATTCAACATTGCCTTTTTTTTTTTCCATGTTTTCAATCAGATCCACTCGAAAAGTGAGTACAGTACCTCCACCAAGGCCAAATAATTCTAGTTGGGATCAGCACTAAATTGATTCTCCATAAAAGTGGAGATGCTCACATTCTGAATGATATTATTAAGAAATAATCACATCCTGGCGGCTTACCTTTTTCTTTCATTCAGACAGCGTCGGCATTTTCTTTGGCTCCTGCTCCACCTTTCCGTGGAAATTGGTTAAGTTGTATTTTGTGTAATCCTGCGGGCAAAAAAAAAAAAAAAAACCAATATTCTGAATCATCTCCCAAAGCCAGTCGACTATTATTTGGAAGATTAAAACAGTCAAAGTTGCATCCAAATTGGTTCATTTGTTTTGTGTACATGCTCAGAAACAAAACACCGAGCGAACTATCAGCGGCCATTTCAGTGTTTATGTAGTCCCCTGGGGGGCCATACTAAATTTATAAAACAAAATGATGCATCAATCAAAAAATATGTATTACTTTATATGCATTGGTGGCGAATATCGCCTTTTTTTTATATGTATATAACAGTTCCTCTGTGGTTTTATTTGTTTTCAGAATTGCATCGCTCGTCAGATTAAACCTTTTCCGCTGAGGGCTATATACAGAAAAATGGAAGGGTGTTTAAGCAAAAGGGTTTATTAAACAAGCTTAAAAACAATAAACTATGGATATCAGAATGGCAAAACAAAGAAAAATAGTTGAGTGTTGGCGCTGGAAAAAAAAAGGGGGGGTTCATGTGTACCATGTTAAAAAAATAAATAAAATAAAATGTAATATCTTTTGGAATATTCAACTTTTGCTTCATTTTTACTTTTAACCCAATGCAAGCCTTGCTTTATTTGATTACGACCATATGTGGTGGGCAGGACAAGACTTTGGACACCTCGCACCATACTCCTGCCATGTGATGCATTACATCGCCATGGTAACCTTGATCAAACCATTTATCATGTATTTTATACATGTGTGTACACGATTTTCATCACTTGGCGTGTGTTCCATCACAGGCCTCTTAGCTTGTTTGCAGGCTGTTGGTGTCAGCCGAATGAGGTGACGTGTCCATGTGTTGGGATTTCCCCCAAAGGGGGTGGTGGGCGATTGTGTTCCTTGCCAGCCGCTGAGCTAATGAGTCCCCAGCGCTTGAGCATTGTGCCTGTGGGCGAGGCCGACAAAGGATGATGTCAAACGTGAATGAGGGACATGTTAGGGATTTGAACGTGCCGTATCGTGTGTGTGTGTGGGGGGGGGGGGGTGTCATCCTTCAACTCGCTGCAACGCTTGAATTCCCCTTACAGACGTATGATTGGGAATTTCATCCATTATTTTATACATACACTCTTCACACAAAAAAAGGAGTATATTGGGCTTTCAGGTGAAACTGCAGGATGAACCTAAAACGCACGAGAGCAATGGCACCGTTTTACAATAAACTCCTTTCCTTTCAAGGCACTTATTTTTTTTAAAGCAAACCCCGGAGCATAGGGACTCAAAGTTAGTTCTCGGTGTGTTTGGAGCTCCATGTTCTTGTATATCAACGTGCATGTGAAAGTGTGTACTTTTCCCTGGAAAAGGCGAGCATTTTGTGAATTGCCATCATGCTCATCACGATTACACTAAAATGCGGCTGCAAAAGTTTCCCCGAGCGAAGCCCCCTAACCCCAGTCCATTAGCGGCTCCCTCTGCAACTCACTCCATTTTTAAAACTCCCACATTAGCGCCTTTGGTGGTGGAGTGGATATATATTTGATGGGAAGAGGGGAAAAGCGCCATGTAAGTTGTTTACAATCTATTCAAGTGCATTTTTTTTTTTTTTTTACAGGACCGTTTACCAAATGAGGGTGGGTACCCAAAATGGGAGGCGCGGGTATCTTTCCCAAACGTTTAAGCCACGCAAGTCCTTTCAACATCCTTACTCGCCTGCAAGCACCCATAAAAATAAACAAAAGCAATTTTTAGCCGTGTCAAATTTGAGTTTAAATTGACAACAGCTTTTTTTTCCCCAACTAAAAGTCAGCCATATCATGAAATGATTTGTTTACTCACATACCAAAATATACTGTATCTGTCCTTTGAGCTGGTAGGTACCATACAGGAGATTACGATCCAAAAACTGCACTCCAATCCATCAAATTATTTCATCTTTTTCATTTCCCCACAGTATTCGTGGGCCGATATACGGTAATTACTCTGCACCGAACTTTGGAGAGTCTCTTTATTAAATAGCTTTTTAGCTCACTCCAAAAAAAATACAAATAAAAAGGACATGGAGGAAAGTGGAAAGTGCGCACGTAGGAGACAACTTTTTGACTTGAAATTAATTGGAATCAAACCTTTACCCCCCCTCCGCCCCACTCCCCGCAGATGAACGACAGAAATTTTATGCTAAAAAGACCATTCGTGTGTTCCCTCTTCCTATTCCCAACTCGCGTGTCATCCGCCGCCTGACCGAGCATCCTTGAAGGGCGTTCTTTAAGCTAATTAGGCGCCATTACTTATTTAAAAGGTAGCTTGTTTATGCGAGAGCAGAGGTATCAATGATTTCATTGTGGACGGCTCGGGGGCTGGGGGGGTATTGTGCTGAGCAGATTTATGAACAGCAACTGGTGAGGGCGATGTAATGGCATCCCAATTATTTCTTTAGTTGCCACCGCCAGCCGGTGTGCGCCCATTTAAGAATGTTGGACTTAATGGCACTGTTGCAAAAAAAAAAAAAAAAAACATCCTCGGCGGACATATTGGCCTTTTTATACAAGGCAAGGGACAGCTTTGTCATAAAAGCGGCGCTAATGAGCAAAATAACTTTCATTTTTAGTGTAGCCAAAATGACAACGACTTGGCCATTCTTCTCAAATTAGCGCTGCATTTTGTGAGGGCTCAATGCGAAATTCTTGCACATCCGTTCATCGGTGCGGACGATTACTGTCCTTGAATGCACGTCCACTGTCTTTTGTGCAGTGACAAAACATTGTCATGGTCGACATGAGTGTGGACAATTTCAAAGTGTTAAGTGCTTTGAGGCAAAGGGCGGGCGACACTGAAAACATTTTTTGTTTGGTCGTGTGCCGTAAGATTGATAAAATACGTGCCTTGGCTCAGTAAATTAAAACACGGATATCATAGCTCCTTATTTTAGTTGCCATTTAGTGCTCAGCAGTTACCCAACAACTGCTTTGTACAATGAGAGATGCGATGCAAGACAGAGTTCATTCTAAAAGGTTAGCATCAGGGCTAAAGCTAAGATGCACATTTATTAAGAAGTCAGATGTTTGTATCTTAAGATTCCCACCAATTTGACGACTTGACTCAAATATTGTTAAGCGATGCTTAATCTGCTGTTTCGATCTCTCGCTTGTGACAAGTTTGCATCAGAGGCCCGACGTTAGCGTGTTCGTACACAACCCGAAGGCTCTCGTCTTCCATCAGCTCCCCTCTCGAGTAACCTGGAATTATGCTGCATCCCTGTGCCACCTGTTCTGTCAAAACTTTGTCGCCGCTTGTTTTTTTTTTTTTTGGTTTGTTTGTTCATTTCATCTGAAAACTTCACAAGTCTTCCAAACAGCTGGTAGCGCAGCTGCCTCAGGGTAAAAATAAATTGCATGCATTCACAAATATGGAAATGGCGAAAATGTCTCAGTGCAACAGTCACTGTGGGGAAATACAGTTCATATATTTGTTTTGCCGTGAGCTTGTAGCGCAGCCCTGCACTTTTAGACACCATCTATCTGTCTCATAGACTGTTGTGCTATAAATAAAGCTTTTTGTTTATACTTGATTGTTTTGTGAATCCCCCCCCACCCCCTCCTCCATCTCATGGACATCTTCATCCATTTTAAATTCAATCAGGTACTGCAGATATGAAAACAAAAACACATTCGACACCATGACAGCTGGAACACGAGGCACACAAGTTGGATTCACTCCACCATTGGTCGAGTGGTTGACCAACAAGAAAATCACCTCGAGGAGGATAACGAAGGGTACGGATGGGCAAGCTAATTAAATAATCATGAAGAATTTAGCCAAATGTTTGGAACTGATTGTTGAAAAATCATTTCCGTAAGAAACTGAGATAGAAAGGAACACGTTGGGGGTGACAACCAGCAGCTTTTGAGTCATTTCAGTTCACGGATAAGATAACAACAGGACGGCAATGGGAAATGGAGCAACATCCCGCACACCAGATCGATCATATCTGGCTCGACGCATCCTTACCACTGGTCGAGTGGTTGACCAACACCTCGAGGAGGATAACATAAGGCAGGGATGGGCAAGCTAATTAAATAATCATGAAGAATTCAGCCAAATGTTTGGAATTGATTGTTGAAAAATCATTTCCGTAAGAAATTGAGATAGAAAGGAACATGTTGGGGGCGACAACCAGCAGCTTTTGAGTGATTTCAGTTTACGGATAAGGTAACAACAGGACAGCAATGGGAAATGGAGCAACATCTGCACACCAGATCGATCATATCTGGCTCGACGCATCCCTTGACGTGCCCCGCTGTGAAATAACAACCTCACGCCACATGCCCGGTGGACACGGTGTGATTTACCGGCAATAGAGGAGAAGAGCATCTCCAACTTAACACAACGGAAGCAGACAAGATTCCCATCAAATCATTATGTTGTTATACCACGCCGAGTGTACATCGGCCCTCTGAGTAGCAACCATAACTGCAGTGTGGCATTTGACAACGTTCGACACCCCCTATCCAAACTGCCCCCTACGGTTTCTAGGTCGGACTGTATAATAAATCGGCAAAACAATCTAGTTCGGGTGTTGCTGCTGAATTTGGTCCATAGCCAGGTGGGACTGTATAATAAATCGGCAAAACAATCTAGTTCGCCCCTTTCCTCCTCAGGTAAAATGGGCGGAAGAGTCGTGAGTTCAGTAACGCAATAAAAAATTTAATATCCTCATTTGACCTCATTCATTTGGCATTATTTCGACAGATGCTGCTTCCAGCCCAGAGGAGCTTTTACTTTCCTTCTTGTCTGTGCAAAAGCGGAAGTTTGTTTCATTAATCCACACCGAGCAAAACGAAACCTTTTGACTGCATGGAAAAACATCAAGTACTTTGTCACTTTGATGACTCCGTGGTCCCATGGAACAATTGTTTGCAGAGTTTTACTTCAAACAAGCGCGTCTGGAATCACAACAACAGAGTTTGTTGCAAAGATCAATAACTCATTAGCTAAACGCGATCAAAACCCAAATGGTACTCCTCTCCAATACAAAGCGAGCCGGCCCAATTCTAATCAAAATGAGTTCCGTCCCCGGATCTGGAAATTGGACAAGATAACTTTTGTGCAGCCGGCGGTAAAGCGAGAGGAACATTGAGAGTGAAAATATTCAACAAATTAGAAAAGACCACGATGAGGGATTAAACTGATGTCAACTGTGACATGAGGTCTATGGTTTCAGGGGACTCCTAATGATGTAAAACACCCTCGGAGGGTGTTCTAAAATAGATTACACACACCCGCAAAGCCATTGTAAAGAAAGGCAAATGAACCAGCAGAAACAGAGAAAAGTCTTGAGCTGCTCCACCCTGACAGAAGCCCATTACAAGTCAACTGTCAGAATAAACATCATGGCTGTCCCTACTAGAAAACAGATCCATCCATCACGGTCTCCTCACATCCGTTGTATCCACATCCTAGCAACGTTTGACTTGTGACACTCAAGAGCCGGCACATTCGATGAGCCAGATTAAACTCGTAGCAACGCCGGTGTTCTTTGCGCAAAAAATAACGTCGACGCAGACACAGGCGGATCTGTGCCGGTAATGACAGATAGACAAGTTGAGAGTGTATGACCGATTGAGCTGCCGGGGTGCTCGGAAAAGTCATCGCTGACGGGTTGCTGCTGTGGAAGCGTTTCCTGCATTATGAAAGGAACGTCTTCACACGTCAACCGAGGTTCAGTTACTGCGGCAACTGCAACGGGAGGGCCTCGGCTAGGTTTCATCCCAAAAAAAAAAAGATATCAGCCGATTCCAGGGGAAGAGAAGAGAAAAGACTCATTTATTACTCATCTTCAATAAAAAGATACAACACCTGAATATATATTGGAGTTGGTCATCTTTGGACAAAACATTGTGATTGAAATTATAAAACTGATTGCTTTTCGAAAAACTGGTGTGCATCCACAAAATGTTTTCACCTTCGCGTTTCGTTTCTCATTTGCTCTTGAGATCTCATAAATTTGACGTTCCTTACATTGGAGAGATTTGTCCTTGCAATGCTCGGTGATTTTTATGTCAGCTGTTTTGTCAGTGTTAGAGAAGTCGAGACGGCCTCCGCTGGGATACGTCTCATTAATTCGTGCATCCTGAAATATTAGGTAGCTATCCAGGCGTGGGAAAAACACAATGAAGTTTCAAATGAAACTTTTTTTTTTCCCCCGCCATAGTCATTTTGGCGTAAATTGGTAGGTAATGTGTTTCTAATGACAGTAATGATGCCGTGGTACTTTTTAGGGATAAACCCGCCAAGGGGCCTCATTAGCAACACCTGTGTTTACCCAGAGTTGCTAAAATGGCTGCTGCAGGGGAAAAAAAAAAAAGGTGTAAAATATCCACAACTGGCGTAAGGGTTCAAACATGGCTCAATGCTTTTTAAATGTCCAAAGGAATTAAACAAAACGAAATAAGTCACGCGGAACATTCGTTCTCAAATGAGATAAAACGAAAAAAAGAAAATAAACTTTGTAAAAGTGTGTTTGCAAAGGCTGATGTCACACACTTCACTAGACCAAATTGCAGCCAGCATCAAACGCTCTTTGAATGTGTCTTTTGCTTTTTGGGACATTTTTGCACTCTGCGGTGGGGGGGATAGCTCCCCTCCCGCCGTAGTCTTGGCGGTTGATCAGATTTTTGCCTTTGGACTAAACTGGTGCCATACATACTGCTTGACAAGTAGTACTGACTGAGTATACATTGACTCAAATTGAAGACTAGAGGAAGAGAAGTTGGCAGGGTAAGAATAAAACAACAAAACAACAAAAACGGCAAGTAGCTATGGAATGTTAGGACATTTTTTTTGTTTCGTTTTTTTTAATGAAGCATTTCGGCTGCATTATATTGGCTGTAGAAATCAATAGGCAACCTTATTAACGCTTTGAAGTTGCATTCATTTTATGTCTGGGCAAAAGTAATACCCTGCAACTTTTCCTCGCTAAACTTGACGGCCATTCAATGGCCGAATGGGCGGGCGGCGCAATACATCTGTTAAAGTGAAGGGGAGGTGGGGGTACTTTTCCTTAGAACAGATGGGCCGGGAAAGTAGGAGGGAAATATCAAGTTGAAAAATATCTATTTGGCATCTCCTTTCTGCTTCATCATTCAACATTAACTTTGGTACAGACCGAGGACTGCACTGCTAATGTGAATGCAGTCTAAAAGAGGCGATGCCTTCCGTCATGATTTTCTGATGCGGCCTCGAGATTCAGAGCGCAGAGATCATCGATTTAACATTCTGTTGGAATTTTGTGAATTGGTCAAAAGGGTTGACAAGCTATCACCAGTAAAACGCGCTAAAGGTCAACCTCGTGCTTTAAAGTGTCGGTTTTACTCCACATTTTATAACTTTTTTATGTTGACTTGCAAATATCTCTCTGACCTTTACACAAAGCAAGGGGCAGAAAAGTCCGACAGATGCAGACTGAGAACTTGTCCACGGCCTTGGGTTCACACGCGATGTCCCCGTTTTAGTTCACTGAACTGGAGTGAGGATTTTCCAAGTCACTTCTCAGAGAATGCGTTTTAACAGTTTTTAGGTGGCATTTCATGGCACTCAACATAATGAGCAAATTTAATCGGTATTGTCCACGCTATTGTCAACTTTGCACCCCGAGTACAAGGGAGATATTCCGGCGTGACTCAATGTCGAATCCGCAATTGTATGGTGCGGATACGACAAAACTGGGACCCACCTCCGAGTGTGTGTTTCAATAATAACGACGAAAAATACAAAAAGAACAGAAAGATAAATATCAAAAGCCATGGCGTTATGAAGGCTTTAAATGTGCAAAGGAGGAGCAATACGGAATGAGTGTTGGTGTCGTTGTGAGTTCAGTGCACTGATGGCTTGTGGACAGGAACCCATTCTGAGTCTGTACATTCTGGTCAAAATGAACCGGTGGCACCTGCCAAGAGGGCAACCGGGTCAAAGAGGAGGCGGGCGTGCTGGGTCTCGTCACTTGTAATTGACTCAGCTCTTCCGAGACAGCAAGACGCGGCGATGCGAAAGTGCAGACCAATATCCTCCATTTTCATTGTATTTCTTTATTTACTTTTGTGTTTATTCTGTTTGTACGTATGCATTCATGCTTTAATGTATTCATTTCAAATATCAATACAGCATGCGACCAATGGACGCAATCAAGTGCCGTCCGGTACAATCCAAGGCCAGAAATCAGTGAGGCTTCTTCACCGAGGAGGGTTGACGTCGGCCGAGATTCATCATGGTTTGGAATAAAAGCAAGAGAGTCGATACGTGTGCTTTCACCAAAGTCCAATCGGGCTAGCAGGAAGCATCAGGCGTGACGCACAAACGTGTGTATATACACACACACGCACACACACGCACACACACGCACACACACACACACACACACGCAAGCGCGCGCAAACCCAAGTGCTGCAATAACCTGTCGTCTGTAATCTAATCTCAGTCGCGGCATGCTAATACATCACAATTACCACCCCAGTCTGGACGGTGCCATTAGAAAACACATTGTCTCCATTAGCGCGGAGAGTCGGCGGGAGTGTGTTGGCGGGCGGGAGGGAGTGCGCGCCATCGCGAGCGTCGATTGTCTGTTTGAAGAGCGAGGCACTCTCAATCTCTTCGCAGACAATTTCATATTCAATTACACCTTCCATACATCACCGGGATGGCTGCGACTACGCTAAGTCAATAATGGGGCCGGGATCACTCGTGAGACTCTGTCGTGACATGAAAGTTCTTAGCGCCTTTCTTATGGGAAGACCGGAAAACACATCCGAATCCCAACAACATACAATGTGATAGAAGAATGAAAGTACATCCTGTTCTTGGCTGAGTTGTCAGGTTGTTATTGTGCTGTACCTCCACCACCTTCCTGAGTGGAAGCGCCCACCGAGGAAAATTTCCACGGAGGGGGAGGAAGAGTCTGAAAGATATTCCTGTCTGAGCTAAGGAAGCAAGAAAGCTAAATGGCTCAGAAGGATGGAAAAGGAAACGAGCAGCTGCTTATTTTCTGGCCGATGGAAATGACGCTCTGGAGCGCTTCTGCTGTCTGGCGAGAAGCAAGCTGGCGCATCGTGAGCAATTTTTCACCCAGACAAGTTGTTCTTTCTGATGATGCTCGGTCGGTAAAGACATTCTCGGTTCTTCGGAAACAAGGACTAAATTGTTGTTTCCTCCAGTTGTTGTTTCTTCCCAAAACTCATCAGGGCCAGCACAGGAGTGAGTTGGTGCCTGTTTCTAAAACTAAATTATGCTCCATGCCACATTTATGGAAATAGCGGCCATAAAAACAAACAAACACATTTTCACCAAGTGTAGGTAGCACTTCATAAACTACACCGATGCCACCTTGACAAATTCACCGGGCGCTCAAGTATGTTATCGCAAGCCAACTAATCAGTTGCTTGAAAGTGACTCCGGATCTTCGCCCACTCTAACCGATCATATCATGAACGGAGAAACTCATGTGAGTGTGCTTGTTATGATGTAAATACATAAGCGACGGTGAGGAAGTGCAGAATACAAAACGTCCACTCGATTGTTTCATTCCGCACTTTCATCAAGTATTAATACACAAAGTGTTCCATGATAAGTCCCCTTTAAGTGGACAATATACCCGGTGACTAACTGGGGGCATCGCGCCTTTTGATGAAAGGAGGTAATTCGTTTCCCCCGACAAGAAAACTGCTGTAATGTACCTGCTTTTCCAATCCTTCGCATGCACTATGATGATTTCTTTCTTCCTCTTCGCTCACTCAATTCTCTTCTTTTTCCATCTCCTTGATGTAGATATATTTCCTCATATAGCGCAAAGCAATAAGTTATATTACCCCAGTGGCAGACAGCCAGGCAAACAAAACAAACAAAAAAAAAAGCTTTTTTTTTTTTAATACATTTCATAATTACATTTTTGTGATCGGCGCAGTCCCGTCAAGGGAATGAAAAAAATAACAAGTGCAACTCTATTAAACCGCCGTGGATTTTGTAAAAACTCATAAAACGTCTGGGCTGCACCTAGCGTGTGCGTCTTTATCTAAATCGTTCGTCGTCTCGAATAAAAAAATAAAGCAGACACTTCGCAAAAGATGCAATTATGCGATGGAATACTATTTGATTAAGGAACTCGCACCTGGCTAATGTGCTGTGAAAGGTTCATGAGACATTCAGACAAATCTATTTTAAGGATAGTAGTGATCAGCACTCTGCACTTACCATTGAAAAAAACACAAAACAAACAAACACGCTAAATCAATGTCAGTGGAAATTCTCAGACATTGAGGTCATGGCAATCACTTTTTTTGTGATTCAGATGGACAGTTCTTAGTTTGATCTTTAATCCAACGGATTTTCTTGCAATACCATCAGATTCGACACCTTTAATCAAAGTAAAACGTCAACAATCAACAAGAGTCCAGTTGCCTCGCTTCGACTTTTGAAGATGTAGCCTCAAAGATGCATTTTATTTTTATTTTTTTAGAGACAGACAATGACAAGAAAAATGATTGATGCCACAAAAAAAAAAAACAAAAAAAAAACACTGACTCACCCTCATGTCGTTTTTTTTTTTTGTTTTTTCGGGCTCTCTGCATTTGCTGTCCTTTTCCGTCTCGTCTTTTGTGGGCCGCCTCTGTCTGGTCTGCGCTTGTCTTGTCTCGCCTAGTTACGGCTTTTTCTTTCGCTGGCTTTCATTTGATTGTACAGCTCCTTCCTCGCAGCCTCCCCACATCAGTTTGAATCTGACAATGTTTTGAGAAAATGGCGTGACCTGAAAGCAAATAATTAAGGGACCGTGAGTGGAACGTTAACATAACCCGAACCAAGACTAACATCCACATTCAAATTGTCTTTTTCTACTCGGGGTTTATTTTGTAATTGTTTGGATGGGACTATTGGCCTCGAGTCTGTTTTGCTTGTGTGATGACGGAATGGAAGTTGGTTGTTTTGCTTCACTCAAGTTGAAACTCACTCCTCATTGAGCAAATGTCTATGCAAGTCTCCCAAGGTGACTGGAATGAACACAAGCAACATTTCTCGAACTCAGACCCATTTTGTATTTTCGCCCCCTTCCCGAGGCGATTCTAAAAGAAGGCAAGAAAGAATAACCTCTCGTTTTTTTTTGGGGGGGGGGGGGACCCTTTGTGGATTTGTGTTAAAATAGTGTTGACCGCTGCAAGGACTGCGGGTTGACGGATGTTCGCTCAGTAAATTGTCCATGAAGGACGAAAGGATAGCAAGAGAGACGGAAGGCAGAGGAAGAGGAACATTGAGTGAGAGAGCAAGCTCTGACAAGACCTTGGAAGAAATGTCCGAGCGCAACCTCTGAAAGCGCACCGGGACCTACAAGAGCAATGGCAAAAATGGAGAAGACTGAATAAAGAACATTGGAGGTGTTGAATGAAGAATGGTTGCATAAGAGGAGGGGAAAAAAAAACAGTTTTGACTGCCAGACGCATTTTACCCCCTCTTCAATTTGGGCTGGTGCTGCCTTCCAGACACTTGTCATAAAGAGGTGTGAATCCCGAGGAAAACGGAGAATTGAGAGCTCCAGTGACATGCTGGACAAGTGGGAAAAAAATTGCAGCGTTAAACTGCCCCCCACCCAACTCACAAAGTTTTGAACCAAAAACGAAACTAAACTAAATAAGCTAATGTCAAGTTGACAAATTCCACAACTAGTCGATAAATCACTGAACGGTTTGGGTCTGAATACATTAAGGAAATGCTAATTGAATGTAAACCCAGAAGGTCTGCAGATCCCAAACTAGTTTAATATCATTTCATACACATACATCAAAGACTATGTAACTCTCACCAACGACCCAGGCTAAACCTGTCTTCTCCCTGAAATGTGCGTTCGATATCACTTCAAGATACGTCCTTGACAAATATTGGACTACTTTTATTTTGCAGCATATTTTGGACCCTAAGTGTTTCAGAAAGGTAAACAAATAAAAAAAATGTGACCTTGGGTGGAGTTGTTACACAAAGTGAGTTAAAAAAAAAAAAAACAACACAAATACATGTTTGTGTGTGTAAAAATGCCAAAAATTCAAATAACCTCATTTGGCCTAAAAGACAAGCCAACACACACACACACACACACACACACACACACACACACACACACACACACACACGAGACTTGTTTACAAGTACGCAAATGTAAACCACATGCTCAGGCAAATGTATTGTCGCCCAAACAGAAGCTGATGGCTGCACGCAAGCGTCCACCTCAGGGGTCAGTGAGCTGTGACGGGGAGTCAGGTCACGGGCGGCCTGAGGGCTGGCTCCGGATGAACCAGTGAGGTGGCATCCCCCCGTGGGTGGTTCGAAAGCAGCCTCGGGTTGTTTTATTAGCTGCGCACAAACACCGCGGGGCTGCTCGCTTACACCACCAGTGATTTACGCGTAACCACACTCGCACACAAACAAAAATCCTTCAAGGAAGTACACCACCACCACCACCACAACACGCAAGCGCGCACACACACCAATGAGTTATCCTAAGAGAAGACCCCGGGTGCGTTTCTTGCAGCGCTATGCAAAGCGCAGCCATTCTTCCACATCAGCGAGGGATCAAACATTGATGGAACAGTTATTGCCGTTCTCTTGACGCACACATACTTCCACCTACTACGGCGTGCGAAATTACTATACATAGAGCTATAAAACAAGTCTGACGTGAAAGGAATTATTTTCGCCGAGGCTGGATTTGCAACGCATGACTAATAACAATAACATCGATTTATATTTCGCCTTTCAAGGGACACGAGGAGACTTAACAGCATTTCAAGAGGCAATTCAACTGTTTGTATGACTGCGTCCCAGTTGTTCATTTCGACTTGGAGAAAGTGCACTATGGTGAACGGAATTTGAAGGGAAGCCTCACCGCAGACGTTCGGAGGGAGGGAATTGAATCAAATCAAAGACCGTTCCATTCCATAAGGAACCCGTGAAGTCGACATTTTTTTGCAATTATTACATATATAATACCGTACTGAATGAAAGATTAAACCTTTTTTTTCCGGCCCTCCCAGGCATGTAAAGAAAAAACTAAAAAAGATCAAGATCTGGAGCACAGCAATAGGCTTTCAACACCTCTATCATCATTTTATTTTTTTTTTTAAACAGTCCACATTAATCTTGCCAGTCTACCTAAGCGGATCCAACGTAAGCCTGCGATTTCAAAAATAGTTCTTCCAAGTGGGGTGACTTATCTGATGCCAGAGGCTGGAAGACGTCAGAGGCAGTGAGATCCACCATCACCACCACCACTCCTCCCTCTACGCACCTTATCCTTCCCATTGCAGACACTTTTCAAAAGCACCTCATACACCATCCAGATTTATCTCAATTGAGCTGCTTTTTCATGGCTGGCTGTGAGTTACCTATTTGCAAAGCCTCACCTGGATGAAAGATCGGCTCCCTGCTGGGGGAGAAAAAGACATCATCATCCCGCATGCTTCAGTGAAAATAGCGCTGTTGTTGTCGTCTCGTCAGGCTTCGGGATTGGATGCTTCGAACCCTTCCATTTGAGCAAGCGTCTACTATTTTTCCGGCCCGAGTCGTACTGAATATAAATTCGACAACTTGTTAATGGCTTGTCGTTGACGACGCCTAATTGAATCATGACAATGGTTCCATTTCTTACAATTGGTCATGCGTGACACGGTTCGATGCAATCGATAGCTAATTCTGATGGAATCTGCACCACAAGGAAATAAGCTTTGCTATCTTCCTTTCAAAGGTCATCACTTGGTTGATCCAAATTTTTGACCAGGAATGGCCCCCATACACTGAAAAAAACAAATCCTTTTGATTTGCTTAATTCGAACATATGCATCAATTGTATATGATGTGTTGTAAACTGATGCAATGTTGTCATGTTTTCTTCAAAAATAAACCAATGTGTTAGTTGTAACCATTTAATCATGTCCAACTGAAAATTAAATACTTTTTTCAGTGTATAGGATTTACATTTCTGTTTGTTCTACACTGAAAAAAGCTGGTGAATTTACTGTTTTATTTGGCATGAAATAAAATGATCTGGCTCCTGATACATTCTTCTTCTAAACTCACTCAGTAGGAGTCCCTGGAATGTTGGAAAAAAAAATTGCCGCCACACAAAAATATTATCACTTACTCATGCTTGAAATTGAACAGGAAGTCGGCCATTTTGGTTTGAAACAGACATTTTTGGGCTCTTACTATGAACTCCTGCTCGGGAGTTTGTCCAAGTGAGTCCCAGTCTAGAGTGAGCATCCTCGACAGATCGTGATGATTTTTTCCTAGTCGTCATCGTTATCTACAACGGTTTGAAGGTCAGAGAAATAAATATTTCCAGTTTTTTGAAACCATCATCGTAGCGGTTTGTTTGAATGAATAACCAACCATCTGCCAAAGCATAATTGAGACCACAGAGACTAGCTGACCATGACCAACGCTTCTTTTCACCTATGAGTGTTTGAGGAGGGGGGAAAAAAAAAGACCAGGCCCAAGGGAAGGTGCTCTCCGAGTTGCGGGGAAGACTCAACTGCAGACATCTTAATCCGTCTCTCTTCCAGTGAAAGGCCACACTATCCAAAGTCTCCATGATACAGCCGCAAAGGCTTTAGTGACTAAGTGTACCTCCACCCTGGGGAATTAGCGACAGAAGGAGACCTCCAAGCGTGATTCTGACAGATTCGGTATTCTTGTTCTTTCCAAACTGGCCCCCGTAACCTTTTTCTCTGCTAGTTGCCGTGCAAACGTCAGGAGGCAGGACTCCGCTTTGTTTTTTTGTCTGGCTGGTTGGTCGCGAGATTTCAACACAAAAGAGCCCTCAAGAGATTTTACGGATGATTTTGTCTGAGTCTGAGAAAACCGAGCATGGTTGCTGTGTTGGGCGGAGATGAGACAATAATGGCAGCAATAATAGAACATGCTGGAAAAGAATAAACAACACGGCGCCGCTGCCTGCTGGTTTGTGTTCCAATTCATCAAGTGGGAGGGTTGCCGCGTTGAAAATTAAGGTTTACAGAAAGGGGAAACAGACGAGACAAATCAGTCGAGATGAAAAGCAGCGGGCTGGGTCTCTCGATGCCCATCAGCGTGGATGTCATTTCCAACTCGATCTGGAAACTTGAGTACAAATTCGACAAGCTCTTCCCTTGCAAAAATACAAAGGCTTGCTGAGTTTACCGATTTTGTGACAGCGCCTGTCTTCAAACGATCACTGGCTATAAATGCCGATGCTAGCCATTAGCACATCGGTGACATTTTCCATTATGTGTTCGCATCAAGCTAGGCAAAGTTGCTTGGTTGTTTAAGATTTAATTGGTTTCTGCTTTGGTTGACAGGAAACCACATCTGGGTGTGGCTTCAAACAGCATGAAGCATCTGTCTGCCTAACTGCTACTGCTTGATTTGTCCATTAGAACACAGTTGCTAGCCAAAACAGCAGCACCGACCCAAATAAAGAGACTCTCAGATGCTACACAGTATAAGATTGATCTATAAAGCCACCAAAGTCACGATATTAACCTTTAGTAGATGTTTATTAGCTTCAGTTTCATTTATGAAATTATTACTGTATGCCAATAATAGCTTTTAATATCATTCCCATTTGTAGGAATCTGCAGTTGGGTAAATAATGCCTGGTGACTATACACAGGAATATGGTTGGTTTGTTTTCATTGTTATATACACAGGAACGTGCAAGTGCAAGAACGAGCTTTCTGCACTTGCCTTTGGACTTTTCTCCCATTTTGTAGGCAACGCACTCCCTCAACATGAAAAGAGCTTTCCTAATTGGGTGCTTCTTTCTATGCAGGTTCCGTTCCACGCTGCCAAATCAAATACTCACAAAAAAATAATAGTCGTGCGCAGAGGTAGAAGAAGGATGAAGGGCGTATGAGTTTGTGGCAAGTAGGTGAGAGAAAATGAGATGCCGGGATAGAAAAAGGCGAGAGTGAGGCGAAAGCAACTCGGGAAGGCTGGGAAAGGCGAAGCGTTCATGGCTAAAGCTGCCTTTTCTCCCATTTTCAATCTGAATGATTCCATTATCTCGACATAATCCATCCAAGATCAGTTTATTCTACATTCCGCTGCGGAAGATTTAACCGTGAAAGAGTGCCGCCTCTGTTCCTGCATCTCAATCAGGTCATTGTTTCACCCTTCAAGGGCAAGTGGAACATGCTCATTGAAAAAAATAAAAAAATAATAATTTTACACACACACACACACACACACACACACACGCACACACACACACACACACACACACACACACACACACACGCACACGCACACGCACACAATCACGCATTAGTTGCTATCGGCCACAGATCACGCCCAGACACTCACAGGAAGACTCGGCGATGTCACATGCCACCACACCAAGCCCCGCCTCTTAAAGGCACATTCAATACGCCGAGGTATTTAAATGTGTTTTTTTAATCAGTTTTTAATTGTTTCGCTGTGCAGATCTAAAACGTATCCCAACAAGGTGTTCACTATGTACGTTCTTTATCAGACTGTGACTGCATTCCTCCAGCGCCATTCTGTACAAACAACCATGGCCGCCACTTGGTCTCCAATGCACTCCTTTGGGAGCTTGGCTCTCGGTGTGACAGCCTGGAGCTGCACTCGTACTCAGCCTATGAATAGGAAGTGGGCTGCGGGGCCAGCTAAGGTGACGGATTGGCCTCCGCGGCTTACTGCTCGACAGGTGCTTGGTCAGATATCGGAGGAGATTTTAATGTGCTTTGCATGCATGAGAAGTGCAAAGCCATCCGCCCAGGAGCCGAGTTTGGATGGAGGTAGGCCAAAAAAAAAAGTTGTGAGAGAGAGTTTGCAAATGACTTGAGAAGTGACAGAAAAACAAGAAGACTGACATGGTTTAAAATGAGACTTAGAAAGGATGCGGAATGAGTCACAGGAGAGCTTGAGAATGAGAAGGCCGCATGAAGGACTGGTGCCGGATGTGCTTGCTAAAAATGAAACAATGAGATCCTGTCACCAGCAGCTTGGATTGTCTCGCCAGAAGATTTGCAAGAGTTGCAAACGCTGCAATTTATCCTTCATTTCGCTTCCGCTTCAGCTTCGGTCTTTTCTTAAGGCATCAATGGAGTGAGAACCTCATTGTTTCTTCCTTCCAACAAGGAGATGGTTTGGACTGCACAGCCACCAGCTTGTTTGTGACTTCCATAACTACAGTTCTCAATGTAACAACCTGGATTTTTATGTTGGATGATATCGGATGTAAAATCAAGTATCGAGAGCACTTTAAACCACAACTGTAGACAAAAGGATGCAGAAGCATAAATATATCGTAAAAATGAGACATCAAATCAAAGTTGAAAACAACAACAAAAACAGTAAACAAACATTAAAACCATGCAGAATGTCATGCCGAGTCGAAAGCCGAAGAATAAAAATGCGTTTGAGGACTAGTTTTACCGATGGACACAAAGGGAGCTTGCCTAACATTTAAAGGAAGGTCATTCCAAAGGGAAGGACCGACAATGGAAATCGATCCCTTCAGGTACGTAGTGGTGGGGGGGAGCTCAGAGAGGTAAGTGGGAAAAGACCAAATGAAGACAGAAATACAAATCAAAAGAATCTTCAAATCAAAAAGCCAGTGAAGAGAGGCTAGAATTGGAGTTATGAGCTCCAGTTAGGAGGCAAGAAGCAGCATTTTGGACCAACTGGTGATGCTTGATGGAGGACTGGCTGACTCCAAAATAAAGTCAGATCAATGTCAGGTTCTTCTGCAATTTTGCGGGGCCACTGTGTGAAAGAGGCTATTGATTTACTCACATATGTTGAAATGTCCTTTGCTATATGTGCGGATCTTTTTGTCCATTCAAGCAAAGTCTTTCTGCCTCATACCAGTCGGATGTGAAGGAAAATCAAGACAAGTCTTCATTTTCAACAAAGCCAAGCCGGAGGGTGTGCATATTCTTCACTTTTAGAAATCTGCAGTTTAATATTGTTCATGCCGGATTGGATGTCTTATCACAGACTGGTGCTACAACTCTGTGAGCGTGTCCTCTCTCTGAAGCCCATCAATCAAGCACACAATGTTTTGTACTTAAGCTCCAGCTCCTTTTTACGACGTGTGATGCATGAGTCCCCTTTCAAATGAGGTGAAACATAACACTGTTTTTGGATTGTGGTATAACATGTCCAATAATGACATAGCAAAACATGTAAGAGGAAATGTCTTCTCTTTGAAGCCGGAAAACAAAATTATGAATGGTTCTGAGTGTGCGAACTCAAAACAGGCATACACATTTTAAACGGTTTTTAAACGTGCTCGTCTGTTATCAGCTGCTCTATTTGACTTTAAATAGAGCAGCTGATAACAGGCAACCGCGCATTTGATTTTTAAAATGCGTTTTCAGATCAGAGACACTTCACTGGGTTTTTTTTTTTTTTTTTTTTTTTTTTTTTTTAAACATGGATCTGCTCCGACAAAACACCCACAGGCCCACATTAGTTCAGCACAAATTCGAAGCTTTAGCGACGGTGGTTGCAAAAACAAAAAAAAACTTCCCACGTCAACCAATTTTTGTGGGCGCCAAATGATCACCGTGTTATTAGGTCATTATCACCTTCATAACAGCAATTTTATACAGCTTGAAACCCCACTTTGTAAACCTAACCTTATTTAAAACACCCTAAGCCTTGTTGGAAACCTCAACCCTTGCTTGGCATTCACATGTCACCACCTCTTAGAATGAAAATTGTCATTATTGAAGATGTCGTCACATCATTTATGATCAGACTGCGCAGGGAAGTCGTTTATGACATGGTTAGATGTGCTGCTGTTTTGGTGAGCAACAGAGCAGTTCACTCCATATCGACTGTGTGTGAATTATGAAACAATTTCGTCTATGAACTGCACTCAAGGTTTTGGAACTTGCCTTTCCGAATGGGGAAAAAAAAAGGGGAGGCCTTTCTTTGACCAATTGGATTTAATAGAAGGATTGTCACCATTTGAAGTTCTATAACTCGAGTATATTTGCCATTCTATTGGAGGCTTCAGCCGTATTCGAACATCCATTGGTCTCATATTCAATCCAGTCTCCCTTGCACACTTTTGATAATCCCTCAGTTTTAAATAGCTTTGCTTTGGCCCTAAAATGAAATAAAAAGTGGACCACAGATCTTGCCAAATGCTTGCAAAGAGCTCTGGCGCACACTAACTGTCTCCAACCGCTTTGTATATAGGCCTGATTTTTGGACTCGTCATCTTTTAATAGCTATAGACCTCCTTTTCTGTCCTCCCGTCTTCGTAACAACACTCCCCCAGTTCCTCCCCCCCGCCCCCCCAGATAAATAATAAATGGAGCATCATGAGAATTGCTGTTTCAGACGAGCAGCTGCAGTATGTGAGTCAAGTGCCCTTAATTTCACCCGACGTGGATGGCGTCTGCGCCAAAAAGTTCTGAGGAAGACGAGTTCCGGATGGGTTGCTAAAATCTTTTTTTGCATCTAGGGCAATTTTTATGCAGGGTATATTCTGTGGGAAGCCATTAGAAAAAGAGAGTTGAGCTTGGAATGGTCAGGAAAAATAAGACGCGATTAAGATTTGCATGCAGTAAGAATTTCCTCGACGGAATAAAGTATCTGGCTAAAGGAGACACACTATTTCCTCAGACAAAGAGTGGCTGTGTCTTTTCCCACTTGAGACAAAGACCTCCCTCAAATGGCCGCACTTTTCACTTAATTACCTCTGGTTATCAACATTCATGCTGACACACAGTGAAAGAGTCTTGCAGGCTTGGACAAGGTTGTGTGCTTCCATGGGAGGATTTAGCCAATCATATTTTGAGATGAAAAAGTTAACCGTTTAGGCATTTGTGAACTCTGTTGCTCATCGCAGCACTTACTGATGCCTGTTAACACTCTGTCAGATGATGTGGAAATTGTTTGGGAACAAAAAAAAAAAAAACATGTCTTGTGGGGACATTGTGTGTCCTCATTTCTGTTCAGTGGAGTTCTCTCAATTATCAATCTGCTTCGGGTTCTACATTTTTATTGTGTTTTAACCCCCATATTCACAAAATTAAACAACTTTTGTCACCATTGAGGGAAATGCAATTTCTGAACATCTGTTAGGTCATCTAAAATGTTTGATTAATTTATGAAATATGCTATTTAGCCTACATTTGCTGATCATGATCCAAGGCATCAGTGAGCTCCTCACCCTTCCCAATATAAAGCACAGATAAAAAGCTTCATTATGTGACATAACACTTGTCATCACGACTCATTTTACCCTCTAGATCTCCTCCCTTCCTCCATCTCATTGTCTAAAGGAACAGATAAGGCCGCCGTAGCTAAAAGATAAAAACCCGACTTTCTCTGAGCTGCGGCGGCTTGAAGAAAGCCAAATTGCCGAGTCGATCTGGTCATTACACACGGGGATTATGGCAGAAGCTTGCGCCTTGTACTCCCAATAATTAAGTGAGAGGAAAGTTCTACATTTCAGTTTGTTGCGGGATCTTCTTGATGCAAACGTGACGTTGGTTAGTCTGTGCTTAGTACGGAATGTATCGGTTCTAATTGTTAAGAGCTGACCGCGTGCGTGTGTGTTTAACTGAAATCCGTAATTCATGCGGTGTGTCCAATGAGGGCATGCGCCAAATAAGGCACAATGTCACGTCTGGGAATCTTTGTCATGAAACAAAATGGAAGAATATTGTTTTGCCACCGTGCAAAGCTTGGAAAATTTCAAATGCTTTCCATGTCTTGTGAACAGCATCGGAGACAAATACGTCCCATGTCAATGTCAGCGAGACATCGAGCCTTTTCCGTGAGCAAATTTCAATTTTTGCACCGAACAGAATTCTGCTTTGCTTTTGGTTCTGATTGTAGTATTTCACCCATCTGCGTCCAGGCTGCAAATGAATGGCGCAAAGCCATCGGCTCCCATTCCTGTTACCTTGTTGTACTGCTCAAATGTATGACCACATTTTAAAAAAATGTGACATCTGCCAAAAACCAAAACACACACACAGAAGCTTTCTACACAATACGCTTCAGGTAATCCATGGTCTATATGCTTCTCTCAATGTCCCAATATATATATA
>NW_017805406.1:2524602-2570559 GCF_001891065.2 Hippocampus comes
TATATATACACACACACACACACACACACACACACACACACACACACACACACACACACACACACACACACACACACGAGTCCCATGAGAGTGGAGGAGGAGACAGTTCTTCAGGGCAAATTGTTCCAGTGCTGATGGTGAAAGTTATTGGAGGAGCATCTTGAACAGACGCAAGCCGCAGGGGCAGGACCACCAAAGGCTCCACCGGTGACCGCGTTTCACCTTCGTCTCCTCCCGCCCTGCGTTTTTCATTCTGAGTGACCAAGGTTTTTAGCCTTGATATGTTCCGCCGAGGGACCCGATGATGCGCGCACGCACGCACGCACACACCTTGGCTGCAAGCTATAATATTTACTTTCAGCTATTTCTTTTTTTCTCTCATTAGTTTTGCCCAAAACTTATTTCACCTTACTGATCTTTTGCCAATGTGGTAAAGACCTCATTGGGGAAAAAAAAAAAAAAAAATCACATCACACAAAGTATGTAAATAAAAACAGGAATGGTACAGTAAGTCGTGTTTGTACTTCAAAACGATTACTTAAAAACAAGATGGTGAAGGGGGAGATGGCGATCCACAAAAAAAGTCTTGTTTGTTAAAACTTTTAATATAAGCCTCATTGCAATGCTTTACAAAAACGATCAGTGAAATATTCATCCATATTTGGCCTCATCTTGTACCTCTAATTGGAGTTCCAGAAACCACCGCGCCCGAGAAGAAACGACCAATCAGAGACAGACGACGCATCTGACGAGATGTCGATCATTTGTCGGCACGCGAACGCATAACCGTGCCGACTTGCTTCCTTGGGACACGGGAGCTTTGCTGAAACTATTGCATAATATCCATCAATGGTTTGCAACAAAAATGAAGGAATTAGACAGGTCCCAAGGCAAGGTAAGTAACACCTCATATTTTGATTATTTTTATGTGGCGGCATCCCTCACTCTAATGAAAGAGCAAAAAACAGACTCAAGAAATGATGTCACTGAAGATGAGGGAACAAGTGCCACTTTTGAGGCGTTTGACTTTGGAGGTTCAGCTCGGCGACAAGTGACGGAAAATGGCTTAAAAGATGCTCCTCGCATGCGCTAATTTTGTGTTCGACAGCAGCGCTAAATCTGGCCACGTCCCAGAAAAGCCATGACAGAATAAAGCATGCAGCAGTAAACTAAAACCTCCCTTAATCGCCTTGCGGCCAAAGGCTCTTCATCTTCTCCTGACATTGAACTGATGCAAAAGTGCGCCCGCATGCCTTGGCCACCGCTGTCAATGCCGCGCTCTCCCGGGAGGCCCTCATTGGCTCTCTGAACACCGACTTCACACTCCCTTTTAAGCAGCCAACTCTCGAGATGTCGTTTCTGGCGAGCCGTGAAGAAAATCTTCCCCGCAAACGAGATTTTGAAGGCTGCTACAGCGATTGTATTCATCCCTCAATCCCCCCCCGGCGGGCGTGGCACCGCGAAGGGAGTCGTGGGGGGGCCGATGGCGCCGACAGAGAAGAATGGTTGACAGTCAATATTAATACGCCTTCCCCCCTGTCGACTTTCTTTTTCACTTAAACAAGAATGCGCGGGCAAGTATTTACAAGCGCTGTTGGAATGGTATTGTACTTTTTTCTTTGTCAATGTTTGCACTTTGGCGGGACCATCAGGGACAGCAAAGCCTTCTCTGCTGGCCTAAATACTACCAGAAGCTCTTATCTACAGTATATTATTAAGCAAAATTCCCAATATGTGTTCCATGAAATTGCATTCAATATAACAGTCGCGGTATTAACGCTTAAAGTGTAACTCAGGCAAAACATCTACGCTATGTTTTATTTAGGGATTGGCGAGTACTGATACTTATTATTCTAAGGTATCGGGCATTGTAGAGGCTGCCGATATCAGCCGTTGATACTTTGGGCCAAAACAAAAAAAAAAATAAAATAATAATAATTGACATACGTCGACGTGGCACAAAACGGCAGTTTCACTTTAGGGAATCATCATCTGCGTCAGAAAAGAAAGGTCTTTGTTCAAAATTTTTATCCTCGTCTTAAATCATGTTTTACATATCAAAAACACGAGAGGTATACGTGAGGTCATGCTTTTGGGATGTGCGAAAGCATTATCTGCTCCATACGACGACACAAAAACTCTTAGCTGACTTTTCAGCGCAGTGCCTTCACTTTTATTATGTAACGGGGGGGAAAAAAAACCAAATCATCCAGGGGATCATCTTGACTCACTCAGTGGTGTCCACAGACATCCAAAAAAACCTCATCCACAATGCGTTCTTCACTCCACCGCTGAGAGGAACGTGTATAAAATAAGAGTTGGTGTTCAAGGAAGTCAACTCAAACAAAAAGTCCCCACAATCCACCCGTTGCTCCCCCCCCGCTCCCCAACCGCAGCTCTGCTAATGGCAAGCTGCTCCCGACCTCAACATGGCGGGCCAGACAGACAACAGCAGGCGTTATCAGGCAGCTGCCTCGCTCGTCCGCGTCTGTCACTAATGACGAACGGTCTGAAGGGAAGCGTTTACAAAATTATCCTCTCACACGTTTTTTTTGTTACACGAGCCTTTTGCCAAGTGTTTTTCACAGCACCTGGATGATGGGGTGGAAAAAAACAATGTTAAAGTTTCTCTTCGATACTTGGCTGACATTTCTCATCTCACGCCAGAGCTGACAGCAGACAAGGGAGACGGCGGTGGAGACAGCGGGACTAGAGAGGCATGATGCATTACGCCATTTCATCGGTTTTTCTATTACTCTAATCTGTGATGTCGGTGAGGTGATGGTGAGTCATTGGTGAATTTTAAAGCACACACGTTCAACACAATTTCAACTCGTTCCCAGGTGTCTTAAAGAACAACAGCAACACTAACATCTGCACTGCAAGGAAACCAATGTGAATCGATGGTCAGGTGCCATGTTGCGGTTGGGCTCGAGAGCACTTTTTGTCGGAGATTTTCGCTTGGATCTCAAAATTCTGCCACTCGCAGGCTGTGCGAGAGAGTCGACTCAATAATCTAAATGAGTCGGGTCACTGAGGTTCGGTTGAAGGAAGCAAATTGATTTCATGACGTAGCCACAACCGAGCAACTCGGGCTTAATTCATCGGCTGCCTAAATGGGTTGCCGAAGAAGTTGAGTAAAGGGTCAGAGGAAAGCTTAGTGAATTATTTGCAAATTGTGTATATAACCTGTCCGACAAACTGATGGATGAATTTGATTCCACAGGATCGTGATATTCATTCCCGTTTTAATTTTCGGTTCCCCTTGTTTAGTAGCCAACGTTATTCGGTCCTATTTTTAACTCTTTAATTCCACAAGACGTACTTGTACGTCTTTTTAAAATTAGGCCCCGCCTACCAAGGACGTACTTGTACGTCTAAGTCATTTTTTTTTTTTGCGTCATAGAGAGGAGGAGGGTCTGATGCAATCTGTGAATGAGAATAAGCCGTTTGCATTGTCAATCGTGTAAAAAGCGACCAGTAGGTGGCAGTGGTGCCTCACGTGCTTGAAATGCATGCTTTTACAAAAAGCTCTTTTTTCCGTTTTTTGCCCAGGAATTGCCGTTTTCATGAAACTTAGCCATTTTGTAATGCCGATTGCTGAAGAATGGAAAAAGATTTTCTTTTTCTGCTGAAAGAAGAGAGTCCAAATTTTGGTAGGCCCCATGTTTATATAGCTTTAGAACCAAATATTCTGGTTGCCCCAGTGAAAATGGCTGGGATTGAATGAGTTAAGAAATGTTTGCCGTTTTTCTTGGGAGGAGTTGAAAAATAGCACCTGCTTTTTAGCATGGCCGTTAAATTAGAACACCGTGCTTGCAAAGTATCTATTTTTTCCATCCGTTCCCGGCGTTCCCTTGAACTATCCACATCTGCCCCCTTTTCCTGCTGCGCTCCAGCTCTGCTGATGAAATGATGATGAAATGCATCCCGACAGTCTGTTCTCTTGGAGTACTGTAAGTCATTTCCTCTCTCCTAACGGTGGAGAATTTGATTGGACTCTGATTGGCTGCTTCCCGTTTGCAAAGAACCAGCGAGGCGACTGATTGTTCTCCTCTTGCTCGGTTTCGTTTCTTTCCCCTCGGCAATGGTGGGAAAAAAGTTTGTCCAACGCGGCTGAAAGTCCGTGACTCATCAACTTCAAAGTGAATTCCGCAGTCCTTTTTTTTTTTTTTTTTTCCCCGGCACGCTGTGGCATCAGAGCACGGGCCGTCCCCGAGCTCCGGCTCCCCGCGGAGAGGGAGCAGGTTGCTGTCGCAGCGCTTAATGAAGACCTTGCACTCCGTTTCATCAACTCGTCTTCCTCTAGCCGTTCTTTTCTTGTCTATGAATTTCATCATTAACAAGGGCGCTGACAGTTTTGTCTTGTTTTGACTGGTAGATTATGGTTCGGGGGGGTGGGGTGGGGGATCACTCAAGTGAGTGCTGTCGAAATGAAAAAAAAAATAAGGATTAAAAAAATGATCTTAGCTCTATGATGAGGGTGGAAGGTTAATTTGTTTCATGGATTGCAGATTAAGATGGATCGCACCATTGTCCTCATTTTTCGACGATGAATTTTTCCTTCTGCATTTTCTGTATATGTTTGCGTCCAAGTTTAAATTAGGATGGTTTCATAGCCAAGAAACGGTGACAAGATCGTACCAGAAGTATCCTAATCAAATGCCCGACCCGCCTCACCTGGCTCGTCTCAACGCGGCGGAGCCGCAACTCAACTCTGAGTCCAGGTGACCCTGCAGAAAAAACTCATTTGGGCCTTTTGTATCTGCAGTCTTTCAGTTGGTGACCGGTGACCAGAGGTGAGGGTGGGGACGCAGATAGATGGTGGACTGAGAGCTTTGCAATTTCTTCTTTTCTTTTCTGCTTCACTTTGAGAGACTGATGCAGAGTCCAAATCACAACTAATGGTCCACCATTCCGCCTGTCAATCTCTCACTCCATTCATCCCTTCACTCGTGAACAAGATCCCAAGATACTTGCACTCTTCCATTATGAGCGGGATCTCATTCGTGGACTGGGAGCTTCTCAGAATCCCTCGAACAGAGCAGATGGGGAGAAGAGAGTCTGGGCTTCTCTGCTTAGATTGTTGCTCCTGCAACCCAACTTTGTCCTAATTGCATCCCGACAAATCATGTCGCTTTATTTCTGACGGTCTACCATTCTACCATCAACAGGAAACTGTTGCATCTCAACAAGTTTGCTTTGGCCGTACCGCCAGACCCAAATTTTTGACATATACAGTTTGAAATTAACAGTGTGACATCTGAACAATGAAACGACGCATTTTACAACACTCACTGCAAGACACAAACATCATCAAGTCATTAGTTTTTGTTTTTTGTTTTTTTTTTTTGACCGCTCGCAAACAAACAACTTCGACAACGCCCGTCATTCCTTTGCAGATGAAAGGAATCAAACTGTTGCTTTCCGTGCTGCTCAGTTTTGTTTCGTTTTTTTGTCGCAGTCAAAACACAGCAGTGCCGGTTCAGTGTCACTAATTGAGAAAAACGAAGGCTTTTTACGAAGAAAAATGAAGGCTACGGGTTCATTTTGTACTAACTCAGGCCAAACTAGTCTGCTTCCTAAAGGAACAACAAGAAGATTGTAAATATATGCCAAAGTGTACAATAATATGATACATGGAATTTGGGTCTCCAGGTATACAATCATAAGTTGGTGCTGTTGAACTGCACTTAACGGTCTAAAGTTTTAGCTCACGGCCTAAGGTTTTGGTGCATTTCTGGTCCCCCCGCCTGGCCGCCCAACTGCCCAAACTGATTTGCGAATCGGTATTCATGTGAGTCCCATCAGCTTCTCTCAGTGTGTGTCTCCTTCAGCCTAATGGATGTTCCATTCTCAAGACCAAAGTGTCTTGTACTTGTGATTGACCATATTCTCCCGCGTCCCCTTTGCTTCACCTCCCCTTGCACTTTTCACTGCAGCCCGGCTGTCAAGCCCTCGCAATTTATTCGCCCGTCTTCAGCCTCAACCCGTCGGCCAGCGAGGTCTCGCCACCAAACCCAACCCCCGTTTTGCAATAAACACTTATCTCACTCCCTCCAAAATGTTTGTGTCTGCATGCGGGTCCACTCGCTGCCAGAATGAACCATTGGGCAGCTCTGATAAACCACAGAGGCACGGCGAGGGGTCTACATTCAGGCGGTAAAAATGAAAAATGACAGAACGCAAACAAGGGCCGGTGGGTTGAAAAGTCAAGCGTCATAAAGGAGGCTTATTAAAATCTGACCTTTTCCAACTCCCACCATTTATTTTCAACATTTCATCCCAATTACATCTCAGAATTCTCGCTCTCTGCTCTCATCCCACCCCCATTATGCGCATGAATCTCATCTTTCTTCTCGCCTCACTCTCACAATCAGCACTTCATTTCATATGCTCACACCTATTTTCCTCGGTGTCATCATTTACCTGTTAGCTAAAGCGTAACCTGTGGACGCACTTTTCCTGCCCCCCCCCTCCCTACACCGCCCTCTCGCTGTGTTTGCGAATGCTGCCTGCCATAATCACATAACCCCCAGCAGCTGCCGCAACTCCCGGCGTTTGCATCCTCCTGCTAGACACCGATAGAGGTGCGGCGGATTGTTTTCCAGCAAGTGTTAATTATGTAACCAATTATACCATCACAGAATTGACGCGCCGCAGCTAAATTAAAAGCGATTGGCTTCATTACAGTGCCCCGAATGCAGCGTGCGCACTGGCCTTCAAGGAGGACCTATTTAAAGTTACCTCCAGCCGATTGGGGAGGGGCGAAAACATTTCGATCCGTTGAACGTCATCACACACTGAATTTAAACTGCATTAGTGCCGCATATATTTCAAGTAAATTGGATTATGTTCATTTGGATGCATGCCGTGTGATCTCGATGTTGCCTTCACCTTTAAGGATGAATCCTCCGACAGATGAACACAAACTGTTCCCTGGTGCGACCTTCTATTTATATTTAGATGAATTATATTTGGTTTAATTTCATTTGCGCCACAGTCAAAACCGTCAACGTCATCGGAGGTCCAAGTTCAAAACTTGACCCGGGCATCGAAGGGTAGATGAAAACTTTAAATTCCCAATCTGTGTGAATGTGAGTTTGAATGGTTGTTTGTCTCCGTGTTCCCTCGGTGATTGACTTGTCGAGGCCTCAGGATAAGCGGTATAGAAAAGGGGAGGGACTTTTAAAACCATCACTCTTTCTTGAATGACAAGTGACAAGATTATGCCATTAAGCTAGTCAGTGGCTAGTGCGTAAGATAACCCAGCAGTTTGCAGCCACACTCGGTGCTTCTTTTCAAACAGAACAAAGTTTCAAGTTCACAAAACTAGTCACAGAAGAAATCGTCTTAAAATGCTGGCTCGGGCTGAGAGTCCTATCGAGCCAATTTAAATGGTAACAAAAAGTCATGATAGTTGAAACTTAACAGAAGCAACATCGCCATCCGAGTGACAATCACCCCCCAATATCCTGACACGAAAACACTCACTGGACAAAAGTTATTTGACGGGGATTCGCTGACCACTGAGAAAGAAAGTGTCCAAAAAGCTAAAATGTCGAGTGAGGTGCAATGACATGGCGCATTATGACAGTTCTAAACTATTTTAAGAGCTTCACGACATTTGACTTTTGGAGCTTCCACGGTACTCTGCTTGTTTGTATTGTTCCAGTGGGTCGGTCGGGTGTATTCGAACAACCTTTCAAGCTGCGAAAGGTCATCATCTGCATAAATCGTTGGCTCTTCACAGTCAACCTGCGTGTAACCCGTTAGCCATCATACACTCTGATTCAGACTGAGTCAGACGCGCTGTCCACCGAGTATGAAAAAAAAAAAAAGCATAAGTGCATCCATGGTGGTGTTATTGCAGCAGTGATGAATTACATACTGTATGTCATGTATGACCTACCGGTACTCATGTTTGTAATCATGAACGAAAAGCAACTCGAAAATGCAAATTCCCTAGAAATTGAGAATGCTGAGCCAATGCAATCAACATACATTCCCATTATCGCCTATTTGCTATTCACTGCAGTATTGGGATGCCAAAGCCATAATCATTAGTCCCACTTTTATCACTTAAGGGCCCCCCACCCCAAACATCCGCACTAAAACCAAGATTACAGAAATAAATAAATAAATTTGCATTTAAGCCAAAGCTGCTGAGAAAAAGAAAACGGCTGTTGGAGACTGGTGTACTTCAAATGGAATGGCCTGCACTTTCTCCAGACCCGAATCCTATTGAAAACCTGTGGGAGGAGCTGAGTCGCACCCCATGACCTGATAGACTCCGCAACCGTTTTGACGCCAGTGTTTTATTGAATGGAATAATCTTGCCATGAGGGATCATGACAAACCTACAGCTCGATGCTGTTCTTTCTTTATTTATTTTAAGACAACAAACCATTTATGACTGAATTAACAAAGCCCCCGAGATGGTTGCAGTGAAGTAGGAACTGTTAACTGTTGGGCCTCCAAAAATATTTGATGAATCAAATAATTACAACCACAATTAAGACAAACTTTTTTTTTTAAATGGATATCATCATGAATCTCATTTGATAAGAAATGTCATCTCTCCCATATATGATCATGTTGGCCAGGGTGAGATGATATTTTGCACTCCGGTGGGGACTATTGATTAAAATGCATTTTAGCATGGAAAAACACTTTGCGAGAGTTGTACCAATAACAAATAAGGCAGATGGGAAATCATCCATTTTAAGGTGGCGTCCCTCCAGAAGTAAATGGAAATTTGAAGGTGTGATTAAAGTTTCCAAACTGTCTTATTTTATGAAGAAATGTCATGAAAAAAGAATCATGCTGGGATGTGTTAATCAATCCAGAGTGAATTGATTAACAGGAGCAGAAGGGAAAGACATGAGGGTAAAAAGGAGACGCGCAGATGATGAATGAATTTCAACGGGAGATGTTTGCGCTGAATGCAAAAAATAAATAAATAAAAATAAGCATCCATGATTGAGGACTGATGTCATCAAGAACACATAAATATCACCACAAAAGTCAAGGAAATTAATACTGTAGAGCTAACCACTGTCATTGGAGATAAACTCATTAGGGGAACATACTGTATGGCTGATGATAGACAATCTGTTCTTTCAATGGCTGGTTGACTTTGACTTTCAAAATAATTCGGAAATATCGTAAACATTAAATCGTACCACACGGTGGCCATCATAACACCTATTCACAATGCAAAGTGATGTGAGTGAAGTTTTAACAGGCATACAAGTTTTCAGAAGTAACCTTCCTTGAGAAAAAAAAAATAATCCCAAAATAGGAACTAGAAGGGGTATTTTCAGACAATGCTTTCTCAATAAGATCACCCAAAAGTGATCCCGACACTAACTTCATTCTTTGACCCAAAATTAAATGGACACGTCAATCATGACTGGATCCGTAAAAAGTAGGGAGGCGCCTTGGGAAAGATGGCAAAAAACAAACACCAGTTTCACCTCTCCATGCAAACTTATGTTTACAAGCCTTTCAGAGCAATCTTAAAACATGACATTTCTTGAGCCCTTTTCGGGATAAACAAAGATGCTTGACACAAAACAGAAGAGGGAGACGGTGTCAATGCCACGGTCAACCACATAGTCAGGATGCTGTCGAGTGGGATTGGTCATGAAATCCAGAGCCCTCCACCGAGAGGATGATCTCCACAGAAGAAGGTTTGACCGCTCGGCCCAAGGATGCCGCATGGATGGTCGTGGCAACGCCACAACCAAACGAGCCAGCGCTGGACAGCGACCATGACAGAATGGATGGGAGAAAATTGAGCAGGATTCACCGGAGCGCGAATATGGCAGCTAGCCTGCTAGCTAGCGCATGAGCTCGAGACATGAGGCAGAGGCCCCAGCTAGCAAGGATTGACCGCACCGAGAGAGGTGAAAACCAATCCGGGATTTGGCCACCGTTCAGAAGCATCAGCCAAAAGACTCAACGTCCACTTAAGGATGAATTAAAAATAACATGTTTGTGTTAAGGACCCATGCCCAAAACATAAAAGGAAGTCGAGCATTTTGTGTTGAATTCCATGGCTTCCTTTGAACACCTTCCACAGAATTTGTTCAAATTAGCCCCGATCAGAAGCAACTACGCTAAACAAATGCCTCCCTTACCAATCGTATTTAATGTGGGCCGAGGTTGATAAGCATTTGTAGGTTTTGCCATAAAAAAGGGGTTGTAGGGTCCTTCATCGCTTCTCGCAGCTTTCATTTTCTATTCCGTTTTTGAATAGAAACTAAAAAAAAAAATTCTCCAATGCCCATCCCTCGCCTCCCAACCTTAATTCCTCACCACATCCAGTAAATGATGCTCAAGTCCCGACTAACTCATCTGTGAAAGAGAGACCGTTGAAGCTAGCGTGTCTCCAAATGCAGCTAATCCCTTTTAATCAAGCGTGTGTGAAAGTGCTTTAGTCAGATCTGATTTTCAGACACCATCAACAAACAACTTTCACCCCGTTGAGATTAAAGTATCTCAAAAGCCTGATTGGTGTTTCGAGGAGGCCAACGAATATCATCATTACAGATCACGTCCCGAATTTAATAGGCTCTCGCATGATATCTGCTGTATCACGTAAACACTGATACGGCATTCGGGGACATTAGTCAGGCCTCATACGCAGTTATACAAGCGTGAGTCACAACTTTTTAAGATGCTCTGTGATTCTCTTCACACTCGCTGACCCACTTTTCATGGGTTGTCTCGTGAACATAATGACAAAGTGAAAAAGGGAGTCACTCATCTTGTCCAGCATTGGAACATGAGCCCGCTCCAGGGTGCAAAACATAAGATTAAGCCAGAGCTCTGTGGGCTGTTTTCAAAGTATGCCTTCACGAGCTACTTAGTGTAGTCGCTGAGCTTTCGTCTTACCCTCCCTCTCCACCAAAATAAAAAACTTCCAAGTAGCAGCAGTAAGTAAGTGACTGAATTATTCCAAGCCTCTGAATAATTTCCCCGTCTAGACCCCCCCCCCCCACCAAACCCCCCCATTGACCTACTTGGAAAGACAAAGCAGTCGAAGAATCCCTGTGACATTCCGTTTGTTTGGAGTTAAGTGACGACTTTGAGGAGCTGGGCCTCGATATCAGGTACACAGCATGACACCAACTTGATCAAGGTCCGATTCTACCTGGGGCGACGGCGCAGAAAAGGGGAAGTGACCGTGACAAGGGAGAAAGGATGAAGAGGGGGAGTGGAGGGATGGGAGACCATGAAGGGAATGCTTCCCAGTGACTGCCACAATCTGTTCAAGCGATGCAGCAACTGTAATAATGAAAATCTTGGGGGGGGATGTGCAACAACATTTAGGAAATAGGCAGTCAGCGAGCTAAACTAAAGCCAGCGGCACTGGTGTATGTTCCGTCAGGATGCATTACATCCGGATTTGGACATAAGCAACAGCCGTTTAAAAGTGCCACAATTACACTGCTACTTCCTTTTAGCCTCTCTATGACGTTCCCCGTTGAAATGTTAGCATTAAGTTGGCGGGGCTTGTTGTTAGGCTCTCGAAATGGGCTGTGATGCTGTGTTCAAAGTACACCGAATGAGCGTTTATGGATACAAACAGCTTGTAGCAAGAACATGTTGCCTAGCATTTGGAGAACCGTCAGCGACAGTATCTGAGCAAATTAAACACTGCGCGTTGAGGGAAGGAAGAATAGAGGGGGGAAGAATGCCAACTGTAAGACAAAGTAACATGGAATCGCTGGTTCCGGAACAGCTGCTCCTTATGTTGCGTGCCTTGAGGAAATGTGTTGTGAATCGGTGTTATTAAGAATAAAACGGATTCGACATCACAAGATGTCAGCAAAAAAACAAACAAAAAAAAAAATCTTGAGATTCATTTTAAACTCATGCCACAGTTTATCTTAAACTGTTGTTGTGCACCAAGTTGCTTATATCTGGCCTAATTCCATTTTTTTTTAAAGGTTTTAGTGTGATAAAACACACAAAGTCCATCGATACCTTCTCCAAAATATACTCCTCCAAACTTTTCTTCTTGAGCTCAGTCACGGTCCCTTTTGAAAAAAAAAATATTTGTAAGCACTTTTAAAACAAGTCCTACATGACACATGAACCAACACTGCCCCCTAAAGGTCAACAACATTTGGGAGGGGGGGAAAAAGGGATGAGGAGAGGTGGGGGGGGGGTGCACTGAATTTCTCCAGAGCACATGAGATGCAAAGCTTTTAAAAAGGTCCCAAGTTCAATGAGAAATACAATACATAATTCAATTAAAACGAGCACACAATCAAGACTTCGGTTTGCCGGAGCAATCTGGAGAATAACGAGCAAGAATCAGCCCTGTAAGTCAGATGACCGTGTCGGAAGCTACAAATGAAAAAAGTTGCATTTCAAACAAACCACAGACCAGTCCTCCATTTGTCAGAATAAAAAAAACAGGACGCGAGAATCAAACAGACGTATTGTGATGACTTTGTTGAACATTTTTCAGCTTGGTCGGGGCCGTCCCAGGATGCGCCGTTATCCGTTGTCATCTTAATGGCCGTGACGGATGCGGCGAGAGGCGACGAGAATGTCAAATGAGTCAGCGTAGCGAGGACGGAAAGCCACGTGCATCAGCGGTGATTAAGAGCACCAGTTAGTCACTTTGCTCGCGCACTGCGTGTTAAGTGTCCCGCGTCGAGCCCCGAGAATCATCGCTCGGTCGCAGTCTCACTGGGATTTGTTTGCACATCGCAAGGAACGTCACTTAAGAGGAGTTTCAGGTCCTTTGGTTTTGCATTAATGACTAAAAGTACGAAATCTTACAGTGGTGCAACTTGCGAAAAGATATCCTGACTTGTGATCAATCTCGTTGATTGCTTCAGTTTGACGAACCATCGAATCAACATCAAGTGAACATGAAATTCTTCCGTCATTCTGTCTGGCATAAATATTCGGCTGTTCACACCACATCTAGCTGGTTCCGTGATGATTACCACGACAGTGGTTTTACTTTTGGGACGTTTCCTTTCCTCTTGCCTTGGCAGTCTGCATTGACGAGGAATTTTGGCATCTTACGTTCAAGTCCATCACTTTGTGCTGTTTGGCAAGGAGCACTCGGTGTTTGGAAAGTGTCATATTTTAAAAAGGAAATTCTCACAGACCGCCATGACAGATGTGCAGTGCAAATCTGTCTCTCCAGTGAATGTGTTCATAGTTATTAATTTAAAACTGATTCTGGAAAGTAGGCCAGCTTTAATTGAATCACAGAGGGGGGAAAAAAAAATCATTTTCCTTTAATTTGGTCATCCTGAGGCTCGGCATGTGCAGTTTTGAATTTTATTAGCAGTGGCTGTACATTGCATGATGGACGGAAGAGTGGGCCAACAAGCCTAACGTCGGAAAAAAAATATATATGTTTATTATATACTGTATAGATGCACATTTTTTTTCTTTTTAATAAAACAGCGCCATTGCTCATCTCATTCTTTCTGATTGGATCAATATGTTTTTTTTGTCTTTTTAATAAACCAGCGCCATTGCTCATTTCATTATTTGTGATTGGATCGATGCTGAGGAGAGTTAAAAGTGAAGGGAAGAGTTTAGTGATAACATTGTTGCCATGGAGCACGGCAAAAAGGGTAACAGACGGCGAGGGAATAATTTATATTCCACTCAAAGCTTCAAGGTATAAATCCATATTCTACTTGACTGCCAGAGTAAACTGCAGCTTGGCCTCTACAAGTTATCCATATTGTAGCTCTGCTTTTTCCCCTTCCCCGGGTCTAACTTTCAAATTAGAACTCAAGAAAAGTCCCCAGCTGACAAGTTACATGATCCGTAACTAATTACCGGGCAAGTATGAAAAAAAAAAAAATGTATGCTCGGTGCATACTGAAGTTAAAAACGAGCCGCTCTTCGAAACTCAATTTAAATGCGACCGGCGGCAAGAGTTGGGCATGATTTTGGCGACTCGGAGCGAGTATCAAGAGGATCACACTCAGCCGGGAGCAGCACTTTGCGGCATCAACCAAGCGCCTAATTGCCAGCGGATCCTCCAGACAGAACAACATATATGACCCCCGTCAACAGCAACGTTTTGTTGAAGGATTATCCGAAAATACGTGGTCATATTTGCATATGCTGCACGCTCGTGTCAAGTCATCAGCCACGGTTTATTTCAACAGCCTCTGTCCCTCATTCAGAGATATTTCTTGTGAAACGCGAACATTTTTTGACAGCGGTGACCTTCCCCCATGCCCTTGCGTTCCTTTCCGACACATATTTTCCATATTTAATGCCTATCGAAACGGCATGTATTTTAATTAGCGCCGGCTTTTTGACAGTCACTATCCTCCAGCCATGAATCGAGTTTTCTCCCTCCCGCAGTCAACAGTGTCATAATCCTATTTGCAACACATACACACACACACACTCGGCTGCCAAGCAAAGCTGAGAAGACAGCAGCGATACAAGCTGCCAGCTACTTTGGTATAGAGCAAGGTAACAGTGTACTAAAGGTAAATTGCCAGCAATACACTACATATGGAAACGGGATAAAGTTGGGTAAAAGAAGGGTTGGGCTAAGTCAATAAAATGGAGGTCCAATCCGATTAAACTGTCATTCTTTTTGGGCACTCGGGCCGATCCAACTTTCCTCTTCTGAGTTTCTCACTGTCAGACGAAGAGACAATAACCTAAGAGGATAGTTGGCAGCAGTCAAAGACTGTCTTTGGCAACCTTCCAGTGGCCGTGCAAATATTACAAGCATATACAAGTGTGCCTTGTACACCAGAGCTGCTGTCAACACCACTCGGGAAAGACAAGAACGCTGACTCAGATATACCAGCTTCGTCTCGCAACTTGATCCACGTTGTTTACCAGCCTCGCCATCGCAGTTGACAGGGTTGTGGAAAGCCTGAACTTTATGACCACTTTAGAATATACCCAATCACATAATTTACTTTGCGCTCCGGGTGCGCCCCGCATATCGCCCAATGTCAGCTGGGATGGACTCCAGCTCCCCACGACCCTGATGAGTGATGAACGGGATTTTTATATAATGCGGTATCACGGAACGTCAGTCCTTGAATGCCTGAAAGCTTGTAAAGAGTGGTCTGCGACCCATCCATCCATCCATTTTCTGAACCGCTTTATCCTCACAAGGATCGCGGGGGGTCCTGGAGCCTATTCCAGCTGTCTTCAGGAAGTAGGCGGGGGACACCCTGAACCGGTTACCAGCCAATCGCAGGGGCACACAGAGACGAACAACAATCCGTGCTCACACTCACACCTTGGGACAATTTTGAGTGTTCAATCAGTCTGCCGTGTTTTTTGGAATGTGGGAGGAAACCGGAGTACCCGGAGAAAACCCACGCAGGCCTGGGGAGAACATGCAAACTCCACACAGGAAGGCCGGAGATCGAACCCATGACCTCTGCACTGTGAGGTCCTAACCACTGGACCACCGCACCGCTGGTCTCGAACCCATATTTTCTAAATTATGAATTCAACGTTCTAAAAATGCGGGTGACATGATGGTCAAAGATGTTTGCCGGAGTAAAAGTGTTGGTCCGTTGACGTTTAGTGCCGTTACCGGTTTTATTTTTGGGTGGTTCGCACTTCCCATTACTGTTGAGATATTTCATATCTCAACATTTCATATCTCAACAGGGGGTGTGGGGGGGGGGGGGGTATGTCATGTTCGATCTTAGAAATAATGGCTTGGCTAACCTCATTAGCACATTAAATCCATCCTACACAGTAAAAGTGACTCAAATGTGAATACGGCGGTCATCCGTATGATCCAAGAGCAACAGGAAAAAGATCAAGTATCACAGCAAAGCGTAGGTCGATAGCTCCACATTTGTATTCTCGGCGGAGGCTCGACAGCAGGGCTTGTAAACCTTTAACAAGCCCATGACCCCACTTTTAAGATCTACAATTCGGCAAATGGTGGCAATTAACTGCGGAATGGAGTATGGCATTATTTTAAAATCTATAGTCGGGAGCATGCAAGTTCAGCAGCATGGCTAGCAACGATGAACATGAGAGCCATTATGGTGTCAACTGTGATGTAAGCCAGTGGGAAGGTCAACAAGAACACTGTAAATGCCCTACAACCAACTTAGTCCTACTTTCAAGTAGGTCAAGTCCTATTTTTTGCATACTGTTCACTTCATAGCAGTATTGTTACCCCTCGCAAATGTTTTGTAGCTGGATTACATAAAAAGTCCTACACCGATTTTCATGAATTTTGTACAACAGCGGAAGGCGGGAGTTTGACTTTTTCTTCCCTTAATTTTCAGATAATATCGAATCTTAACTGACAAATATCAGACATACAAAATCTATTGTATTCCCACATTCCAGCACATGCATAACTTAAGACGAAACTGAATGGTTGTTTGTCTGCTTGCTCCCCCGCGATTGGCAAGTAACGAGTCCAAGGTGGACTGTGCCCAGAGGTCTCAAAACCAGGTCCAGAAATGTGCTTCGACGCAACCGACAAGTAAACAAACTCCCGGGGAGTTCTGTCTGCGCCTCGTCCAAAGGCAGCTGGGATAGCCAAACCGGCAAACCAAGCGAGAGCAAGCGCTGGAGAAAGTGATGGATCGATTGTTGTCTGTCTATAAGTTTCATCACCTTTTGTGTTCCTCTTTAGTTCTGATCATAAATAGGCAAAATCCAAATCACTGATCAAACCGTAGTCTGACAAAGCAGATGTGACTGACTGGGTGATCGAACATGAATCAAGTCATTCGTAAATAAATAAATCCCCTGGCCTGAATCACCGAAACAAAACCTCTTCCGCTCCATTCGACATGGCTGCCAAGACAATCGGCGAGCAAGCTGCTATTAAAACCAACGGGATATACTTAGTGTGCCAAGTTAGACAGTCTTGCAGATGAAAGGACCCTCGCAGCTCGAATGGAAGCCCCTTGTGACAGAAAGACAGACAAACACCGTTTCTTCGTCTCCACACAAGCAAGGCGAGCGCGCAGCGGAGGATTTGCCAAAATGAGCTCCACGCGAGTGTGGCTTGTAATCCCCGCGCAAGGTAAACAGACCACAGAGGGTTTATTTGGAAGCCAGGGGACCGGAGTCGACTGTCATCTTCTGCTGACGCTTTGAACGCTCAGGAATGGGGGAAGCGCGCAGCCAGTCGGGACAGGGAGCAAGCATCTGTTTGGAGGCTTGGCTCGATTGAGGCGTCTGTGCACTTGGATTTGCCTCGCAATGTCGAGTCGCGTTTCTGTCTTGTCACCGAGAAAAGAAAACTTCAGACTGAGAAATGGGACAACATAGTGAATCTTTAATGGACTCGAGACTTCAAGGGGGCACATAAGAAGTTCTATCAAGGCAACTACACATGCTGATGTAAAACTTGCAAAAAGTTGTCAAAGACTGAAACCGGAAAGGTTGAACCCGTGACTGATTCTTCAGTCGTTTCTCTCAGGGAAAGCGAAAATCTAGCTCGAGAACACCGACTGTAACGTAGCCGTTTACTTTCTTTCCTCGGTGCTCCTTTTTTGACACGCGTCACAGGAAGATGGATTTAAATGCGCAAAATTAGTCAGGCACTACCGTCTCGTTTCATGATAGATAATTGTAGGCTACTCGAACGTAAAAGTAAAATGGTCGTTTGGGGCTTGATTGAAGCTGTGTCATTATATTCTGTCTGTCACTCGGCAGCTCGCTCTCGTCTCTTCAGCCGCATTGCAACACACCACAACGGCGATGCCACGTCCTCGAGGACTATGGATCTTGGTCTCGCTTTCTCATTAGCGCCGCTATTAACCCACCCCCTTCTTTCAGCTCCCGCCTTCCATTCTGTGAAGAGCGGTGGGAAGACACTCATGAAGAATATTCAGTGAGAAATCGTGAAAGATGGACAGGAGTAAAAATGTCTTTTAGACGTGTTTCGAATGCGGCGCGCTTTACCGTTGGATCACGTATTTTAATTCGCTTGACATTGGCAAAAGTAGTTCTGAAATGAGACCCAGCGGCAATCTTCGGGCGTTGCACCGTAACTCGATAATAAATGACACGAAGCACGGAGAGTTGAAAAATGTATGGCAAGCATCTGCTTTCAAATCAATACGAGACAAAGGCGAGCTCCTTTGTGAAAGCTTTTTGAGTCAACTTGACTCAAAAAAAAACAAAAAAGGTTGCGCACACACCTGAGCCAAGGAGAGAACAGAACGGAGGACAGGTTATTAGCCTTTGAAACGTTGAAAGTGCTGATGCGTGCCATCGATTTCTATCTTTCATCTGTTCGATGGGGCGAATGCATGCATAATGACAATTACAGAGGGCTCTGATCTCTAATCTGCAGGCGATTCATTTTTGTCGATCCGTTCATTTATATTCATTAGCCCTTTGAACTTAAACGTAGCTTTCCCTTCACACCGCCGAACTCGGATGCCGTTTTGCGTTTTCAATTTTGGCGCCGGGCCGCCCGCTTTGTTTATATCTGTCCGTCCGGCTCGTAAAACCAGAGGTCACCTTGTCTGGCGGAACATCCAAACATTTGGTGGAGAAAACAGCCGCCTCATTCCCTTTTTGCGAATTCTCATACTCTTTTGGGTTTCATCATTGAAAACAACAAAAAAAAGGTGCAGTAAATCGTGGCATTTATTTTGATTTCATCGGAGTTGCCAGGGAAGGCGGCTGTTTGAACGCCAGAGGAAGCAAACATGTCGGAGAAGGAGAATGTTTCCCGAGGTGAGACAAAAAGCAAAACAAGAACATTTGAGGTTTCACCGATGCCTGACCCGGTAAACGGAGGGAAGATCTAACTGCAATTTTTAGACATGCTGACATTAAATACTTGCGCTGTCTATATTTATGACTTTTGTTCAAACTTTTTCTCTCACTGTTAAGGCTTAATAACCTTGTCAGTGCTCTGGAATAATGGTGAAAAGATTTGTGTGGATTGATGTAGTAGGAATGCTGCTTAATTGATTCCCTTCTTCCCATAGGAAATTGTTTAAAATGTTTTCGTTCATTCCTAAAATCATCATATTTGATTTTCAATCGATTGTGCTTTTAAAGAAACCCCAAAACAATTTAGTGTTCGAGTAACACTCCGTTATGAAGAAATCATGCTGTCAACGCAGTGGCCATTGCTAACATTGCCTCCTTTGCAGTGCTAATGCTAGCTAAGTATTGCTAGCGCTACCATTTGGTTGAAGCTTGATATACATTCTCTCTAATGATCATGACGACTCACTTTTGCAGTCATGCATGTTATTGAGGTGCATGGTTTAGGTCAGGGAATAAATTAGGAGGGGGCGTGGGGGGGAGATTAGGGAAGGAAGGAGAAATTCAAATCTTGCTAGCAGTTCACACATTGCAAACTCCCTTAAAAAAATAATCTAAAGTATAATATACTTGTCATTTTTACTCTGAAAAAAGTTTGTTGAATTTACTGAAGATAATTTCAAGTGATTGCACGGAATAACGTCCAGACATTTTTTAAAGTCGTCTACCTGCGGGGGGGTATCTGGATCCAGCTCAACTCAGTCATTCTTGGCCGTTTTCTCTCTTCTCAGACTTTGGCTGCGTGTTGAGCGAAAGCCATTTACTTATCAGTTGGAGCTTTCGCCTTCCCTGTGATCCGACGGCCCCATTACGGATTAAAGCATTCGCCCAATCACTTTCCAAGAATGTTAAAAGCACCGGCTCACTTTCTGTTGCCTCGTCTTTCAGACGGCTCAGAGAACCAGACCATGTGACCCCTCAGGTGAAAAGACTTGTCCGGAGCACTGACATCTTGGAAAATGCTTTCTCAAGCACTTGACCTCCGGAGGGCTTTTTAACCTAACAAAGCTAACCTCGGCTATGCCGTATCTTTAAAGGCTGTGATGAAAACACGACAGTTTAACATAGCGAGTGCATTAAAAAAAAAAAAAAAAAAAAAAACACAATTACTGTAATGGCCATAGCAGGACATTGACACGAAGAAAAAAAAACAGTGCACTATTCGTCTTAGGACCTCAGTTATCATGGCTGAAGTGCTAAAATTGACTTACGTCTTCGGCTCTGATGAGTGAGCTATTGATTAGATGCGAGTAAATGTATGGAGAGATACACGGGGCCTGTAAACAACAAGCTGTAAAAAAAGAGGGGGAGGGGGGAGGGCTATACAATTTATGTTTCTTTGTTAAAGGAGGGTAGGGACAAACATATCATCAAAAAAAAAGGCAAACAATTTCACCATTTAGGTTGATCTTGTCGGGATCAATTTTTATTTGGGATGGCTTTTGGTTCATCCATCCTCAGTTTACAATGGAATACACATGACAACAACAATGTCCATGGTATTTTTTTTTTCTGGTTTTGAGTGGTGGGTGTAAATCAAGTCAAGTATCAAGTACAACTTTATTGTCAAATGTGCTGTATACAGCACAGATGAAATTTCCTCCCTCTTAAACAGACAACAGACAACAAGAGGAGCCGCTGCAGGTGCCTGCGCCGCCAAATCCATCTTTTTTTTTTTTTTTTTAAAGACTCATACTCAGCTGTTTATTCGAGACTATGAATCTTCCTGCGCAAAACATTTCTTGTTAAGGGTATTAAATTACTTTGCATTCCATGTAATGGAGAAAATAAAAATTCTCGGAACAAGCGCCAGAGAATGCTGTGAGATGAGAGTTGATTGCTTGATAAGCCCTTCCACCTACATCGGAACATTTCAAAGGCCGACACAAGAGGAGAAACCTTTGAAGGAGCTACGATTCAAATGAGGGACTCGATGTGTAAAAATGTCTTCATCTATTAGAGAAAGCCATACGAGATGAAAACCAATCATTGATAAAAGCCCGATAGCCATAAAAAAAGCAAGAAAGATCTGATGGCGCACATTTTGAGCAATGCATTACAGAAAGAAAAAAAAAAAAAAAGCCATCGATGAAACTGTTGGAATCCAGTGCCGAGATTCCGATCCATTTAACCAGACATCTTTGACGACATTCCTTCAAAGTTCTTTCTCAACATTCCCGGCTCATATTGAAAGTGAGAAATCTCCGCAAGGGCTCGTTAGCTTATTTCTGACAATTTGCCATTTTCAGGTGTAAGAGTTGTCAAATCGCTCTTCCTGCCACAAAACTGCCAGGATTAGATGGCGCCAGAAGAGAAGGAGAGGCAGGCGGAAAAAAAAAAAAGAATGACAGCATCTTTGCAAGCTCAACCATGTTCAATGTTCAAATCATCCATTGTGAACGGCTTGTCAGCATTTAAATTATGCAGACTTTGTTCCCGTGAGTTGACAGAGCCAACGCGTGGGTGGGTTTGACTGTGGGTGTCATTTGTGCTTTCCTGATTAATTTGTCACAAAATTAGGCCTGACAACAAAAAACGGCTGATTTCAAAAGTTAACAACCGTGATTCTGTCACTTACTGATCCAGAGGGTGAAACTTTGCACCCCAGGTTCAAGTACCCCAGTGAAACCTTACATTAATTTGATGATAAGGGTAATTTTTTTTCCCCTAATCTGTGTTTATGCATTGGCGGGGAGATTGGTCTGCATCGCCAGCACATGTCAAACTTGTTCAAAGTGGACACTGGACTCTGCCAAAGCGGATCATCCATCAGCGCTTCTGTTATATTTGGACAGAATTTCCAGAAATGTCCCACCAGGTGGAAAGAGACACCTGTGTAGACCTACAGCAACACTTCCATTGATGCAGGCTATGGGACTAGCACTCCAGTGACAGAAGATGATTGTAAGTAAAACGGTAGGTATCAAAGAAGGCTGATTGCCTCAAAAGAATATATGAAGGGCGGGAGGGGGGGGGGGCGCGATAGAGATTCCACTGAAGTATTAAGAAGGACCCTCGGGGAGCGAGGTGGATCAGAGAGGCCCACTGACAGAACGTTCAAAAGCATCCTGAAGCAGAGCAGAGCGTTAGGCCAAAGAGTCAACTTCTTGCTGACAAACCCGCTTTATGAGCTGATGATGCACTTACTCCCCATCTCCGAATTCAATCGGTTCTGACAAATTCACCAGTTCACTTACTCAAGATGCTTCATCAGCTGGAATTTGCCGCTCCCAGTGTAGGCACAAGTGCGCCGTACTTGCGCCCCAGCACGTCTTTACTTACCGGCACCTGTTCTGTATTCTTGGGGGGGGTCATCCCCCTATTCTATTGACTCCACTAAAGGGCCAAAAAACAACTTGGTTCAATGTCAAAATAAGATTGATTTCACAGCAAAATGGTCCAGACTGCGAGATGAGTCATGACAACTCTTGAATGCCAATCTTAACAGTGACATTGAGAATGTTCATGCACCCAAAATGGGTTTTGTTAGAGAGAGGGAGAGATAGAGAAAACTATATTTTCTTTCTTTTGAACACTCTTACACACCCAATTCCTCTCTCATGTTGTGAACTACATTAGATGGGGAATATCAGGCGGGGGAAAAGATAGCTTTTCCGCCATGGCAGCTTTTTGATATAAGCCGTGTTGCTCATTCACATCAACAAACAAAAAGTGTTTTATTTTCAGAAAGTCACGCGCAATTGCGCTCACGGGCTGCCACGAGCATAAAATATGAGCCTGCATACATTATTTGTACAAGAATGCAGTGACATACAGTAATTCATCAGCGCTTTTTGTGTTAGGTTACACATCCAGCAAAAGCTTTATCGAATTCACTGATGACTGGCACAAGCGCATGGAAATGACCGAGGGCTCTCGGGGTTCGGATGCTTCAGAGTCGTGATCATATTTTTAGCAATGCTTCGACTAACTGGGTCAAACAAATAACTCCAGGGGTGAGGCCGGATATATTTGCAGTCAAGTATGGACACGTTATGTCAGAAAAGAATTATAATGGCCATTTCTGTAGATCAGTGATTGAAAAAAATGGCAAATCACAAAATTTTCATGTTTATTGTGAAAAAAAAAGTCAGATCGTTGATTTTGGCTGAAATGACTTGACTTGTTTACTCCAAATTTTGATGAACTCAAACATTACGAAATACTTTCGACTAAACGTATGCTGCGTTCAAGCACCCTGGGAATCTGAGATGTATATTGATATTTACAAGCCTCAATTTAGTCAACAGACGACTGTTGCACTCCAATACATGCAGCATTGCTTTTATGTCAGACACAATTTAAGGCCTACACGGTTCTGATGGAAAACTGTCGCAGAACACAATTTTCCTGGGAGGGGAAAACATTTCAAACTTGTCGAGATCGAGGTCATGATGGATGATGGGCAGTTTTACAGGCTGCAGACAGCTGCTTTAATCTTGGCATCAAAAACAGGGCCAGAAAAAAAAAAAATACAGAAAATCAAGCATCCACTCCAGGAGCATGCTGGTGATCAAAATAAAGCATCTGGTTCAAAAAAAATTATAATAAAAGAAGTCCCATCGCGTACGACATCATTATCAGGCTGCCCCGCACTATCAGGAGCACAGGTGGAGGTACGGCAAGACGGAGGGTGCCACAAAGTTGCTGAGCGAACAAGGGACATTAACTCCTGTTTTCTGTCACCACTTTAACAATGGAAGATGATGGAAAAAAACAGCCGGAGTGCCGCCGAGATGCAAGTTAAGTGGAGAGTTTCGATAATGCAAGGCGCAGAGGGGATGCTGATATGCTGATTAGAAGTAATGATCGGGAAAGTGGGAGAGTGAAAGACTAAAGGGCAGGAATAAATTACATGAGGCGCTCCCTGGGGGAGGTGCAGACGTGCACTGTAGGCGCTTTGTGTGCACGGAATTTGGATTACGACAACGGCATAAACTTGGCTGGTGACAGAACTTTCTTATCAAGATGTCCTCAAATAAGCCATGTGCCAGAAAGATGTACAGTAAAATTCTGTATATGATTCTGGAGCTGAAATATAAAGTGGGTCATAAACCGAGCACTAAACCAAAATTGGGTTGCCTGTAGATGCCATAAGATGGCGACAAAGCGCAATTTTTATCCAAATGAAACTCCTCAACTCAAAAACATACCGGTCGTTCCTTATCACCAAGATGGCACAAGATGGTGGCAAAGCACTACTTTTGTTTCATCGCAGCACCAAATAAAACTTACTCACCATCCCAAAAAAAAAAAGCTTTGTTGACGGCACAATTTTGGACGACCTTCAAGGCGGCACTGTACCTTCATCCATTTTTCATTCTTTGTGTCATTTCTATTCTTTTATTGTCTGCTAACTTTTTATCACAGGGGACAGTTAATCACATTTCTGCTCCTGTGACTCTGCGTGCCTGTCTGAGTGATTAAAGTTTCACCACAGTCTTTCGCCGCCGCCCCCCCTTGTTGAGACCTTTACAGAATTAGATTAGCCGTGGCGTTGGGGAAACAAGGTCACACGGGTATGTTGATGATGGAACGGGTTTGGGATAAATAAGGGTGTGCATATGGAGCTCATCTTTTTTTTGACAGAAGGGCTCAGAATCCACAGCCACACCTTCACTAGTGGGATTTTTACACGAAAGCTCAACATAAGTTTTTGTTCCTAAAAAGACAGGTTTGAGGGGGTCTACGAGTCAACTCTACTTCACGTCTTTGGAAACTTTTTTTTGGTTGAAGGCTCACAGTTGATTAAATGTTGAAAGCGTTGTGCCGAAGGAGAACAGGAGTCGTCGTAGCAGCAGCAGTCGGGGTGAATGGTACCTAAGAGAACTTCAATCTACTTTCACCCCTCAAGATAGATGGTTTAAATTCAAAAGGAATTCTGGGGTGGGAAAGTTCCAGTGGCCCGTTTCGCACCGTGACGGCTGATAAAATACGATTGTTGAAGTTAATTAACTTCAAACTGTCCCACTGGTGCCCAGCGGTGGCCAGAAGTCAAAGAATAAAAGGCTCAACGAGCCGACCAAGTTTTACTCTCAGTTAACGTCTGAATGGACGAGAGTGAGGGTCGAAATTGAGCACAATGTGGTTGTATAATCGGTGATTGATCGTCAATTTGTTTGACTGTGTGGAACTGGTTGGAAATTCGTTGTGTTTTCAAGAAATTGTGGGAAAACGAAGCGCGATGCTTTCTGCAGGAAATAGCCAAGAAGCCGTTGATTCCTTTTCAATCCTGTGCTTTGATGTTGAAAGAAGACAACGACAACGCCTGAACAGGAAATAGAACCAGGGAGTACCTAGTTGCGTCAATGGAAAATTTATGTCTGAACTACAGAACTGTATTGAGCAAAGCATGAATAATCTGCATCTCAAATCTTTTGCTATCTACAGAATACAGAGTCAGTCAATTGTAGTGATCGTTATTTCTGTCGTTTGTGAAACATAAACAAGTTTTTCATGATGATGCAGTGCAGTTCTACAACATGGAACTCAGAAAATGGCAAAGAGCAGTAAGGAAAATCGCAAAACAACCACAAGCACCTCAAGCATCTTCAGTGTTGATTTCATCGCACAGAACAATCATTCAGAACAGTTTAGTGGAAAGGTGTGGCTCTCACAACAAAACGAGGATTAAACCAACCAGCTTGACCCTTTTTTTTCCCTGCGGTTATCTTGGGTGAGATCTCCTGTAAGAAGCTGCTGGTTCCTTGTTTTGACATAAATAGACGCGGCGAGATGGATGTAGCGAGAACGTCAAGTAATTGCAAGTGCTCGGTGGCTCCATATAGGACTGTAAATTGGCACCTCGGTGTTGGACCGTATCGGCCTGTCTTACCTGTCCGAATGAGGCCAATAACAGCCTATCATATACAGCGGCCGCGAGAGGAAGAACCATCAATCAGAGCCCGATGACAGTCGGGTAATTTCAACTGGAGCACGCCTGAGGCTTACGATGTTTGCGCGCGCGTGTTGCTACTGTATGTGTTGTACCACACAATGTGTAAGAGCGGCTTTTAGTTCCCGAGTGCAAATACTACATGTATACAAATAAGCACAATCTCCAAGTATGCATTGGCAATGAAGGAAGGGAACAAGTGCATATATTCGCACATACGGGTAAAGGTAGGCACCTTAAGCCTTGATTTTTACCATAACATTCAAGTATGGGATTCATAATTCACGAGAGACGAAGGGAAAAGATCAAAGAACACCTTCTCTCTCATCTCTTACAAGGCTAATCCACAAAATTTCACAGATGACCTGGCATTCAGCTGCCTTTGGCTTTCACACAGAACCCAGTGAATTGGAATCTCGCCACAGCTGGCTGTTGCTTTCACACAGTAACTGGACAATTAGATGTAATGACATTAGCATCCGGTGTCAAACACGACAATTGCTTTTCACACAACAGGGTGGCGCAGTGTCAATGTCAACTTGATACAATTAAAGCCCATCAATCAATCAAGGTTCATGTTGCTCTTTTCACATCGCCCCCCAAAAAAATGCAACTCAAAGTGGTGCTTTATATGGATTGAAATAAACCTGTCCCAGGTTGAATATAACGGCAATGTCGGTGAACTAAGACTGGGTACGGAGCGTCTAGGTGACGAAGCACCATCCCAAGGAGCCGTCTGCGCCAGGAACAGACCACGGCAACTGGAGAGACACACAGTGCTCCCTCCAAGGACAACATTGATAAGTATGCTGAGGTAAAATGATATTTAACACCCCCCACCCCACCCCCCCCCCAAAAAAAAAAAAACTGTGAGATCTTGTGGTGCGCTGCAGGGACAGATTTTAGGCCTCGTTGTATTTACATTTATATATGCTCCCTATTGGGGGTGTCATCAGGAGACATGAAAATAAGTGTTACCAGTCTAACGATAGAAATTCACTCCACACGTGTTGATGACACCGCCAAGAGCATTATACAAATTAAACAATCGAGGGCCTAAAACTGATCCCTGAGGCACACCACGTTATTTCATAATCTTTTGTGTGGCATTTATTGAAGCTTACGATAAAAAGCGGTGCGAGTTCCAATATGCATGTCGCATCTCACCAAAGGCTTTTCCATACAATCAAAGAAATATTCATCTTGGTGGAGGTAACGCAGAGAACATTTTGAATAATCTCAAATATATATATATATAGATAGATAGATCAAGTCTAGTCAGGGTGAGATGGAGTACGGAATGGAAAGTGTGTCAAAGAAACACAAAAAGGCTACTTTGTTTGTCTCCATCATACACCGAGGCCTGTGATCAAGTGTCACCGGTTGACTACCTGGAATGAGAAGGGCTTGCTCTGCATTTGTGAGTCTTCCCGCTCGCTACTGTGATGTGTGCATGTGTGTATGTGTGTGTGCGCGTGTGTAAATATACTACAGCTGCTCAGGCCCACTGGCAGGTAATGAGAAGTTTATGTGTTTTCATTACTCTGTGCCTGACAACAGAATGACTCTGAGGGCCGCTGGCAGCCGGCGCAGGCTGGAAGAATGCAGTCAAATCAGATTAAGGAGCTGAAATATAGTGTATGCGGTGCCACAGGTGACTGAGCAAACACAAAAAGCTCAGCTGGAAGGAGCGCCACCCATTTCGCCACACACACTTACAATAGTTGGGTCCAGAAGTATTTGAACACGGAGAAAGTCTTTTTCTCGTTTGAACTTTTTATACCACCACAACAGAATTCCAGGTGTGATTCAAGTGTAGACAACCAGCTTTCATTTCAGAGGTTTTAGAGAAAATGCCATTCTAGCATTTACTATTTACTAATTAAATGTTATGCCTGTGGCGTATATTATTTAGCATTTTACATAAACCTGCATGTTTTTGGAATGTGGGCGGAAACCGGAATACACGCTGGCATGGGGAGAACATGCAAACACCACACAGGAATGCCGGAGCCGGAATGGAACTATGCTCCTATGCACTGTGAGGCCGACATGCTAGTCGACCATCATTCCCCTTCAACTAAACCTGAAAAAAACATGACCTTAATCACATCTTTAAAAAAAAAATTAAAAAAAGATCAAACTGAGTTTTAAAAGTTGTTAGCTGGTTACATTTGGTGATTATTTTTATTGAGCCTCTTAGCATTCAGGTCTGCGTTTCGGAGTTTTTGAGTGTGGGAGCAGCCAAAAAAAAAAAAAAATGGAGAGGGATGAGAAACGTAAGTAAACAGGGGCTTTTTGGCTACGACACATCCTCCAGAGACCGCCGTCTATTTTTATAGTCTGACAAGCATGCTCCCTCTCAGAGCGATGTGCATGAGAGAGCAGTTTGAGGGAGGGAAGAGAGGAAGAGAGGGTTATTGGGGGTCCCGGTGAAAACAGAGTGAATCAGGGCCATTTCTCTCTTGAAAATTCCCTCTCCGTCTCTCTCACGCACACAAATTCATCTCCCCATGGAGGCCACGACTTACTTCAAGAGCGGCGCGTTTGCCTCACATGCTGATTCACGTGACAGCTGAGTTTTGCATGTGTGAATATATGCAGCCGATATGGTGTGCAATTGCGCATTGGCACGCGCCTGTTGGGAGTTGGAGGACTTAAAAAAAAAAAAAAAAAATTGGCATAATTATGTTTGCGTGTGTATGTTTGTACAATGTTGACACGTTAAATAGGGCAAAGCAACATCTTTAGGTTGTCGGGGCAGGACAGAAACAGCAAGTGATCTTGTCAAAAGGCGCACTCCAGTCAGTGGCGGTCGTGTCAACTCAAAGTTGGGAATGAAAAGGTGAAATCCAATTTGAAAGTAAAACAGTGAAGCATCAAGAATAACAATAGTTGGCATATTGACTTCAAATTCCATCTTTGTGCTCCAACTTGCCGCGGGAGTCCTCGAGTATTCAAGAAAAGACTTGACACCAGCCGAGACACGTCGGCCATCTTAACGGTGGATTAATTTTATAAAAGAGGGCTTAAATCCAATTTGACATTCCGCGTTGGCGAGCTCTCCTGGGAAGTTCAGTGACTTGATGACTGACTGGCACAGCTGGACATGCTGCGCTGCTGCAGTGATTAACCTCGTGCTTCGCAGTCACGGCGCAGGTTAAGTAGTTGAAACCCAATTGGGAGTGAAAGACGGCTAACAGGAAGAGAAAAGAAAAAAAAAAAAAACAGGAAATAGTTGAGGAATCACATCTTCCGAAAGCACGCAAAAAGAAAAGCACCGGAGTCGCTGGGCAAACGCACTGAAGGCTGCGACAGGACACGCCCACATTGTGGGGTTGCTCCGCCCACATTGTGGGGTTGCTCCACCCACAGCGCCTATCTGGCAAGGAGCCGTTTAAATGAAAGACGTAAGTCAACGGGAGAATTGCCTATTTTGTAATTTTTTTTCATACATTGGGCGCACCGCGTTATAAGACGCAATCTACAATGCATCCACTAGATGGAGCTACGCTCAAGGAAATGCCAACAGAACGATCAGGGGTCAGGAAAACTTGTTTAATAAAGCAGTGACACAGTTCACTTAACCAACAGCAAGTTATAACACTGACTCGTAAACGTTGAACTCTCTTGCCGCCGCTCTATTTCCGTGTTCAACTGCGTAACCGATCGCCTTAAGTTTGAACTCTGCGTTGTTAGCATGTCTCTAGCAAGGAGCCATTTTGGGGTCGAAATATTACCGTAATGACCATACACAAGTCGCATCGGATTTTAAGGCGCAAAGAGCTTTTAAGAAAATGGAAGGCTTTTAGGTGCGCCTTTTCGTGCGGAGAATACGGTACTCAAGATCATCCATCCGTTTTCCATAACACCCGAGCTCATTTAAGTCACAGGTGAGCTGAAGCCTATCCTGGCTGATTTGATCCAAATTGTGCCATGTCTGTAGAAATAAGTCATTGCGTCAAATGCATCGGAAAAGTTGTGAGGAACTTGAAGGCTTTCAAGGTCAAACCAAATAGGATGGTGCTTCTTTCCTTCTAAATGATTGTGCTCAAGTCACTGAGAGATGTCAAACTTTTTTTCTCCAGCGCTAGAACCATGACGTACCTTGGCATGAATAAAATACGCCAACATCGGCCTCGAGACGTCCGTGTTGTTCTTTGCGAGAGGAGACATTCATTTCAGTTTCGGAAGAGCGTGAGAAATCCCCCCGTGGTCGGCGTTAATGCGACGCTTCATTTGGACCGTGACAGCCGTATGAAAGCCGATGAGAAGGTTAAGAGCCGACTCGCTGTAATAACACGGTCGCCGTTTTCGATCAGACTTTTGCCGTCTTAATGACTTTGTGCCTTTGGGCGTTTATCAAAGCAAACGGCAGATAAATCAGCTGCATCACGTCGCCTCTGAATGATCATTTACAATTCTTGGTTCGCTCCACATAGACCCGGCGAAATGACGTGTAGAACTAAGCACAAATGATTTTTTATAGCTTTTATAGCATAGGGCGGAATATACGCGTCTCCGGAGTGGCCGCGGCCTCCAATCAAGCGTGAAATCACAGAACTGACTGTGAGCTGCCTTAGTGAGAAAATATGAAGGCAAGTCGTTCACACTTGGTCCCTACTGTGATATAACAGCTGGGCTGAAACAGACCATAATTTTTACTCCCATTTTTATTTTTATTTTTTTAATCAGAGATGCAAGTCTATTTTTCTAGATTAATTTTTGTGCCGATTCTAAATCTGCCCTTGGTTTTTTTCAAGAGCACATCAGGTTTCCAAAAATAATGCCTTAACAATTTAACAAACAAACAAGTTAATGTATTAACAATTCTTTAAAAATAGGCGAGTGCATCGCGGTACGTGTTGAATGGTCTTAACTCATTCAATCCCAGCCATTTTCACTGGAGCAATGCCAGTGTTTTACTGGATTTTGACTGATCTTGCAAGGCCCACAGAATATTTGGTTCTAATGCTATATAAACATGGACCGTACCAAATAAAGTTTGGACTCTCTTCTTTCAGCCGAAAAAAAAAATTCTTTTTCCATTGTTCAGCAATCGGCATTACAAAATGGCTAAGTTTCATGAAAGTGGCGATTCCTGGGCAAAAAACAGAGAAAAAGAGCTTTTTGTGCATTTCAAGCACGTGAGGCACCACTGCCACCTACTGGTCGCTTTTTTTTTTACATGATTTACAATGCAAACGGCTTATTCTCATTCACAGATTGCATCAGACCCTCCTCCTCTCTATGACGCAAAAAAAAAAAAAGACTTAGACATACAAGTATTTCGTTGGTAGGCGGGGCCTAATTTTAAAAAGACGTACAAGTACGTCTTGTGGAATGAAAGAGTTAATCGAGACATATCCATGTTTGACTTTGGAGCTGACACAGACTCCGCTCAACTGCAAACTCAAAGTTGAAAACCACTCATCACAAAAGCCTTCCAAATATTTCAACGAGTCAGGCAGGAAACTTATTTTAATTTGACAGTCTGCTGATCATGCAAGCATTTCATGCTTCGGGAGCAGATATTTTCTTCTTCTTCTTCTTCTTCTCCCTTCAATGCATTATCTTGGACCACATCCTGAGCGTCAAGTTGCCTCATTACATGCATCTCCATCACCCGCTCGCCATTTTCATCTGCTCGAGACTCTTTAATGGCCTGCCATGCGTCACATTTTCTTTCATTTCCTGTTCTCAATGCTTCTCTTTTGGCTGCCACCATCTTTTTCTCTCCACGCTTCACGAAGGGCTCATTTGAATATTTGGCGAGGCCAAATCGTAAATAACAACGAAATAGATTCATCAAGTCTCCCATGGAAATGTGTTTTTATAAAAGGTGTCTAAGCTCATTGCGAGTTATTTTTGAATGTCCCGGTGTTATTTTATTTTTTTTAACGGTTGCCCAATTAAAAAAAAAAAAAAAAGCTCACACTTGGCCAAGCTATCTGCCGGCTGTTGCTCCTGCTTTGTAACAGTATTAAACAATGTTTGTGTATATTCCAATTTATGGTGGGAACAACCAGGCTGCTGTTTCACATCTTAAATCCTTTCTATTCGCTCAGGATCGTCTTTTACGGGCATCCACCAATCACGCTTTTGCTGGTTTTGATCAAAACGGGCAAAAATAATGCCAAAAAAAAATGGGCCGCAAGTGTCGCATGTGTACCCCACGCCCTTTTCTTGCAGATGGTAAATTTAGGCGTCACCGTCTTTCGTGTCATCATCAATATTGCAGAGTTACAATTTCAGGCATGACTCGCGAATACTGGTTTACACGGTGGGTACAAATGCGTCAAGCTGCGGAAGAAGAATGACTCCTCGCAACATCAAAAGGCATAAGCAATGCTCTGCCAACCGCTGATATGGGAAACGGGAGGTATTTTCATGCTGGGTAATCTGCACATTCAGCTCATCTCCATTTTGGAAAAATAAAAAGCTCGAGAGGTTTGTACTATTCTAGTAAACATTGTGTCGCCGGAGCCCTTTTCCTTTCACTGCCAGCTACCCGATCTCAAGTTTTCCGTCTTCCGCAGCAACTTCCTGCTTTTGGAACTTCGCCGTCATTTGCATGCAACGCTGCAATATTCATGCAAATCTTTGTTGTTGTTCCGGCACGATGCTCTGCCTCAAGCTAATGTCCTGAGGGGTCATGCTCAGAACAGCATTTATAAAACAAAAAAAATTCAAAGTGTAAAGATGCTCCTTAGCAAGCCGAGTACAACCCAGTGCTCCCTCTCGGGGGTCTCTACAGGAAAATAAAGCTGGCAGTAATGAATATCTGGCTCAGGGAGGCACACCGCATTCAGCCACGCAGGAATAAGGCAACAGAGTTTGTTTACTTTGAAGTGCATTTGTCCTCATTGCTTCAGAGGGTTCTGATGGCAGAGATTCAGGTACTGAATACCCTGGCCGCGCTCAGCATGCGGTAAAATGTTGCGGGAAGTTCGTCACAAACTCTTAAAACCGCGGATGGGGAGGTGACTGCGTCATGAGGAATTTTAATGCCTTGCCGTATGGTTAAAATTGGAATCTTGTGCAACCGAGTTGATCCTCGTGTCATTACAAGGCTTCCTCTCAAAGTTCCAAATTTTCCCCAGAATTTCTCGGGTTATTTTTTTTTTGTTTTAAATATATTTGTGACTATTCTTTCATTGAGGAAAACTAATGACGAGTCTGCCAACGTGATGACATACGAAATCGGAAAGATCGGCCTGTCAAAGGGGGCGTGACCTCATCGATCAATGATGAACTATCAGATACACGACACTCTCTTAGCAACATACCTGGACCTGAGCGGAAACGCCGCACAGCGGTTCCATGAACCGCTTTGGGCTCCGTGGTGCGTTTCTGGACACTATCGCGGTTGCCGATCGTGCTAATCATTAACCCGAGAATTCCACAGACGGACAATTTCATCTACATTTAAATCCGCCTTCAAATCCGAACTGGCTCGGCGAGAGTGTGTTTTACCGACGCCGCGGGGAAATGGACTTAAGATATCAGGGATCTTAACGACTATCGATAGCAGAAAACAAGCTGTGATGTTGCTGATCCGTCGCGACTGTTGAACATGAGCCCTTTCGTCGCGAAACTGCAAAGCGTTCCTCTCGGTTCTCCAAAGGTCTGACCTCCTTTGGGAAAACCCGGAGGAAGAACCTCCACATGCTGCTGAGACTGCAGTCGTCGCGCAAGGAGCGAATGAACGACTCAAGACTTCAAAGCGTCCGTCGGTCCTCCGGTGTGAACGTCACGCTCTAAACGATCCCACGGACGCAGCGCCCTCTTTTTCCCGATCCGTGGACACGCAGCGCTCAGATCCGCATGTGACTGACACAGTCAACCTTGAAACGCCGTTTTTCGCTGGTGCTCCTGATCCTCGCCCAGCTTGATTACTCGCATATTGCTCTCGCTCCACTTTTTGAGCCGTAAAGCCATTGATTTCCCTGGCCTGATCTAATCCGCGGGCTTCACACAGCTGAGCATTAATTAGAGCGAGCGATGCGGCACGTGAGAGAGCGTGCATCAGAATCGAGGTTTCAAAAACGCCGGTTCAATGTCAGATCACAGCCGGTTCGAGGGGGAGGGGCGGCCGGGATAGCGGGGGTGTAGTGGTGAAGAATCCTTAACTCATGCTGCCGTTTTTTTTTTTCTTGCATCTGTTAGACGTCAACATCTCAATGCCTACCGCTCTCCTCACTCCAATGGCACCGTGATACTCTTGGTCCGAATGGCTTGGATGTGAAACGTCTGTCACTGTTAAAAGAAGCTGAAGCAAAGGTCCCCACGCTGTAAGCAACACACTCTGTCGGCCTTTATGGGGGCCTGATTGAAGAGACTTGAAAGGACCCGTCTCCCTTCTCAAAGGAAAAGCAGAAAAGCTTCTCTGTGCCACACCATGTGGAGGGAAAAAAAAATTATTTATTATATATATCCAACGCATCGTTTATGCTACTCTGCTTCCATCTACTGGTCATCGGTGGTGGGGTGTAAACCAAGGTGCAGAGTCTTTGGCAAACCTCTTTGTCAATCAAGTAGTCGATTCGAAAATGAAGAGCAATTTCTGTCAGATTTGATCCTGGTTTCAAGCCGTTGAGAACAAGGGAATTTTCTGAAGAAAACATCGAGTTATTCAAAAAGTAGGCATGATTGGAAGGCCAAACACTCTGGAGTTGGAATGACTCGGATCGGAATGGAAATGTTTAATAATAGTTCCCTTCCGTTGAGGCATTACAAAAAAAAAAAAGCAAGAAAAAGCAAAACACACTTCGTGATTGCTTCCCTGCTTGCTGAGATTAACTCTCCAAAATTTGGGTTTTCATTCAGAACATTCTGGTTGAACTCCAGATTGGAACTGTTTTTTTTTTGGGGGGGGGGGGCGGGGGGGGGGGCATATTGTAGGATCCACTCCAGGTTTTAAAAAAATCGAATCAGAAAGCCCATCGATATGTGCATTTACATTGTGTAACTTCAAAATTAGCAAATGGGCTGGCCATTACCATTCCAATTTAGAACTGTGAATCGCAAACATTTCACTCAAACCTGAATTTATCTTCCATAGTTCATTTTGGTGCACGGTCAGAACTCTCTCAAAAAAAAAAAAAAAAAAAAAAAAGGACCAATGGCAACTTGCTAAGGCGAAATGTGTTACCCCCCCAATTCGAAACGCAACAACAACACATCAGCCCTCGGGCTCACTGGTGGTGGTAGCAGGAGCTTTAACATAGTCAATTTATCACAGGACTCGTAATGCGCATGACTTGTTGCTGGAGGCGGATTAAGAAAGAGAAATGTATCAAGACCTTTCTGGCGATATCTGAAAAAAAAAAAACGTGTCTACCTTGACATATTTATAATTCACACTCCATTCGGATGGAACTATTATGCACCTGAAAGAACGCCGGCTCTTCCGCTGCCCCGCCGCTTGTAAATAAATGGCTTTGAACAACAAATGAATTTGCCAAACAGTTGGCATGGTGAGTTGTTAAGCGCGGCATTAGCGACCGCGGGCAAAAGCATGCCGGGCGCGTTGGCATGAGCTCGGCTTTTTAACTTGGCAACAGCTCTCTTCTACCAATTCCTGTACGTGTGTGCTCACCTCCAAATGTGGACGAATTGAATCACTCTTCTTCCTCCTGACAGAATTCTCCGTTCAAACAAATCCTTGCTATATTTGGGAACAAAATGCACACCTCCCACAACACTATATGTGCTATCACACATACCTGTAGAGGTGCAAAGGATGAAAATTGGGTTTTAAATGCGCACTTGATAGGTGTGTGTGTGTGTGTGTGTGTCGTTACTTTACGTTTTGTAGGGTCACACGCAAAGTGGTTAATCCCGATACCTCGACTAGACCTTTCTCTGCATGTTGCTGGTCAGACCTCTAACGGAGTCTTTCATCACGCTCCAGTTTACTGGCAAGATGGTCAGCTACCAGTCGGTGGCTAATGCTAGCTCCTCCTCCGCTAACGTAAAACTTTAGCAGCATCTTGTGAAGTTACACAGAGTGAATAACAGTCACGTTCAAAGGCTTCAAGTAGGAGATTATCGTTGTCTGGAAATGTGGAATCAGTCCTCCACCATTAGCAAAACAATCGTCATCTCTTGGAAAATGTGTGGGTAAGCGTTAGGTATGATCTTTCCTCTCTCTGGTCTGGTAGTAATCTGACAACTGAATCTGGATCATTTTCTTCCGCGACACAACCATGATACACTTTGGGGGGACACTTCTCAAACTAGCGCAGAACTCAACTCAGAGACAGAAAAACTTCTTGCCAGGTCGACAATTTAGCAACACTGCTCCAATGTCAATTGATAATCCATCGGCAAGGGAATGACATGCTAAATACCGCAAAGCCCAAAATGACAAATGCTGATAGCCTCGTTTGTGTCCGAATGATACAAAATTGACAAAAGGACGTGCTCAGGGACTTTTGGGACACCCCATATGCAGTACAGCAATTGCTGCGTTATCTGAGGACTTTTTGTTTTTGCATTTCAAGTGAGATGTACAGCGTGAATAGCTCAGGGGAAAGCACAGTCCCCTGTGGAGCGATGATGTCGCTCGCCACTGTCTCAAGGTCTCCCTGTGAGATAGCCTGTGATCTACGAGACGAATTGCGAGGCCCTGCCCGTTTCTGTTAGCGTGGTCCTCAGCGGGAGGATCTGGAGGGTGTGGAATGCGCTTGAGAAATCAAAGAACATGACTCAGATGATCTTGCTACGAGTGGAACCTGGGCAGCGGGTATACAATGGTATCATCCACTGGGAGGCAAATTGCAGCGAGTCGAGTGCATGGTGAACTCGGTTTCTGAGCGCAAGGCATTTTTAAGTTCTTAGAGGGTTTTTTTTTTTTTGGGGGGAACAGGAGCTAATGAGTAGCATGAAAATTACCTGATTGGCTGGTCGACAAACAGAAAAATTTGATGTGTCAGTCAGGTGTCTTGAAAGACTTCTGACTTTGCCGATTTATTACATGGTGCCTCGACCATTAAGGTTCTCCAGTCATAATTCTATCTTGGATCTGATAAATCGACATGATTTACTGTTAGACAAGAAAGTGTATTGAATTTAGAAGTCACAACTTGAGTCATGTCACTGAAATTTCAGTTTTGAAGCATTCCCAAAATTTTACAAAGAGTTTTGAAAGCACACACAGTTTGAGCCTTTCAATATTTCATCCTAACTTTTCATCTTTTGTGTCTGTGTGTGTGATTTCTCTTAACCTCAAGCGAAAGCGGTTGGGGCGTTAAAACTTTGAACGTTCCGAGGTCTCCGCGCCGGGTGGCCGAGTGCAGGCTCTCGCACTAATAAGGCTGGCTTGTGTGCCAGCTTTGACAGATGTGTTTGTGCGAACCCTCTGAGCGCCGAGACCTGAACCAGTCTGCCCTCCCGTCCATGCTGCTGCCTTGGCCTCGAGCCTTTGCCACACACACACACACACACACACACACACACAAATAAATAAACCAACAACAATATCCCAACTGGCCTTTTTCAGCTACTAAGATGCTCATCAGTTTCACTTTGAAAATGGATGTGGCAAGCATACAAATTTGTTCAAAATGTCAACAATCCGAAAAGCTGATCAGCCCGAGGACCAAAAATGTCAGCGGCGCGAGGTCAACGAGCCATTTTTGGTTTACAACTGCCGTTTGAACTTGATTTGTATTAGAGGGGCATGTCTCAAAATAACGGGTACCCTTGCAGTTTGTCTTTTTTTTTTCTTTAATAAACAGGATGCAGATTTCTACAAACCTTCATAACCACATTAGTTATAAATGTACATTCAGTCCTTGAAATGTCCCCAAAAAGCAGTCGATTGTGCTCTGGCAGTAGATTGAGGGGGGAAAAAAAAAAAAAAAGACATTTGTGCCTTGAATCCGAGCTTGTCAGCCATGACTGGACGCTGACAAGTTACAAACTGCTTTTTGTGATACAAACAGCTTTTGATGGATTGTTGCTTTAAGCACACCGGAGCCAAGCATATAATGTAGTTACGAGAGAAATGGACCATTCCAAAGCTGCACTCAGTGCTCATACTAATATGTTGCACGCTGTCAGAATCATAAATACAAATGTGACTACTGCATGTTTTAAAAGCACACACGCCACATAATGGAAATAATTCCAGAACAGGTTGCGTCATGATCAGAGAATCCTGCATGTATCTTTGGAAATATTGATTTTTTTTTTAACAATATAAAAGTTATTTGTGACAAAAATCCTTAAAACCTATAACACCAGAGTTTGACTTTGGCATTTGTTGACCAAGTGCCCGTCTGAAATGGGTAAGCAGCGCTTGCAGTGGGGGGTTCTGTCATTCCTCCAGTCTCAGCGTATTCATGTGGATAAGCTGATCTGGTAACCTAGCAACAAATACTCTCAGCATGCACGTCATGGAGTCACAGTGACGTTCAATCCAATCAATTGGCGAAAGCAGACAAAACGTGATCCCCATTCGAGAGGATGCAGATGTTCACTTTTATTTGAGGTCGCTTTTGAAAGCGCAGCGAAGCCACACTGAGCACCGTACAGAGCCAGATGGATGACGAGGTCAATTACTCAAATCTTGACTTCATATCCGATCACACAAGGTCATTTACGCCACAAATCAATCTATTGGCAACCGGTGTCATCGGTCCATTGTGCCGGCAGGTTTAAAGTTGCATGGCCCGTGATGTATCACATGAACAATTGACTGCACATCTTACCGCCCCGCTCGGAAACCGGCAGCCTTTTCAATCCAACTTTCAAAATGACCTTGCAAAGAGGCGGGGATGGAGGCCGTGATGCACTCGGGGTGGGGGCAGCAATGAGCGGCGGCGTGCCCTCTGCATACCAACGTCCGCTGCGGCTCTCTGACCTATTCACGGCACCTTTTTCCCCTCTGCGCTTTATGAACTCGCCGTGATAAACACGTCGGCGGCGCTGTAAACGCACGAGCGTTACTCAGCCGGCCGTCGCGCACTCACACCCAATAAAGGCCGCGATACATCTCAATGACTCCATGCTTTATGGGCGTTGTGCAGCATGTATTTTCATTGTCAAGGACTCCCTTTAAGTCAAGACAGCGTAATTGTGGATAAATGCCGAGCTTTTGTATTATCGCGTTTGCTCATCGAGTGGTCGCGGGCGTTTGTTTACTGTACTCAACTGGAGAAAGTGGCCAACATGGTGACCTGTTGCAGTGTTTCCCAACTTGCATTGAGCCAAGGCACATGTTCTACCTTACGTCGGGCCGAATCCTCGTATCTCCAAAATCATCACGACTTAAATGTAAACTGAGCTTGGCAGCACAGTATTTCCCTCTACAGAAAAGTTAGTAAGTGAGAATTCAATCACTTCTCTCCCCATCGATTATGGTCTATGAGATCAAGTGACAACAGAGGCACAGTAGCGACTTTGCCAGCGTAAACAGCACATTTCAGTTAGCCTACTTTGTTAAAAAGCAATCCGTATCAGGCTGTCACCATCAAAATGTGCAGTCATTTTTGTTTATTAAACTGCCTTAAAAAAAAAAAAAAAACAAACAATAATAATCCTGCAGCTTTCACCAGCCTGTATGGGGGACTTGCTTGGTGGCTAGCTGTTAGCTGCAAATGCTGGCAACAGGGACCATATAATAAATACAATGTCATCGTTAAGTAGATTTATAGCATTGCGTAATTTGCAAATGAACTTGATTTCAGGACGATGTGTTGTTGACGTCGGTGCCAACAATTTGCAATATAAAGGCGCCAAATACGCTCGGGCCGTGACACACTGCCAGGGACAACTTCAAAATAAATGCAATGATGTTTATTTTTCGGGAAGGCTTATTTTGAAGTTTGCCTTCTCACAACATTGGCGGCATGATACTCTCATATCGAGCATGAGCAATTTTTTGCAGCGGTAAGGTTGGCTTCCTCTTCCTGACAGTGTCGCCAACAGGTGAATAAGCAGGTAGCCGAGATTCTTAAAAAAAACCAAAGTACTTTTTTTTTTTTTTAAATCACAGATGCAAATACATTTTCGAGGATTTTATTTTTGCACCGATTCCAAATCTGCCCACGTTTTTTTACTCTAGCACATCAGGTTTATTTCATCATCATAATATGAGATATCGTGATATATTTAGTAATATTTCAGAATTAAGGAATAGGCTCAGCAACAGGTTGCTTTTTTTTTTCCAAAACCTGAAGATAAAACGACAAAGCATGATATAATCCATATGGTACAATCTTATGTTTTGGCCAGACTTTTAAAAAATATTGAATAAATAACTCCCCAACAAAAATACATTTTCGGACACATAAAACTGTCTCCGATGCAAATTTGTTGTTGACCAGTTTACTTTTTGGCCTAATTAAGGGAAAACAGAAAATGATTTTACCTGATTCTTTTCTGCAATACTGTGGCTCGCCGTCCTGGTGGTTCGCAGATCTGAGTAACAGCAGAGAGGGTTTGAGGTTTGAATCCGCGTTTTTCCCACGTCGTCCAGTTTGACAAAACGTAGTCCAGTTTGATTGCCACATTCCAAAACAAAGAATTCTTAGGCCGAAAAGGGAGACTTGGGGCACTGCTGGGATCCTCCGGTACACTTGCAAGTGTCAAACGTTCATGAAAAGGTGGTTTGAAAGGTTGATGCACTCAGCTAGATACTATGCGTGTGTAGAGCCTTTTGTTTTTGGCAGCGCTCATAACATTTAAAAAAAACAACAACACATATTATCAACTTTCATTGGGATGTTGGTAACAAACATTAGCTGTGTCCAAACTAATAGGCTTGGTTCTACGAAGCCAGCGATGTCACTGCATGTGCGATTTTAGCGAACGTCATGCCCAAACTAACATTCGGCGTGCGAATTGTCTTTCTGGAATTTGGAAAACACCTGTGGTCGAGTTGCACCGGAAGTGACGTTTCGTGGGCCGAATAATGCGGCCGAAAGTAAGGCCTCCGGAAGACGCAGCCTGATCAATTAGGACACCGCCAATGTTGTGACGTCACGATTTTCGTGCCATTTGACGTCCCGTGTGTCACTTGCAGTATTTCTGTGAGCCACCGGGGGCAGTAGTTGCACTCTAATTTTGTCTGGGCTGCTGTGAAGACAGATAAAAGCCAGATAATTGGTAAAATGTTGTTTTTGACTGAGAAATGTGGAAAAATATAATGCCCCGTTTATTTCCAGTGGAAAGTCACCAATTTCTTTTCGAGGGCATTTCTATATGGTCATGGACAAAATGTGTATGTTGAACATGGTTGGCTGCGTTCCACTCGCAGGATCTACGTGCCTGTTATTATGATTGTTCTTATCATTGTTTGTAGGAAAAACATAACGAGTAAAATTGGTGTCTAATTTAGTCTCAAATGTTGGACAGTAAACAGCCGCTTTATTCATCGGCAGACTCCAATTTTCCAGTGCCCTTGTCCGACGTCTGGAAATCTGTAATTGTCTCAATAAATGAGCCTTGCGTGGACCAGAATAAATAACACACACACGATTAGCATATAAAGTGACTGCAGGAGTTTTGTTAGTTGTTGTTTACCTTCTTTGCGCGACGCGTGACAAAATTGCAAAAGGAACTTCGCACCAATGCAGCAGTTTTGTCTTGGAGCACACGCGTCTATTCAAATGTACTTACCTGTCATTCTGTGGCTGTTTCGTTTTCTTCTCACATTCTTTTCAGCACCATCAGTGATTTGGGCAAACAGCAGGATGTTTGTATTCACGCCATGCGAGTAACTATGTTATTCCATCGGGTAATTGGAAATTTCGCAGTGACGGCAAACACTCATAAATACGACAAAGGCAAGCAGTGGAAGCCAACACCCAGCAAGCAAGTAGTTGATTTAAATGGAATTAAAGTAGGCATTAGGTCTCAGCCGGTATAATTTAAAACAGCAGTAGAGAAAAAAACAATAAAACAAAAACAACATTGTGAGGAAGATGGATGGAGAGCAAAAAAATTAACCCTCCATCAGGACTAACTCCAATCAGCAAATTATTGCAAAATGATCTCATCTACAGTGGAAAGATATAGCATTGAAAATAGTGTAAAGTTAATTGTCAGCAACATAAAAATGTTATTGACCGTACAGACACACTTTAATGAGAATTCTAAAATCACATCCGCGTAAAGAGAAGTCAATCACAGTACAGTCCAACTCAGTAAAACTAAAATAAAGTAAACCACCTCAGAGAAGTCAATCACAGTATAATCCAACTCCGTACAACTAAAATAAAGTAAAACAACTCACCGTTAAAACACGCTTGATGGATATAGCAGAGCCATACTGTCACCTCGTGGCAAACTGTAGTGCTGGAATCAAGTGTTTAGTGTGCAGTACTCGAAGTATACAGGACCTTTCTGCACATACCTCAAATTGTGACTAGATGGCGTTAGTCCTTCAGATGCTCACTGAGCTGAAGTCTACTAATATTTTCTGACAGAAACCCAAGTGATTCACCCTGCAAATAAGCATCTCAGGGCGTTTTTCATTTTCCACACTTCCAGATCTTGGTTCAAAGACTTCCATGGCTTAAATGGCGGAGCCTCTTAAATGATTCATTTTGGTTCAGAGCCATTAAACAGTAATGCAGCAGTCATTTAATATCCACGTCAAGGAAGATGTAGGCTAAGTGTGATCAGAGGAAAACGCAAAAAAAAAAAAAAAACAAACAAAAAAAAACGCGCCCGTGTAACCGAGGAAACGTAAAAATTTGCAGGTGTTGGCGCTGTTTAAGACATGGGCTACCTAAATTCTTCCGAAACCACCTAATCCCTCACATATTTTCAGTGTTTTTACTAAAAAAGGGTCTGCTTGCGTGAATTCATCAAAACACACAACTTCCGAGATGATTTGCCCGCAGAGCTTCTTCTTGCTTAACACCAAAGAACTCAAAGGGGTTGCGAGACAAGTAAATCGAACTAAAATCCAGAACAAAAACAAGGTGCATGGCAACCCCAGCCCTCGAGGACCGGAGTTTGAGACCTCTGATTTAAATTTAACTAAAATAAATGCCACAAATGGAAAAAAAATAAAGATTTGCACGCTGGTTCTGGATTATGAATGACTTAGAAGAGCACACGTTTATGAGATTCATGCAGCAATATGATGGCTTCGTGTATATTGCGTGCATGCGTGTCACGTGTACAGTGCGGAGTGCACGTTGCGCATCACGACACGAAAAACGCAAAGGATGAGAAAAAAATGAGGCAATTGGTGTTGCATGATAGCATCCTGTAAACTCACTTTAAAAAATTAATTAGCTTTTTGTCTTTTGTGTGCGTGTGTGTGCACATGATTTTGCAATGGGGGAAAAAAAAATACTGTCCGAGTAAATAAAGTAGAAACGGTAAGGGTGTGTATGTACGTGTGCATGCGTGCATGCTCATTAGGGCGGAAAAAGCTCGCAGGCGGGAGGACAGGTGTTGTTGGGCTTGCCGTTGAGATGAGGAGCAACGGTGGCAGCGCAAAGTCTCATTAGAAAGCGGTCTGAACAAACCAGCCGCTCATATCTCTGACACAGCTTCATACCTCCAAGGCACAGGTGGCCTCCCTTTTATTTTTATGCGCACGTGTGACTTTCTGTCTTTCTCAAGTGAGCGTGCGGCTCCCTGTGAAAAGGGCGATGCTTGATTTGCGTTCCTCTGGCAACGTGACAGCACGCATAATTTGGGCATGAAAGTGAACTTCAACCAGTAGGTGCATGGTCATTAAAAAAAAAATAGTAGCATGCTATATACAGCGTAGAGTACATAATTCTGCGATCCCCCGCTGACGTTGTGAGTTTGCTGACTTCGGAAGAAATACAGTCTCCAATTCGTATGCCTGCTTCTCGATTACACTGGTCAACATCGAATTTGATTCCGAGGTGGCTTTATGTGTCCCTAGGTGAAATGAAATATGTTTCCCATTTGGACAAGAAAGTTTCTAGTCCTAACAAGAAAGTTTCGTGTTCGGGTGAGAAAGTTTTCTTGTTAGGACGACAGAGTTTCTCGTTAGAATGCGAACGCAGTATGTGTGCACGGGAGACATTTCGGTTTGCATATCTGAATGAAAATGACAGTGCGGGACCTAGTTTTGTAATATTTTCACCTGGGACTTTATTATAAGGACATTGCTGCTTTACTTGCAAGTCGTCGCCGTTCTGCAGACATTTAAAACGTTTGGAAGTCTTGTTTAGATCAGCTAACGCTCATGGGTAAAGACATTTCTCATCCTAACGAGAAAGTTTCTCGTCCAAATGAGAAACATATTCCAACCCAGTTGCATTGAAAACTCATTCCCAGCAGGAGCTTTGAAGGCACTCCGTTATCTAAATTAAACAGCGTTTAAATACGAGATGTACAATGTTGGACAGTTAGCCCGGCGCTAATGATGATGACGCAGCGGGTGCTTTCATTTTAATTCGTTTCACGCTCAAAGTCAACGCAGATCACTTTGAATTGTTCACTAGAGGAGACTTGAGTGGAAACGTTTTTTATGAGCTTTCTAAGTAGCAACTTCACACTCATGCTGATGATGAGAATCGTACTGCAATATGTTGTAAAGCAAATATCACGCGTACATCATTGAAAGTGGATTCACTCAAATAAATATATATTGATGGTGAAAATCCGCATCAGAGCGAAAATGATTGCGTCAATGTAGGTTTTAATAATAAAACGCTTGAATTGCAGAAGTTAGACACTGGGAAATATTGAGCCGCCACCAATTCCTTGGTGACTTTTTGCTCGGCTCCCAAGTTAATTTGATTATTACATAATCGTTTCCTCTGGATAAATGGTTACAATGGCTTGTCTTTTGTGTAGCCATACTGCCCCCTGTTGATTGAGGGGGGGACACCATGCACGACTGCTGCATTGGAAAAGTCTTCCCCACCCATCCACTTTATGGAGAATTTAGAGACTTCAATAACTCTACCATGCATGTTTCGGGAACGTGGAAGAAAACCCACGCAAGATCACAAAAACCCTACTCAGGAAAGCCCAGTTGAGATTCGAACGATGAACCTCAGAACTGTGAGGCTGACGTTGTAAACACGAGCACACCGTTTTGCCCAGGTGGGGGAATCTTTCCCCCGTCCTCTGAGGGTGATCTTAGAAACATTTTGGGGTTGAATATTTTTGAGACAGCAAGGTCGAGTGGCTTTAGAACATCTGCCCAACAGCAGAGAGGTCTGAATTGAATTTTGCGGTTTCATCCTAACTTACCCCCCACAAAAATACATACGAAGTTGATTGCTGTTTTTTTTTTGTTTGTTTGTTAGTTTTGTTTTTAATAACAGTTCTTGTGAGGATTTATTCATGCTGAGAAGCGATTACCGCTGTGTAAACATTCATGAGATGGCCTCTGGCTCCCTCTGGTGGTGAGTAGACTGTTTCCCAGGTTTTCTATTTGGTTAAAAGCTACTGTATAATCCTTGGATCATGTTAATGCCTGGCATCGATTTGTATTTCTTCATAAATACAGAATATATGTACAAAACAAACACGCAGGCCAGGTCCATTGACCCAGGTAGCACGCGGTGATTTTCTTCGAACGAGCTTCATTGTCTGGAGACCAGGAATGCAAAACATTTAAATTGCCATGACGCCGTCACAGTAAGGAATACGTTTTTTTTAAGGAGGCAATGATAATAATAATGCTAAAAGAAAAAAGAAAAAATAAGACAAAGAGTAAGTGTCAATCTTGAACAATCTGCTTCATTTAAAAAAAAAATGCAAGTGTTTTAGATTGTTTATATAGTCATAAAATTGACATGTTGGAATGAACAATGGTTAAACTCACACTGAAATAAAGGCAATGCGTATGTTAGTTATTGGTGATGTAGTTTACATTGGTGTAGAAATGCACTGTCATACTGAGAGGTTTCCCTAATATTTTGACTCTGTGGTGTGGCTAAATAACCCAAACTGATAATAAATGTGTGTGGGTCAAATAAAGGATATCTTAAATGACGGGCTGTTCCAAAATATGTCTCAAATATCAACAAAGCTTCAATCATATTGAGTGATGTCTTGTCAAACTTCAACTCAATGGCCTCCACTCCATGTACTGTACACGTTTAGGCAACAACGCCCAAAGAGAGGGCGCAAGAAAAGCATATGGCCGATCTCCGACCGCGATCAAAAGCGGGCTGCTCACATGCGACTTTGGAGCCATAAAGTGCTCAGCCGAGTGCACCGAGTGCTCCTGACAGCACAGCGTTGCTTGACAGTGATTGGTGCCGGAGCATTCTTTGGCTACCACGGTGGACACAGAC
>NW_017805406.1:2570574-2572076 GCF_001891065.2 Hippocampus comes
GGGGGGGGGGCCCACTGACACTTTGCAAAATCTTATTTAAGAGATCAGAGCAAAGCATCAAGATACTTATCTTATATTGTTTAACTTTATGTGCTGTATAATCTGCAAGCTGAAGCCAGAGCACCCCCCGAGACTCTCCAAATGTGTTATCATCCCAGACGAGTTATCACACTGTTATGTCTAGATTTTATCAGACCAGATGTGTACAAATGTTTTCCCATCTGGGGTCATATACACATACAAAAAGACATTTGACCATAGCTGTTAAAACTAACCCAGTCTACCTGAATCTATGAAATATTTTTACACTGTGGCTGTTGCTCATAAGCTTTTGTTTTTCTTTTTACTGTGGCTGTAATCCTCCTCCATGTTCTCGGTACGCGCAATGTTGACATGAATTTTTGTACAGTGTAAACCACAGCGAAGGCCGCATTTTTGAAACCGCCACTTGGGGTATGTGTGAGTGAATTTCTTAATAGTACACTGTGTACTTACAATATGTTAGACACTTAAGGAACCTGAATTTGTCCACATATTAGGCTAGAGCAGATTGTAGTAGTAGCAGTAGTGTTGCCATTCATTTTAACTGGGGTCACCTATTTATGATGGATAAATCAGGACTATTCCAAAAAATACAAATGTGACAAGTTAAGATCTCGAATGTCCTCATTGCCAGTAAAAATATTTGATGTGTGAATGATTTGCACAGCGCGTGTTGCCTCATTAATACTTCATTAATCAGTGAAGTTGTCAACACATGGGGTGATGGAAGTGAAGGGCGGGGGAGGCGTTTGGCAATGTGCCCGCCATACGCTCCAAATCACACACTCGCCGACACGAATCGACAAGTGTAATTTGACATCTTAGTGATGAAGTGCTAACTCCCTGAGTGAAAATATGATTTATGCTGGTTATTCGAGCTCATGCGCACCTTCCAGCTTTTGCAATAGGTTTTCGTTACTCTGGGCCTAACAAGTAGTGCAACCCCTTGTTGTCATGGTAACCTTCACACATTGACAGACCCCCACAGCAGGCACGGGGAACTTGTGGAACGAGTGGATGGTGTGACCCACACAAATTTGTGGTCACATTTTAGTTCATTCGACGTATTTAATTTGATTAGAGGGAATCAAATTTCCAGGCCTGCCAAACCTGGGCCTGTTGCAATTGCTCTGACCAATCAATTAGAGGATGGACAATGGTGACCTTATTCTGGGCTACCAAACTGTCCTTCTGAAGCAAATTTGAAAGATGATTGATTAAGCAGTCCCTTGGCTAAAATAGTGTGTCACATTGTCCAGCAATGCTATTCTAAAGGCTCTGCGCACTTGGTTAATATTTTGTGTTGTCAGTTGGTTTTATACTTTGAACCAAATCGTTTCGCTAACAAAGCCAGAGAGCACGCCATATTGTAAGACGAGCCTAGAAATACCTCAGGTTATGTTCGTGATTGTTATTGTTTAGTAGATTTACAGGGGGGGGGGGGGGGCGGGGGGCGTGCG
>NW_017805406.1:2572136-2593055 GCF_001891065.2 Hippocampus comes
TCATCATCGGGGGGGGTGGGGGGGGGATCGTGCGTCGTCAGGTTTGCGCCTTAAACGAGGTACATCCAGATAAGATATTGGTATTTAATTTCTTTGTATTCAATGACTAAAACCCATTACGAGCAACAACAACAACAACAAAAAAAACGAAGTCGTTTTTCAGTGTTTTTGACCATTTTGTGCTCAGGAGCCCCGGATGTTTGACCCACTAACATAATTCTCTGTATCCGTGACGTCAATCGCAGGGGAGGAGCTCGGTGTTCAAAACACAGCCTGCTCAGTCCCTGGGCTTTTTTTTATGCTTCCTGTCTTGTTTTTGCGCTTGTTTTCTTGCAGCTGCCTCGTTTATTCGTGCTCCTTTACGCGTTTTTATTTCCTTTCTTAAACGAACCGATTATCAAACATAGAATGTGGCTACTCACCGCGAATTACGCACGATATTTACTACTTCAGAGCAACGCCTTTATTTGCAGCGTCCCGCCTCGGTTTGCTTATTAATTTTTTTTTGACCATGGACTAATTCTAAAAAGACGTATAAATGCACCCGCCATCGAGGAGCTATCGTGCATTTCAACTACGAGAGGTAAGAATATTGTAATGTGCAGAAAAGTCGCGGTATGAATGCGTTGTGTCCGTGCCTGCCTGCAGCAACTGCACAGCAGCTGCAGCTCGTCGTCCCGCCTGGATTCTTTCCCGTCTACTGCCTTCTCACACTGTGCATACGACAATCTGCACGTAGCTTTGCTTCTGTCTAGGCAGCATTGTTTGTTCACCGTCTGCCCGCGACCTCTCAAAATGTTTTGCGCAGAATTTCCTGCAGCAACCACGGCGTTTGACTTCCTTATATATTTGAAAACACTTAACACATTCGACGAGGTTTTTGCGTTCCACTTTTGTTTTGGGGAACCACAAATCATTACAAGGCACATTAATATTGGTATTTACAGTAGATATCCAAGTTTCTGTTGTTATTGGGTCGCATTCCTCGGAGTTTGTTAGCTTTTTTTTCATGTATTGAATGTTTATGAGCGTTTTGGAGAGAAATTTTCGGGTTGAATTGTTATTTTTCATCAATGCATTTCAATGGGTGTCAATTACATGCCAGTTTTGATTCTTGGTGGGCCGGCCTAGTCCCAATCCACCGCGAACAGCTTGGTTTGTCTGTACAGTCAACAAACAAGTTGTTCAAATAGATTAGGTCATCATCGGACTGGTGATTGGCTGTCATTTTTAAAATCCTGATTGTGTAAATCCTAGTTTTGGGATCATGGTAGAAAATTAATAATTACATTTAATATTGGTATCAAAACACTTCTCGGCCATAGATATAAAACAATCAAATCCAAATAAGTAAACCAAGGACCCCTATGTGCCTTAAATGTGGTTCCTAGTGAAGGCTCTATTGACGCTGAAGTAACACTGCTTTAAATGAGCCAGCTTGCTTTACATAATTTGGGAGTGTCACCAAAACCCCCCAAAAATGACTTTTGCTGAATTCACGCTTAAACAAATGTTTTGTTTTGTTCTCCCCACCAGGTGCGTGGGCCTCGCCTGCATCGTGGCCCGGGCGCTGCTGGCCATGAAGGGTCCGGGCGTCGCAGAGAACCGCCGGCTGCTCGGCCTGCTGGAGGCGGCGCTGATACGGGAGGCGCGCCTCTGGAAGGCCCCAGTCTTCAAGGGCGGATGCGTCCAGGTGCGTTTGGCATTCATGGACCTGCTCGGGTAGATGGCGGCGTATAACACGCAACGTAAACCAGAAGTTAACAGTCTTTCAAACCTTTTGTCTCCTTAGGGTGCTGACATGTCGTCGTCCCAACACCAAGACATGATCGTGTGGCTGGGGGGCATGAACAGACGCTTCCACTTCTGTCCAGAGACCTTTGCATTGGGCGTGTGCGTCCTCAACCGGATGCTCTCCACCGTCAAAGTACGTGAATTCTATTTTTAAAAAAATAAATCAAATACTGGCTCACGGTTTTAAGGTACGAATTCCTGTGTCCATTCTGCTTTTAGGCGCAGCCAAAATACTTAAAATGTATCGCTTTTACCTCCCTGGTCCTCGCTGCCAAAATCAACGAGGAAGATGAGGTAATGAGGCACTTCAAAAGAAAGACACACGCACACGTTGGCGCTACTTGCAAACAACACTTTTATTTGTTGTTGGCCCCGCGTTGGAAAACAGGTCAAAGGTTCGGTCAGCGACTTGGTTGCACAGAGCGGCTGCAGCTTTTCGACGGCGGAGATCGTTCGGATGGAGCGCATCATTCTGGACAAGCTGCACTGGGACTTGTACACCTCCACGCCCGTCGACTTCATTCACATTGTAAGATCGTCGTTAGCCATAGTTTTTGGGCTTTTTTTTTTTTTTTTTTGGTTGAGACTATTTTTCTTTCCGGCAAAGATTTCTCACACGCATCTTGTAACATCAGGCGGTGATTTGTCTAATCTCCCGCCGTGCTTCCTCCAGAGCCGTTAATCTCGTCAACCTACATTTCGTCCATAAGAATCAACAGCAGATGGGAAGTTCTTAAAGCCACAATCTCGCCAGAACAAAATGACACTTTTCCCATCTTGGATTAAAATAATGCCCCTTTCCCACTGTATGGTGCCTCCTTTGCTCTGCTCTATTGATTTTTTTCTCGACAGCAAAAGAGGAACTACCACTGCTTGTTGGTCAAGTATAGTACAGCTAGAAGTGGCAAAAATAAATACACAAGCTAACGTTAGATTACCCTGTTGTTGCTGTACTATACTCCGAAATTTTTTTTTTTTTTTTTTTTAAGTCAATGGAAAATTGTTGTATCTACTCCAGAGTTGTTGAAATGGAAAAAACAAGCAAAGCAAAACAGCAACGTACAGTGGAAAAGTGGCATGATATTGTTGAGGGCCTCTCCCAACACTTTGCTTTAAGTATTACAAAGACTTCAATATAAAGAGACGCAATATAATAACAATTGAAAAAATAATAATACAAAATAAAGATATTTTTTTAAATATATATATATACTGTTCAAATAAATATTTTTAAATAAATACTCTCGACTCAGACCGAACAATATATTTCCCGAAATTTCTTTCAGCGCCAATAAAATCGATGGATAATTCATCACAGACGGCTCACTATGACAACAGTGGGATGCTGTTGTTACCTCTGGGCCATCTTGAGAAGGCAGAATTCAAACAAAAAGAAAGCGTTTCACTCCCTTTGAATCATCCACTAAAATTTCCACTTGAGAGCACAAAGTGAACATGGCTTATAACAACGCAGCTCCTTGAGAGATGAACGCCTTGTACCTTAACCATCGGTGGAACCAATAAATGTCCAGAATGTATGAATGTCCGCTTCGGTGAATGTATTTTCATACCTTTTCGGCCTGATTCAGACTGGGTGTGGCGCCTACGGCCAGAGCACAGAAAAGCACTGCACATACAATACAATACAAACGAGCGCATCAATGAGTGAAGGTATGATGAGGTGGTGGGTGATTCGTCGTCCAACCTGATGGCACCGACGATGTTTCGGGAGAGGTCCGGGATGATTACGAGGACAACAATGACATCATGCGCTTTCGTGTTGGTCTCATCTCCCGTCGCAGTTCCACGCCCTGCTGGTCTCCGGCCACCCGCACCTCATTCCGTCCATGGGGCGTCAGAAGAGGCCTACGGGCTTCCAGGTGGCGCTGTGGACCAGGCAGGTGCAGCACTGTATGGCCTGCCACCAGCTTTGGCAGTTCAAGGGCTCCACGTTGGCCTTGGCCATCATCACCTTGGAGCTGGAGGCGCTCACGCCCGACTGGTTCTCTGTCTTTACGGACCTGCTGAAGAAAGCGCAAGTAAGGAGAAAAAAAAACTGCGAGTTCATCTGAACTGTTTCCGCCAAGCAAGAAGACACTTCTGTTCAGTTTGACACCGAGTCCTCAAGTGGGATCCACCTTATACATTGTGGTGCAAATCTGACATCATGCTCGCTGTAGCAGCTTTCAGGCGTGCACAGCGAAAATACAAACCAGACCAGTGTGAACATTGACAAACCAAACTGAAGTGTGCTTACTTGGTGGAAACATTTTCCCAGAATGACTTCACATAACTTATGAATGAAGCGACAATGGTTTACCTGCAACGGCGATTTCCATCCCTTGATGATATTTATCTTTCTGCTTACGAGAGTCTATCACTGAAGCTACTTCCAACGGAGATGGCACATGCTGGGTGAAATGATGCATTCAAGAACAAAAAAGTGCTTTGTGTTGCCAGTCGTCACCATGTCACCGTCACTCGTGCAGCCAATTAGTTTGCTCAAGACATTCATTTTGAATTCTGCTGACTTCCCATCAAGGTGGACAGCGTCGAGTTCATCCACTGCAAGGAAACGGCGGACGAGCATCTCCGCAGCCTCGAGTTCTCCCTGCCCGCCAACGCAGTCTACATTTTTGACAGCACCAACATCTACGAGGGGGAGGTGGACAAAGTCCGCCCGCCCTCGCGCCGCCTCCGACGTAGGATCAGGAAGGTGCGATCCGCGGACCAGCTTCGGGACTCGGATGAGTACTACGACGGTTTAAGGCGTTTGTACGATGAAGAAATGAGCTCGAAAGCGGAGGGGGGCAGCGGTGGGGCGTCGCCGTTCAATTCTCCGCAGGAGAGCGCCTCGCCCTGCCCACCTCTGCACCCCCCGCAATTAAGTCACAGCACATTTGGGCCAAGCATACTGTAAATGCATTTCGTTTTTAAGTTTTGCCGCATTTTGTACAAGTTGCAGATGTAGGTGCGATCACCTTCTACTTTTGAAATCAAGTTTTAAATGTTGACTCCACATTGCATTGGGTTACTGTTTTGAAGTCCTTGTGAAATTATATGTGATGCAACAAGCAGCTGGTTGACTGAAGAGCGGTCCATTTCAGTTCTCATTTACTATTTTTTTATTTTTTCACCCGAGATGATGTTTGCTGCGAAAGGATTTTGCTTTGTGTGAAGGATAAACCCGAGGTGGTCATGTGTTTGAGTTGAGGAATGTTTTTTTTAAATGCTTTTGGGAGTTTAAATCCTGATTTTGTTTGTTCATGAGGCGCTCTGGTTTAACCACGGCCAGAGTCACAGTCGCACTTTTCAAGACTTTTAAATTAAAGAAACGTTTTTATTTAATCACATTTATTTTACCAATATCAACTATTTCTTGAAAAAAAAGCTTTACTTTTAAGACTTAACGATACGATTGATTTTTATTAATTATTCCACTAGTGTTGATTTTCTTAAGCACCACGGCAAAATCATGTGTTTCATCAACCGCGACACTAATCAAGCCGTCGTTAAAGCTTCTATTTTGAGATCGACGTGTCCCATTTGATTTTGCTCACGCTCTTAAGCTCTGACATAATGTTACTTCCACACAAAAAGAATGTGTTGTACCTAAGTCTCACAATTTACTGATCTGGTCCTTTGTGAATATGAAGTGGTTACTGTCCTCAGAGTGGAGCCAAACTAGTGACCAGTGTTCTTCCTCACCTCCCCAGGCAGCTATACTCCGTTATCTTTGTTTTGTCTGTACCACACAAAGTTTCAACCTCAAGAGTCAAACATGTTTTGGTGTTTTTAGTTCTCAAAAATCACGCGGTCGGTCCAAAATGCACTGTGAACACCACTCGGTTATGTGGAGGGAGCAGATTGTACTGCTGGATGAGGTCCAGCGAGCCGCGGTTGGCGCTGCGCACACAGAATAATAATGGCAGTGTTGGCAGCGAGGGCCTCCACAAAGGTTGCTGCTCACTATTGTGTTGTCCTCTCCGAGCTACCCACTGTATTCCCTAAGAAAAAAAAAAAATGGACACCTTTCTCTTCATAAAATATTTGTCACTCTCTAGGGTTGAGTATATTAACACCCCCAAGGCACAAAATGAGAGAATTTAGTTTTCAGTCAACAGAACAAATCTAACAGCCAACACAGGTACATGGTCTAATAAATGGGTGTACTAATTCGTTAGCTATGTGCAAACACTGATTCTGAAAAATGCTAAGTTATATGAACTGTAGAAGATTTTGTGGGGGAGAACTGACTGGAAAAGCCATTTCTTTTAAGCATAGAACATGATTAAAAATATGTTCTAATTATTTTATTATGACTTCAAGATGGCGTCGCAGGAGTGGCTGCCTTTACAGCACTTCTTCTACTTTCTTCCTTTCATAACTTTGCTGCTGTAAATTGGGGATTCCTCCATTGTGAGACGAATAAAGGTTTTCTTATTCTTACTGTTCTTAATGTTCAGTTTTTGAAACTTTAATTTAACAAACGGGTTTATTGTGATTAAGAACTTTTTTTTAATATCTTGGTAAATGTACTTCAGGCCCTATTTTCTTTATTCATCTTATATGAATTGCAATAAAATATGTTGTTGGAAGTTTGGTAAATCTTTTGCCTTTCAACACAAATCCCTATTTAATGCAGTGTGTACATATTTCAAATTATCTCAGTTTCTTAAGGCGGGCACTTTGTACTGCCACCGTCTGGTGAGTGTACATAAAAGTTATTTCTTCAAATGAGGAAGTTTAGGAGTTGGGGGGATGGGGGGGGTTGTTTACAGCCAGCTGCAGGTGCTGTTAACACATACAGTGTACACAACGGAACACAGTCAACGAACCATAATCTTCTCCTGTCAGACACTTCCTCTGCAGACAGTGGGTAGGACTCCACCCACCCTGCCCCGCCCCCGTGCCCCCACCTCTGGCAAACACACACAGAGCTCAAGTCAGCACGGTTGGGCGGGGGCGGAGATGAAGAATACTGTGCTAACGAAGACAGGCAACATTGTGGGACAGCGTGTGCGGAAAGGCGGGGAAGTTTAATGTTTGCATTTATTTCCAACAACAGTAAACACAGCTGCTCTCGTTCTTAGGCAAGCTGAGGCTTTGAGGTTTTCCTGAATGTGTGTGTGCGTGTGTGTGTCTCTACTGCCTTCCTCTATTGTTTACAATAATGTTTCTGTTATATTGCTCATGGACTTGTTACAATATAATACTCCCAAGACCTTTTTGCATAGTAGGTTGAGTAAGCTTTCACAATATTCACATACACTGAACTAATATGAAAATAACGATAATAATTATTAGAATAAGCACACCTCTCTACATTGTTAAAGACCTACCACTGCAGTACCAAACAGCCTGAAGCTGTTCACGAGTTGATTTGAATCTCTGGTGTGTTGATTAAAAGAAAACAAAAAAAAAACAAAGAAATCACAAAATATTCATATAAAGTGTCCAAAAATAATAATAATAACAAAGAGGGGGAAATCCTGAATAAATGATGGCCATTGTTGTCAAAGTGAACACTCTCACCATGCGTCACCACGGCTTCATCATCATCGGTCCATGTGCACAATGTCAAGATGGAATGTCAGAACACAAATAAACATGGTATTGGCGTCGTCGTTGCTGTTGTGATGGAGGACAAATCCGTGGTCATGTGTGGGGAGGGGAAAACGGCGGCCATAAATTAACTGGAAAAAACAAAACAAAACAAAACATAAATGTGATGAAATAAAAACAAACATCATGGGGGGAGGGGGGCAACAAAATGGTGATGTGTGTGTTAGTGAGAAGGAAAAAAAATCAATGATGAAATCATTCAACGGATGGGTGACAAAATTGAAGCTCACTAGAGGGAGCCACATGCTACCACATACACGGGCGGTTGAGGCGTCAGCAGAGAACTGCTCGAGATTAGACACTGATCTAAAGCCAGATGAGCCCGAGTCTTTATGTAAAGCTCACCATCCCTTTAAATTACAGTCATTGTGAAGTCTACACGTTTGTCAGCAAACGCGATGCACTGTCTATTCTGTAAACGTGGCCAAAACATCACCAGCTAACAGAAAAACTCGACTGAACAGCCTTTCCAAAGATTGCAAGTCATCATGATGTGTGCTTTTGTTTTTGACGTCTGGATGACGGATGTGCCGTCTGTCCCATGAAGATGACTGTCGGACTGCGATGAACAGTTATGGCTAGCAGCAAGGTCACAAACCAACGACGAGGGCCTCAGTGGAAACACGACTATGACTACGACAAACAAGAAAATCCTGTTTGGTTTGTATGTGGACACATGATAAGCGGCGCATCACGCATCGTCAAAGGCACTTTCACACCGTGCGCAAAGTTTGTTTGAGTGGAGCGGGCGTGTCTCTGAATTATGAAGTGTGAGGAAGGAAAAAAGGGAGAGGACAGGAAGTGTCCAGCGGAGGTCACAGCGGTGATAGCTTCCCTTCGCATATGCCCGGAGGCTTTCTACGGAAATTCTAATGTCTGCTCAACTCATACAGGGCATTCAACTGAAGGCTAACACGGTGAGCCCAAATGTCAATGATGTCCTTCTACCGTAGGATGAGATGATGACGGATAAGAAAGGAAGGAAGAAAAGCACGAGTGTTGCGAAGAGAGGGAGGAGCGCATGCTTACTTTTTCTTATCCTTGTCTTTCTTGAGAGGCTGGGATAGGGAGAGTGTCTCGGCGGCGACCTTCTTCCTGTTGAAGGCGTTCATCTCCTCCTCCAGGTCCCGCCGCTTCTCCTCCACTTTCCTCTTCTCCTCCTGGTGCATGCGCTTCAGCTGCTCAAACTTGTCGTGAAGCTGCGGGAGACAATTAGTAAATTGACACGGTGCGGACATAATGATTGGCACTTGTCATTTCACTGACAGGAAGAAAAGCATTTCCCTTCATCGCTAAAAACATTTGTAAGGTCACTGTTGGGTCACAATCTGTGTTCGATGTTGTGCACCTCGTATTGTTCTTCCACACACTGACCTCTCTCTCTTTCTCTTTCAGCTCTGCTTCCGTCTCCTTGACTTTGTTGACAAACATTTGTCGCATTTCTTCCTCTTTACGCTGCAGGTCTCCCAAGAACTCTTTCCTCTTGGCTTCGTAAGTCTCCTGAAGACTGCAAAGAGGACGCGGCGGAATTAATTCGAGACGGCCTGAGGGGATTTGGAGGTTGGTGTGATGCCCTCTTCCTTCTGTCAGTACCTGAAGGGCTGGCTGTCTGGATCGGTGTCTTTAAAGCCCATCTCTTCCAGCTTGCAGCGTCGGTAGAGCTCGTAGTGGCGGGCGTGCGTCTGCTCCCTCAAATCCTCCATGTTGACTCGAATGAGCATCTCCCGCAGCTTGACGAAGTCGCAGTGGCTCTCGTTCTCCACTTGAAGAAAAAGACATGAGAAACTACATTTTATCATGGGCCTTTTATTACTGGACCACGCTTCCTCAAATGGTGGCTGTCCCTTTGGTAGATGTTCATCAATTAGTTGCCGCATGCCTCATCCACTTAAATCAAAACCCCTCCCTCAAACACAGACATTTTCCCCCCTCAGGAAAAAAAAAACCTTCAATTCTCTCAGTTCACAGACGTTATTTTTCTCAAAAGACAAAGAGTTAATTAACTACTGAGCCCGTTTCAACTTTATTACAAAGCAATACAGCACTCGCTCACCCCACAACATTGTGGGGGTCCGCATTTACGGGGCTCACAGTTTTTGCCGCTTCACCCCAATTCTCCATAACAGCATTTTATATCTTGTTTTAAACTCCATTTTCTCTTGACATGTAGTGTAAATGTATGAATAACAGCATTTCGTATAATTCCAAAAATTTCTTTAAAGTAATAAAGGCCTCCCTCTTTATAAGTAAATTAATAGCCCAGGCTAATATTTTAGTAAATACACTCCCCGTGTCTGCAAATCAGCACCACAGCGCAACAAATGTGAAATAACACCGTGGTTTTATTGCTGGGCCTTTGCTCCCGCCAAGCATTTTCCATCGCATTCCAATAGCCCATCTGTCACACTGTGGCCCTCCCCTTCCTCTCTGTCTCAGTCCCAAAACAAAAAAAAAAAACATCCCCGATAGGAATGCGAAGAGAACATCCTCAAAAAAAAAAAAAAAAAAAAAAAAAAAAAAAAAAGCCATTACACACTGCTGAGGAAACTGCAGTTCGGATTTTTTTACATTTAAGGGGGAAATGAAAACGGCTGTCAATTTTGTGACGGAAGCTCAGGTTTGTGAGAATGAAATCTTGAGGGAGCCCGAAGTTGAAATCCCCCCCAATCCACTCAATTATAAAAAACATATCCAGCCATGCCTACTATTTATTCAATTTCAACATAAAACAAATGCCACAGAGTTCTGAAGAGGTTTTAAACAAAAATATTTTCATAGTGGTTCAAATGTTTTCAAATTTTAAAACTGTGTGCCTTACAAAGGGTTAGACTGTTCCTTTCTGGCTGGAAGAAAATGTAATGGACCATAATGAACCAATTGTTTTCCATCTTATTTTAAGCACAACCGGATTAAGTTTAATTGGCAGGATGGTGAAAGGATGACTTTGTCCTCACAAACGATGTGTTCATGCGGCAAACAAGTTCAAAAACCAGACAGGATGGGCTCTGCGGCGGATTCACTTGGGCTACCGAGCGCTCTTCATTTATATCATTCTATTTGTGCTGACCACAGGCTTGCACGCACACACAAACTGCAAATAGAAGCGTGCAATAGACTGCTCATGTAGTTCAGTTTCACAGACGACAAAAAAAAAAAAAATAGGTTGTCGGCCAAGGAACCAAATGGCAGCTAAAAGCTTAATAGTTTCCACGTTTGCATACAACACACAAAAGTCCGGCTGGACAAATAGCTGAGAAAACATCTGGACCTCAGAGATAACATTCTTCAAGGAAAGCACACACATACACACTGACAGAAACCCAAAGCCTGTTCTCCAGTCGACAGTCCTCCTCCTGTCCTTCCTTCCCTCTGGGAAAATTTCTCATGGCTTCTTGCAGAGGTTAGCATAACGCATCTACATGACATTTGCCTTGCACGCATTGTTTCCGCTCACACAGAGCCTCCTTTTCACATGAACATGCTGCGTATGAAACATGTTTTATGATGGCAGAGTGACCCGTTTGCTCGTGACATTAAAAAAAAAAAAAAAAAAAAAAAAAAAAAAACAGATTAAATTAATGCCTTTTTGCAGACTAGTTTTCATTTACAGTGGCAAGCTTGTAAAATCGTAATATTTTCGAGAGAAAAAAAGGCATGCAAATTTTGGAAATTTAACTGTGAAGCGCTTTTACACGTCGTGTTTTTTGCTGCTCAATGTAGAAACTGGCGAGATATAAGATAAATAAAATTGAAGGGGGGTGGGGGGGATATCATTTTTAAAGTTGACCAAATCAGTTTTCACATTTGATTTTAGATTTGACTGCTTCCTCCCACTTAACTGCGGTGCAAGGGACGAGGGCAAAAGAATCATGGCATCTGCACAAAATGTCCAAGCTGCTCATCCGCTGATGAGTGTTGAGCCCGTCACTCGGCATCAAGTCAAAGTCACAGCTGTAGGCGTCGCGCAAAAATATCCTTCAGATGATAATGTCCTCTGCTAATAATATCACCTTTACACCAGAAGTGCTCTCGTTTCCACTGCAGGTGCACTTTCCATGCAATTGGACTTCTACAGTCCTATGTCGAAGTTTGAACACCCGTGCCGTGCTATATTTTCGAGACATCTACACTGCCATCCAGGGGGATTCAATACAAGCACTGTTTGAACACAAAATCCTCCTTGACAAAGATAAAGCCGAGTTTTGACTGACGCTGACAAGGAACTATAAATGTACCATGTTTATTGTGGTTGGAGTGTGCCGTGGTTTGGAATGACGCTACCATCTCTTGACAGCGAGAAATAATTTGTACAGCGTACTTCCATAATTATCACATTTTTCATTTAATTGCCAGGGTAGTCATGACGACCGGGAAACCCAAAATTGATAGCAGCAGGGAGTAGTCGGGACTGATACTAAGTGCACGTCTCAGTGAAGGCAGACCAAAAGGAAAATGCTGACTTTATTGGTTTTGGTGCTATAAAATACAGTCGTGGGCTTTCAAGTTTTCTTGATTCAGGCTGTAAACTTGAAACCTTAAAGCTTCGGGATCGGAGCTGGAATACAGGGAGTGTAAAAGGGGCCACTGACTCCCTCAATGTCGTGTTTCGCCGAGAAACACAACCTCCTCGCGCCCACAAACAAACACGCTACGACGACACTGCCGTTGCGTGCACTCACCTTGCACGACACCCCAGGGGTACTGTCTGGCCCTCACCGTCTTGTTCCCAACTTTAACTTCTTCCACGCTTCCCACCACGGCAAAGGGCAGATGAGCCTGCAGACACAACACCGGTTGCGGCGTCACTGACGTCATGCCGAAGCCTTCTCTCACATGTAAGCTACTTCAGTGTCTTGTGCAGCAACACAGTTTTGGTGGGGGGTGGGGGGGGGGACAATATAGAGGCTGTTGAACTAGGGCAGGCATCTCTCATTCAGCCCACATGAGAAAGACGCACAAGCATGTGGTTATGTGTGCCGCACCGCACTTCTGTTGTTCATTTAACATGCGGCTCAGTGGGGGCCCGAGGGCCCTATTTTGGTGTTCTGATTCAACACACACACACTTTCTCAAAGCTACGCTTCGTCGGGGTAGTCGTGCCCAACACGCAACCCCAAAAATTAGGTGGCGAGTTGACGCCCGCTGGCTGCCTGGTTTTGGTTTAGCGGAATAAGATGGCAGTGATGTCACTGGCTGCGAATAGATGGGGAAAGTAGGCGAGGATGAGCCAGATGTCAAACCAAACGCAGCTTTATTTATCCAAGAGGGAATTTTTTTCCCCAAAATGTTTTTACACTAAAACGTCAAGATTTTAAAAGGCGGGCAATGAAAAAAAAAAAAAAGATTTTCACTGCTAAATGACAATGTGGGAATACGCTGGAGTGTTCACAACCACTTACGTTCATGGAGGAGTTGATCTCGCTGACGGCTTCGTCGTCTGTTGGGAATTGATATATCTGGACGCCGTTGCTCACCAGCTCGCTCATAATCTTGATTTTGAATTTGTGGAGTTCGCTCTTGGAGATCGTATCAGCTTTGGCAATGATGGGAATGATGCTGACCTGGGGGGAGGGAGGGACGATTAGAAGTGTGACTGACGGCAGTGCGGCACAGAAATGAGAAAAAGTCTGACGTGCATTCTCACATCTGATGATTATCGTGTCTGACAAGATGTTTGCACGAATCGACCCTCAGTGCAAAGGCAAATTACTTAAAGTGAATTACAAAGAAGATAAATGTGCTTGCCCTATTCACAGGGCCACAAACAAATGTGCAGCGAAGCGCAGTCAACAAGCTCAGACATCACCACACGCACGAAAACAAACCCCGACTGTAAAAACAAACTTCATCTCCAATGTACATCACAAGCTCCTCAAATCTCCCCGCTGGGAGGACGCTAAAGATTCCCACCAAGCCGCACATCAATGCTTCTTGGGAGTCACATTACAAGCGCTGCAAACTTCCCCAGATCATTCATTTAGAGCAGGGCATCGTGTTTAAACCCTTAATAAACTTAATTTATTGCAATACATTGACAGTTTGGGAAAAAAAAATGTGTGTGTATTATAAAAATATAATTATATATTATACAATTAAAAAATTATATATATATATATATTTCCCCCCCCGGGGGTTGTAGCCCGCTTTTTTCACAGTGTCGCTTTTACCGCACATTTCCCCAAGTTGCAAAAGTGGTATCAAAGAGTGGCAGTGACAGTATCAGATGCCATAAAAGGCAATTATAGCAGCATATTATTTGCTTTGTTCACCATTTATATTTGACATGCGGTGTTTAATTTATTAAATTTAATAATTTGACCATTTCGAAGAAATGTTGAATACCAGGAAGCATGTGCAGTCATCATTTTGTTCGTATAATTCTACAAATAGCAATCAAATGGAAAAACTGAGTAAGATATTTGGTATTATAGCCTGCGTTGAAAGGGGGTGATTTCCCTGCCGTTCTTTGTTGGGTCGCATTACATAAAAACTTCAACACCAATTTGAGGGGCGTGACAGAGGCGGGGAGCGCCATCCCACGCTGGGTTTCATATAAAAGGCACGGGTGGATAAATGCTGTATCTATCGTCGAGTGTAAGCAGAGATTCTGGATTCCGCGTAGGCAGCCGCACACTGAAGACTTCTGGGGTCACCCAAAATAAACGGGCATATTTGGTTCAACCAAAAACACGAAACCGGCTGTCAATTCATCCTAAAGCATACCAAAACTGAAGGCACTGGGGGGGCAATCTTAAAGGTTAGTGGAGGAATGAATCTGGGTGCTGAGACAGTTCCCTAGAAAAGACTCCCTCTGTCATTTAAGAACAAAAATAGGCTCATTGAAAAAGAAAAAAAAGATTATCTGTGTTCCTGCCTCCAAGCAGCACACTCGGCTCAGGATGCAAGGGAAGAGTGTGCATGTGTGTGTGCGTGCGAGGGAGGTGCAATTTTTATACTCCGCTAATGAGGGGAAAAAAAACAACCATTGTCTTGCTTTGACAGCAAATTGTACAGACCACGAGGGAAAAGCTGTTTCTGGTCCACTTTCCCTGTTCTACTCGTCACAGCAGTTCCTGTCTTGACAGGAGATCCGTGTCTGCTTTGCTTCGACATTCAAGCACATCATCGCGACAGAGCAAACATACGACAATGAAACCTCGAAATTAAAATGGGTGTTTTATTTTTGGTGTTGACTGGCGAGCTGCTATTTGACACGTGTGTGGCAGGCAGCGAAGAATGTTGTTGTGAGGCAAATCTACGACACAATTTGGTTCCGAATCAGGAACTAATCCAAAGACGACCAGCATTCCAGGATGAATTTCATTTAATCTTGTGGTCAACGGAACCTCCAGCGTAACGGTAATGTTGGATCGGTAACGGCGACGACGGCTAACAATGGCTCGTGCTGATCGAGGGCCATCGGAAAATGTTTCTTTGGAATCATAGGTCAACATATGCTTATCGTAAACACTGTGACGAATGGGTCCTTTATTTTGGGAGAAAACGTCAGGCATGTAGAAGTATCACAGCCCCGCCAAGTTCACTCAACACCGACTCGCATTCACATGAAACAAAACAATATTTATCTTTCGCATTGTGGGGAGAATAGTCAAACGGAGATGCTGAGGTCAAGGGGGGGGATTCTCTGTGGTACCGAAAGAGGCACTGTTAATTCCCTCTTCACTAGAATGTTGACTCAAGGAAAACACGACATCCGTCGTGGGAGGTTAAGCAACATCAACAGATAAAAATACATACTCGCGGTTTGTCATTTCCAGGCAGCGCAAAGATGGGCGACATTTATGACACGCTAAACTGAACGAAAGAAATGCCTGAGCATTTTTTGCCTCGCTCACAAAAGGACGCACGAAAAGTCCCTTCGAAGCAAAATTTGGCTGCGGGATCTAGTCATTGTTTTAAATAGCAGCAGAAGACATTTGGCAGGGGGAAAAGAATGCAGCCATGCGTTGCTAGCCGAAGTACGCCAGCAGGTTTTGGTCACAAGCTGACCATCTGCTTTCTTCTGAATTTATTAGCGCCGCATCTCCAGACGCACAGGGGATAAATCTACCACTTTACAATGCGTAAATCAACGTTAGATTATATATGTGCGCGCTTAAGTAACCATTCTGCGCCGGATATCGGTTTCCAGCAGTGAACTTTCGGGTGCGTGGAAATACATGAAAACGTTCCTTGAGTTATGCAGGAGGGTTTTTATTTTTTTTTCCCCCCCTCTCCCTTGCATTTTTCCATGCTGCATTCTCTGCGGCTGTGGTGGTCAAGAGACAGATGGATTTATATTCATCATTGTAATAAAAGTAACATGTTGGCTTCAAGAAGGACACCAATAGGTCGCCTGCGTACTAAATTCACAAAATAATATGATGCAGCAATTGAACAAATGTCTTTGGGGCAGTTTATAACTTCCTCTGAGCTTTTACTTGTTTTCAGAATTGGCGGGCTGGCTCCGATGCGCAACCCCCCCACCCCCACCCTCCACCCACGTCCTCCATAATGGAGGCGGAAGCCTGCAGTTTGACTTGTATTCCTATAAAACTGCGAGGACGAAAACAAAACCCTGGCAAAGAGCTCAAGGGGATGAAATGCACACCGCTCTGAGTGAAAGGGCATCGGGATTTTGCTACAATGATACTGTGACTTGCTAACAATGGGCCTACAGTGACTAAGACTGGTTTCGCGAAGTTACCTTGCTGTCTAGTTTCTTCATCGTCACCAGGTCCAGGGACTTAAGCGAGTGTCCCGTCGGGGCGATGAAGTAGAGGCAGATGTGGATCCTGGTGTCGTGGTAGTTGAACAGCGAGCGCTTAATCTTCAGCTCTTCCTGCAGGTAGTTTTCAAACTGAGTGTCGATGTAGTCCACGATGGGCTTGTAACTGTGCCGGAAGGACAAACACAAAAAGGTTTCATGTCTTTCGGTTCGAGCAGACGCACGTGTCCGCTTCGATGTGCAGTTCTTTGCCAAGATCTCAGCTTGAGGCCGCACAGCTGAGCATTGGATGAGACTTGTGTTGTGTTCTTTTACCCTCTGAGCTTTCGCTCGCAGGGCCAGAGGGGGACTTGACAGCCACACCAGTGACCGCAGTCTGTATAATTAGGTGCGTTTACTCGATCTCATGAAGTCACAAGAGACGAAGCAAAAATCTGCCTCAAGACAACGGAACAGCGTGACATTGCACAAGCTGGAATTTGATCAACATTTTCAGTAGAAATGTGCCTTATCACAAGATACAGTGTGGGCGCTACTTTTGCTTTTTCTTTGGCTTGTGTGGGGTTTTTTTTCCACAGAAGGACAGTGGTGTGGAGAAAAATGTCAGGCAAGGTGAAAGGGGACGTTTTTTGAAGACTCACCTTTGAGACACGCGACCACTAAAATTCCTATTTCCATGTTCAAATATGATGGGGACAGTTTGAACTCGAAACATTTTGTTTTTCCTGGCAAATACCATATATGACTCAATTATCTCCAAACGCCATCTTCACCGCTATCCCTTCACACGCATCTTCAATCTTCTTTTGTGGAATGTGCCGGCGCTGACCTTTGAACGTGCTTTTGCCGCGCGCTGCGGGGTCTGGCCTTCAGTGGGCCACTTGAACGTGGCCTACAGAGGTGGCTGCTCTCAAAGGGCGTGAGAATGCCGCTTGCTGGTCGCGATCCAACTCTGAGCAGAGGGCTCGGTCCCTCGACGAAATGTAAAGACTTCCTCCCCCGCCGCTTTCTTTGTATTATTTTCAGTCCCGATGGGGGAAGAAAAATGCGCGGGAGCGTGCACTGATTTGATGTCTGCTTTTTACATCTCAACGCGGAACAACACGAAGCTATCGTGGCAACCACTCAAGAAAAATAGTTGCTGAAAGAATTCAAATATGTCGATGGCGATCATTTTTCGATCCAAATATGCTGCCGGATTTGCCTTTACTCTTTACTGAAGGTAGAATGGCAGAATAATGTTTTAAAATACTTAAATTCTTTTGAAGAACGAATAAGTTGTTTGGTTAAACGCCAAATGGGACCGCTTTTAGAGCGTTCCAAATTTAGAGGTTCATTTAATCTTAAAACGTAACATTTAATTACTTGGAAAAAAAAATGTATGTTTAAATGTTTCACATTGTTCCTTCATCCTCACCTGTCGTCTTTGTTGATCTGGTCGCCGAAGCCGACGGTGTCCACAATGGTGAGTTTGAGGTGGACGTTGCTCTCCTGCAGGTCGTACGTCCGCGGACGCAGGTAGACACCGTTCTGGTAGTGGCTGGCCTCCTCATTCTCAAACATGGTGTTGAAGAGCGTGTTCATTAGCGTCGACTTGCCGATGCCCGTCTCCCCTGGGGACGGTCGGAAGTCATGTAAGGTAATACTGGGCAACACGGAGTGCGTGGGGCGTTCAATAGCCCGCAGTGGATCAATACGTCTGGTTTGAAACGCAGCTTTTAGTATCACAAAGACGACTCAGACGTGGTCTTCAGCGTTGTGCAAAATACTCAACGGCTAACGCACTGTTGATGTTGCAACTGACCAAAGAAATTTGACCATGCAGCATATTGTGTGAACGCTGAGAGCCAGGCAGTCACCCGAATGGTATTGTGAAACAAAAATGCAAACAGTTTAAAATGCTTGTGATCGCGTCACCGTTGCTCAGAAAGCACATGACCTTGCATAGTAAAACAAAAGGAACTATGTTTCGAAAATACTGGACTGGAAATGCTAGAAAAGATTGCCAGATTCATCTCAGGGTTTTTGAATTTTTTGGGGATTCAACTAGGGCTGAATGAGTTTGAAAAATGTAATTGTAATCTCCCCCTCCCACCATCAATATTGTGATTCTTTTTTCAAGGTCCTCTTCACATGTACGGAAGGTGGGGGGAGGCTGGAATGCATTAGTGGCATTTCAATTCATCTTAATGGGGGAAAATGGATTTGATAGACAAATAAATTCATTTACAAGCTTGGTCGCGTCATGAATTCAACACGATAACCAGGGTACAAGTTTATTTCCTTACCTACACAGAGGATGTTAAAGCAAAAACCCTGCGTGACCGATTTGCTGACCAGTTGGTCGGGGAGGCTGTCGAATCCAACATGGCCGCCCAGATTGAGGCTGCGTTTCTCTTCATTCTGCGGCACACACATAAAACGGAGAACATAAAACAGGGAAGAAAAAATATTTGTGAAGACTCTTTAATACAGCTCTTATATACCATCGCAGACTGTGATGTATGCATGAGACTAAACACATCAACATCATCACAGAGACAGCTAATAAGTGAGCACAAAAAAATCGTGTCAGAGCAGCAGATAAGAACCTTGAGATGAAAGAGCCTACAGGGTAAGCGCTGCTCATCCGGCCGGGGCCACCAAAACGGCCGCATTCTTGAACGCTGATGTCACAGCCAACGGCAGCAGCCTGAGAGCAGAGCTTGGCTAGACGTGACCGCATTGGCAACCTTCGCATGCATGACGGCGCCTCATATTAAATCAGAAACCTGGAACGCCGAGTCATGTACTTCGGTACATGGCCATAGGTTTTGGAAGCGCAACAGACGAAAGGTTTATGAGAGGAAGCATGGACTGGACTGAACAGTCAAAGGTCATCCATCGCTGAGGAAACAACAGTGCCCGGGGGCAATGTGTGGCTTAGGACAACAGGAAATGGCTGCAGGGAGGGGCCGCAGGTGGCTTCCGGCGAATTAGTGCCTAAACTACAAGACAATGATGGTGATAGCCTCGATCACCAGTGGTTGTCTAGAGGTGGGGGGCGGGGACCAGATAAAAGATGATAAGGAAAGGATATCAGGTTTCATGCAATATTGAAAGCCAGGTATTGCTTTTGGCCTTGCCCCTTATAGACAAAATACATTTCTCTGCGGTGTCACTTTTTGTCCAAGCACAACCACATCTCAATAGCTGGGGTTGTCTTTGTCCTATTTTATTGGTACCATTCATTTCAACAAGCACTCAATACAAAATCTCCCATTTGCCCAAAAAACACTACTACAGAGCTTTTGTTCGCTTTGATCAGACAACACTCGATTCAAAATCTCCCATTTGCCAAAAAAAAAACCACTACTACAGAGCTTTTGTTCGCTTTGATCAGACACTTTGTAAAGATAATAAACTGCCTATGTTTGTGGTAGCTTAAATAATTATTTCAGGCATTAAGCCAAAGTAAAAGAGTGTAAGTGGCATGACTAATGTCCAGACAGCATTCGGGCTTGAATAAACGCGTGAGGATGACCAAACGTGAAAAAAAGCAGAAGCAGAAGGAAGAACCAAGAGGTATTACCATGGGTGGCCATATAAGCTCCACCCCACCCCCCACACATCTCACACACACATTTAGCAAATTCTAATGTTGCCTGGGTGATTTGCTTTAACTTGTCAGGGAACGTTGCATGAACTGAGGGTTGCTGGGGATTCTTCCATTCAGATACACACATTCTGCCATGGTTGAAAATCAGGAAGAAGCTTTCACTGTTCAGATGACAATACCAAACTAGTCAACCCAACTCCCGTGTTGTGGAGTGCCTTACCAGAGGACAGTAGCTCAAAGTGTTAAGAACTTGATTTAAAACATATTCCATGTGCGGGGTCTCTTAACAATTTAAAAATCAGTTCAGATGTTCAACAAATGCCTCTTTACATCTATTACATAACTAGTAATTATTTTCCAAGGCTTATTCCAGAGCGGGCTGATGTGGCTGCTTAGCAAGGTGGAAAATGAGGCCCGACTGGACCGCAACAGGAGCAGCATGAAGTGTCGAGAACAGATGTCGGATCAGGGAGGGCTTCTGGAGACCCGTCGGACATAATTCATACGTGTGAGGGGAGGACGGCAACTGATAACCTCGATGATCAAAGCGCATGCACGTCTTCAGATGAGAGTGGTGAATGTTTTAAGTGCTAACAGCGGGCACTTCGGGCGTTCTTACAGTAGGTAGCGTATGAGGGATGACACAAAAATATTCATCTCTGTTCAACGACTCAAGCGTCCTCCCTTCCTGTTCCGCAATTCTCACGCGTTGCCCTCGCCCCGCCCCCTCGCTCATCTGCGGCCCACAGGAAAGACAAAATAAATGAGTGAGGGGGGATTGTTTAACCAGACATGTTTATCTTGGTGAGACTTAGCAGACACTATCGCGGAACTGAAACAGATAAAAACACAAATCATGAGCAATGAATCACTCCCTGCTCACCTAAAGAATGCATTTAAAGTAAAAATAATAATAATAATACAATAATAATAATAGTGTGAATCTATAGAACAGTCAACTAAGCAGAAAATAACGCCTGGCTGGATGCACGACAATGTGGTTTTCCAGTGATTTACTGACGCTTAAGGGACAGGATTGACTGGCTGCGGAAGACGAGATTGCACAGTTCAGAAGCCAAAACAGCATGTGGAAAAGATTGAAAGTGAAAATATGCAAGTGCAATGCAGCCTTCCACTTGTCCTCAGTGATGAACAGAAAAAAAAAAAAAAACAA
>NW_017805406.1:2593135-2632503 GCF_001891065.2 Hippocampus comes
GATCAAATATTTGAATGAGCTGCGCCAGTGACTAGTGAAGGAATCCACCATTACAGGTGGTCTTCAACCTGCGCTTTGTCCCACAGTGCAGCCTCGAAAGTCAAATGTACTTTTTTTTTTTCTTTCACCAAAAATTTGCGCAATCACATATTGGAACTTCCAAAGGTCACCAAAAAAAAACCACGTTGTTTTGAAAAGCAATTGTCGTTGTCTGACAAGTTCACAACCCGTTGTTTTGAAAAGCAATTGTCGTTGTCTGACAAGTCTTTGGTCCGTCAAACTAGATGCTCGTTTGATTGGACGGGCTCACGTGACGCCTTGGAAAGTTGCACTGTGTAACTTATTTATCATAATAACTTAGACCCTCAATCAAAATTTGCTGGACAACATTATCTTGAGGTCTACTTCTCAAGTTTTGGGAGCCTTTGACCTCGTCCATACATAGACATTGACTCATTCGCATAGCGGCGGCGACGCTGATCTCATCCTTCATGCACAACATTGACTCTGACAAGCTCGCCTCGGGGCGCCTGTGGCATGTTCGCTCAATAAGCACCGCAATACATCACCGATGACATACGAAATCCTGCATGCGGCGCGCATCGTCTGACCCGAACGCGTTAAATAATTAAGTCCCTGAATGCGTCTGAGAAGTCGTCTTTGTGTAAAAACAAGTTGGTGTACAGTCCGTAGTTGCAAAGCATCTTGTGGCATGGCATGACCCCGCTGTCTCTTGCCTTGAGTTGTGCATGATGATAATTCCAGATTGCATGCCAGGCCTAGCGGGGAAAGAGACAATGGTCTTCAGGGTCAGTAAGCGCCCTACATGGTGACCATGTTGAAGGGCTTTTCTTTATGTAACAGCAGCACAGCATGCTTGGGGACCAGTGAGTGCGGTGGGGTTCAAAACCCTTCTTTGAGCAAATAAGTCAATGATGGGAAAAGTGCTGCAATTTGAATCTCATATTTCACTTCTTGTTGGGGCTGGACAACTGCATCAAGTACTGCTTAATTTGATGCAAATTATTCTGCAAACTTGACATGCTTTGTGTGTTCAAACGTCACTGGAGGGCCTTTTTAAACGAGTAGGGTGCTGTTATGCATTGGCCCCCGTTCGACCTGAATCAATGAGAGAAAACAACAGTTGCGGGGTAATTGGCTGCATCGATCGTTTCGCATGGCCTACAAAGTGATGCAGAAGCTCCGCAACGCGTGCCGATGACACGGCCATATCAATAGCTGAGTGGCCTTTACACCAACGGTGTCGGTATGTTCAATATGGTCTCACTTAGTTCCCAAAAAGAGACAGGAAGCCAGTTGGGCTCCAGCTGTGTAGCCGCTACTGCTGCCCTGCTGCTCTGCATTCTCAGCACCCCCCCCACCGCCCTCACCCTTCCCATAATCAATGCCCCAATTTTATATTCCAAAATCTCAGTCAGCAGTACTATGTTCTAGAATAGAAGCTCAGCAGCACACATAGCTTTTGATCCTATTCCTTTCTTTTTATTTGTTTCTATTTTTTGCACAAACAAGGAGTAGCCCAGAGCTTCCTCTTAATCCCTTTATCCTTAAAACTCAGTCCTGCCTACTGTCCACTTCATAAGCATGCATTAAAACTGTCATGAGGCCCTCAAGTAAACAAGGCATATTAAGGACACACTGAAATGATACAAATTGTTCCAAATGACAAGCGCAGATGTGAGATGAGATCAAAAAAGAAAAAGTTACAATTGTACACAATTCAAAAAGTCACAATGTGATGTGAATTAAGATTTTGTTTTTCAAAGAAAAATAGCCAGTAATAATGTTAATATTATAAATTATATTAACGATAAAATGAATAACAACGAGTTATAAAAATTATGAAAAAAACGGTGCACGGTTCCGAAAATGTCGCAGTGTGCAAGGTGGAAATATGACCACAATGCAATCGTTAATGTCACGAGAAACACTAATACAATGTGACATAAAGTCGTTATGGTGATACTTGGGAGTGTTCAGTATATTTTAAGTGGTAACTGTACTCAAGTACAGTATTATATATTAAGAAGCCATGAACAGAGTGCTATAAGTGTGATGAATTCCATGAATTTGTCATGCACAGCAAAAACTGTGCTTGATTTATTGACATCAATTATGTGAAATATTTCAGATACATTCCTGTCTTTTATGACAATCTGAGACATGTACACATGTCCCCCCCTGCCCCCCCCCCCACACACACACACACACAAACGCACAAATAAGTCATACTGAAGGATTAAATGCATGTTGGCAGGTATTAGTCAAGAAATTGACATGCGGAGGCATCTTCATGATGCACTTCAGCAACGGGCAAAATTGGAGCAGATACCTGCTAGCTAGCTCAAATTTGTCATGGACTCCAATGCAGTCAATGTTAAAAAAAATAAAAAAAACACCCACGCCAATAACACACATATGATGCAAGTATTGAGAAACGCTTGTAGTCAAAACTTCGCGGAAAAAATAACTTTAAAGAGGTGTAATTTATTTGGATAAACCTGCTTTCACAGAGCACTTTCATCGTCTGGTGGGTTGAGCCCCCACAGACAGCCCCACATTGGTGGCTCCTAAGGCGGGGGAGAGGCTTAGCCACACACCCGTTAACACTCTCCGTAAATCACTATCGCGACCGTTTTTTTTAAGGAGCGTCATAGGGGGAGACGCCACCCGGGGACGCAAGGTTCACTCACCGAAAACACGTCCACGTCCGTGGCAGCCATGGTGCGGAATGTGCGGTGCTTGGGCGTGCAGCTGAGAAGGACCGAATGAGAAGTGGGGGGCGAAAGGGGAGCTGCCCGAGTCTCTCGCTAATGCTCGCCTGCTGCTGACATACGAGACGAAGAGAAGAAAGGAGAGGCAAGAGGATTCACGCAAGCGTCACTCCCGTGTCGCTTCGATAAGCGCATGCGCTCCACTTCCGCCTTGAAAGTCCCCCATACGTGTGCAAAGCCCTTCATTCACAATAAAAATATCGAATTCAAAACAATGACAAATTCAATTTTTACACGTCTCAAATAATTCTTCATTCATCACGTGATATTTCGTTTGAAATACAAAAAAATAGGTTTGCTGACTTGTTTTTGGCGAAGCAGTGCACGACGGGAACATTCGTTATCGTAAGTGGCCCGTCCCAACATGGCGTCACGTCAGGAACTTCCACTCCTCTTCCAAAAAGAATCTCAAAGACACTGCCTTGTGCAAGCCACGACAGGAGCTGTAGAAGTATGTGTCACAAGGGAATATTTGAAAAACGACTCAGGGCTGTTTACAGGATGTGCCCGTTCAGCAAAAATATAAGCAATTTAAAAGAATGTAAATCACAGGCCACTACATTAGGGACACCGGCCCAATGTTTTGACTGACACAGTCAAGATGCATTCGTTGAACTATTGTGTTTGTTATGGTTTCAAACTGGTATGATGGTTTCAAACCGGTGTTTCTTATGTCTTGAAAACTTTGGATTCTCGTCTCATGCTGGATCTCATGAGATGGTGCAGCAGAAGTGGTGCTGAAAATGGATGGCTGGAAATCTATGTCAACCAATTTTTGTGGAGTGGATGCATCTTTCATATTAAAACAATGTGGGGAAATAATTCTTTTCGAAATCTCCTTTATTGATGTAGATTAAAGATGCTTTATTATTAATAATACAAACGTAGGTACACAATTCACTATGTGCGTACGTGTATGTGTGTGTGTTATACATCGACAAGTGTTCCTTATGCAGAAAATAAAGTTCTGATGCTAAAAAAATGCATCGTTTATACAATTATAATTACATACTATTATTCTGCTTACGAGGAATTACAGTTGTAACGTCAAAAAATGTACATTAGTTACTGTATGTGGAAAAAAAAAATACTCATGCACACGTCACGCAAAGGCGCAGGTAGGAGGTAGGAGGAGCTGGCCAAGGTGCACTGACAGCGGAGAGGAAGCGTTGTCTTTTCCTTCATTTATTTCCTGAAAAAAAATCAAGATGTCGCTTAGCCGGGAAAGCGTTGTGTCAGTGCTTCTGTCCGAGGGGGGCCGTGTGAGCAAAGCCAAGCTACTGGCAAGATTTCAAGGAATGCTTGAGTGTGGGGACCGCGACGAGAAGGCTCGCAAGAGGGAACTCTTCAAGAGTCTCGTCAACAGCGTCGCCTACGTCAGGCGCGGCGACGACGGCCTCCCGTACGTGCTGCTCAAGAAGGCCTACCGCACAGGGACACCGCAGGAGGAGGAACAGCCTGAGAACGCGAGTTGTGCTGGACGGGAAAAGAGAGAGAGCTTACAGACGTGTGAACAGAGTCCATCTGAGAGTCCAAGCTGTTTTGGACAAGAGCAACCGGAGACTGTTGTGAACCCAAAGAGACATTCTGGACAGGAACTGCTTCTGCAGACAGGTGAACATGAGCAGGGTCGACTTGAGCCCGTGGTTAACACAAAAATACTTTTTGGACAGGTGTTATGTCTACAGACAGGTGAGCATGAACAGGATCCAGCTGTGACTATTGTGAACACAAAGATACGTGCTGGACAGGAACAGATTTGTGAGCCGCAGCACTGTATACCTGAGACTGTTGGGAACTCAAAGAGACATGCTGGACAGGAACAGGAAGGGGAGCAGAAGAAGCAGGGCTCAAAGAGTTGTGCTGGACAGGAAGAGGAAGAAGAAGAGAGCTTGAACAAGACTGGAATATACTTAAGGACCCGTGCTGAACTGGAACAGGAATACCATCTTCACACAGGTGATCTGGAGCAGAGAGATGAACATAAGGAGCAGGACTCCACGAGTTGTGCCGGAGAGGAAGAAGTGAGCCTGGTGACAGGTGACCTGGGGAAGGGTCCACCTGAGACTGTGGGGGTCTCACAGAGCCGAGCCGAACAGGAACCCGCAGAACATCTCTCTCCCTTGGAACAAGCCTTGCAGAGGAGCATATGTTCCAATATGAGAATCAAGCCGACACTGAATGTGGAGGTGACTCCCAAACCGTATGCTTTGCCCTTGAGGATGCCCCCCACGAATCGGATTGAGGTCCCCAAACTGCATGTGGACCCGGATGAGCCCCCCAAAGCAGATCTCTTTCGAAACAAGGTGAAGACCTGTGGCGCCAAGGTGTCCGACGAGTCCAGAATTCCCTCAGTGGTGCCTCTGGAGCCGTCCGAGCACGAATGGTTGGTCAAGTGCGCATCGGGCCAGTGGAGTCAGGTCTACGGACTCCTCTTGAGGGACCGCCAGCTGGCCGAGAAGCGGGACTTCATGTCTGGGTTCACTGCCCTGCACTGGGCGGCCAAGTGTGGAAACAGCGACATGCTAGTGAAGATCCTGGACACGTCCCGAAAGGGCGGCGTGGGCGTGGACATCAACGCCAGAACCCACGGCGGCTACACACCCTTACACTTGGCCGCCTTGCACCAGCAGGACTACGTGGTGGCCATGCTGGTGGCTGAGTACGGCGCAGATGTGACGGTCCGGGACAACAGTGGCAAAAGGGCATACCACTACCTGCACCGGGACGCTGCGCACAGCGTCAGGGAGATGCTCGGAGAACCCAAATTCCAGCATACTACTGAGAGGGTGTATGAGGTTGAGCTCTTCCCAGAGCTGTCGAAGGGTCTGCATTCCATAAGTCGCCTTTTCCAGCCGCACTTGTCAGCCCAACGGCGGAAGCACAAGCAAAGGCCCGCCTTCTACTCACTTCGGGATGAGCCCCAGGACCAAAGACACGGCGCCGCCTTCAGACAACGACTCGCTTCGGACGCTTTTGCATAATTAGCTCTAGCAGACATGGAGAAAGTAAATACATGAAATATAGTACAGTGACATTTTGGAATTTCTGCACTGAGGCCAAAGCCATTTCGGATATAAAAATACTGCTTTGGTGCCATCTTGTGACATGTTTGTGCAAAGGAACTATGTTGAACTGAAATTCTGGGGGAAAGCTCAGACGCTGCAAACCCTATTATTCAACTAGTTTATTGAATAGATAAATTATTTTGACAAAGTAAACATTGATATGCAGCGGTGCAGCAAAATAGTGATACTGTCCAGCAATGTGGTGCTACCAAGTACAGTGCAAATGTTGGAGTAGATGTTGTCAACTAACACAACCAATCATCATTTCTTTATTCTCCTTAAACCAGGAACTGGTCAGCCAACACTTTTCTTTTTTGTACTTTAGTGACTGCAAAGGAGATTCTGAGGTCATTCGCATGGTTCTCCACAAGGTGTTTTATAATTACTCACTTTCCTGAATGGGGATTGTTCTGCTAATACAATGTTGCCTAGGTTTCTTTGTTTTATATTTTTATTAAAGGGTTGTTGGGATTGATGGCCCATGATCAACATTTAATCATATCATTTCCAAATTTTATATTTTTGTGTTTTTGTTATTTGTTATTTATATGTAAATGTTAACTTCATATTTCAATACTGAATAAATGCTGAACATCAAATACTAAATACTCAGTAAAAGGAATTGGATATTTAACTTGGCTTCCAAGGCAACATTCCTGCTACTTCGTCAGCTGGATGGTTTCTAAAACTTAGATTCCATGCTCAAAATGGTTGCGTATACATTTTTAGTGGGTCGGTGAATATTGAAAGGAATTCACAGCAAATGTCAAATGTTTTGGAAATCCGAGGAAGACAGGATCCCGTGACTCTTCTTTGTCTTTTCAATTCTCATTTGCTTGACGTCACTCAACCAAATTACCGTGCAATTATTGAGACAAAGATGTCACTTGTCCAAGATTCGTGAGCACTGCCTTCTCTAGAAATCATGAGAGTCTTCATCAGGTCCATAAATACTCATCATCTCATGACAGGAAGACTTTAGCACTCAAACATTGAATTAATAATCGATGGAAATATAACAGCACAGTACTGAGATTGTTGTTTTACGTATCCAATTTCATGATATTTTTGTTTTATTTTAAATTATATATTTTATCATAACTATTGTTTTTAAAATAACATCCTTAGAGCAAATTTTGTCCCGACTCTCCTTACAGGTTTAGATTCTGTGTCAGTGCGTTAAAGTTCCAGCAGAGGGCGCAAAATACCTCAATATTCCTGCAAGGGCTTCATCTTTTCGCTACTTTTTAAACAGTCGCGCCTCCAAAAATCCCAAATTGAAATCATTTGACAATTATTCGTGTCACTTAAAGGGAAAGGTTCTTAATTTATTGACGATAAGACAAAGTGGAATTTACAACTCCAAACAGGCACGTGTGACTCAGCTGGTGTTAAAACAAAGAAAAAAAAAAACATCTGTGATGTCATTAAACTCTGAACTCTCTCTTCCTCTTTTAAGAAAAGTCATGTCATAACAAAGCAACACTGAAGAAGAAAAAAAAGAAGAGTTTTTATGGTCCACTGGGTAACTAGATGGAGGGAAAGCGGAATCCATTTTGTGGCTTCACCCACAACCTTGAATTAAAACATAAATATATGATACAAAATAGTCCACAGGCAGCACATGTCGGATGTGGGTGTGTTCTTGTCAGGTCATTTGCTGAGGGACGATCAGAATTTGAATCCATTCATGACATAAACAGGAATATTGTTGACAAACCAACATTTTCTTCACACACACACACACACACACACACACACACACACACGCGCACACACACACGTGTTCATATTGAACATCACTCATACACATCTGACATTTTGGCTCCAATGTTCGTGGAGGTTAAAAACAATGATGGAATTTTATGAGTAACTAAGGTTTGTCAAGATGTATATCGTTCAAGTATGAAGTAACCAATGGACAAGGGAGATGACATCTCATTCCTGACAGTGAAACCCCAGAAGTTGAACATGACCCTAACGTACCTTGAGAACACAAATCTAAACATTATGACAGTGATATTGTTCATGACAAAGATGGTAAGAGCAACGTGTTGTAGCTGGATGGAGTAAGGCTGTTTGATTTACGAGTGAAGAAATGTGAATTCCTGTATTGTTACAAAGTGCTTTTTTTTTAGTTGTCGTTCACCTTTTGGTTTTTTTTAGTGCCTTGAACCACGTGATTTTCTCCTATGCTGCTTAAAGCTTCGAGAGCAGCCTGGCTTGAACACACCTGGTAAAAATTGGGATTTTCCCTAAGTTTCTCTCCTGATTAAAGGTGACCTGGCGACATTCAGGTAGTAACAGAGCCGTAAGTGAATATTTTGATTTGTTCAAGAGATTTCCACTTTGGGTACTGTCAAATGGGCTCAGGTAACGACCATCAAGGCTGACCTGTTTTCTGGGTTTTTGGTCATGTGACATTCACAAGCTGAGCCGTGAGGGACTCTGATGTCATTTCCAGTCGCCAGCATGTGTCAGTACAAAGCAAAATGGCCCCCCCAGAGATTGATAGAAACAGGTGTATTTTTCTGCTTAATTCATATTCCACAGATTCAACATTAACCTGAATAGTGTGTTCCAAGTAGTGAGGACGCATAGAATGCATTATTGTAAAGAATACTTTTGACTTGACTTCACCTTTAAAAAAAATAAGCAGAATGTACTAAATAGTTACTCAGTACTTGAGTAGTTTTTTTCCCCTGAATGCTCATTTTTACTCAATTTACTTTTTACTTGAGTAATATAGTCATGTGTAACAGTACTCTTATTTGAGTATAATTTGTAGCTACTGTACCCACCTCAGATTGACGTCAACCTGCAGTGGTGTTATGTTGATTGTTGTTGTGTCTGAGACCATGAAAGTGTCTGTGGTTTGTCATTGGATGAGCGATTCGGGGGGGGGGGGGCTCGGGGATGAAGGTTGCCTGTTGACAGAAATGTAGATTGCGGGATGTCAGATGACTTTTATGGCAATAGCCCACCTTCGTTGGGTTCCATGTAAAAGGTGTCTGTTAAAACTCTGCTGCAGCATTTTTTTTTTTTGCAGGCTCCCTGTGTGAGAGTCTAGTGGGCTCCCCCTGTGGACGATGAGGGGAAATGCAGCTGAATTCAAGCTAGCGAGGGTGACGCTGAAATCAAGGCACAGCGGGGATGGAAAGAGTCTGCAAGATGCGGAGATAAGCATATCGTCCAAACCGGTTTAGACCAGTGCGTGCTCCTGAAACAAAATGTCCACCCTCAGAGACGGAGGCTTTTGGCGAGGGCCTCCAGCTGCTCCTCGCCGAGCCTCGTCTTCTCCTCCAGGTCCTTGCGGCGGATGAGCAGTGAGGCCTTGGTCTGCACGAAGCGCCGATAGTCACACACTTGCTCGGGGCTCAGCTGGCGGGACAGGAAGGTGGACACCAGGCTTTCCCGTCGGTCCAGGTTGTCCTTCAGGTCTTTGGCGTCCTCCCGCTGCTTGCACAGCAGACGGTGACGGCTATCCAGAGATTGCTAACACACACAGACACACACAATGTTTACATCTAATGCTACATGTAATGTAGAATTGGCAAGTGGTTTTAGTTTATTCGACTTTTATTTGATTTTGGCTCTCCGCTTTAATCTGAAAGGGTTATGCAACTGCATATAGATGCCAAAAAAATGGCAGCAAAGCACTCAAAATGGAGATCATAAAGTATCAACACAACGCATCTTAGCATGTACGCAACCATGAACCCATGTTGCATACTGTATTCAGTAGTTATGCCATTCAAAAACAAACAATCCAGCTTCACATGAAGCTCATTGATACTTAACAAAAGTTTTTTAAAAAATCCTACACTGTGTTTACACTTATACGAAAGTTAGACATGTTAAAATCTTACTTAAAACATGGTCTGATGCTGGAAAAAAACAAAATATTTGCTTCACAATACTAAAAATGTTTCTAGACATGAGACCAACTGTGCCACTTCACTTTTGGCATATTGTATTCACTCCCGTATGCTCAAAATGAGTTTCTGTGAAGGTGCAAGACCAGGATTGTTTAGTTTGACTGTACCTGAGTATCCTGTGCACACAAGTAAAAAAAAATCATTATCATGCGAAGCGGTTAACTGTGTAATCAGGGATAGGGTTAAGTGCTTTGAAGGGAGGTGCAGTGTTGCCTTGTTTCAACAGAGGGCAGGGTTGGTGCAAATGTTATCGAAACCGATGAGCTGCAGGAGTTTCGGTGAGGGTGTGTAAACAGCCGGCGTGCTCATAACGGCGAGGAAGAACGAGCCTGCAGGGAGTCAGCATGTACAGAAGACTCTCAATCACATGTTTAGTGTGTTCACTCGTGTGGAACTGAAGCCTGGACCAGAGCGGGATGAACTCAGATGGAACCTGATGTCATTATAATAACCATTGAGTCTATTTGCAGGACGTGACGCATAAATCATTAGGCTTAACTACAGAAGATAAGGCGAAGACTCATGAACTTGGCATTTTTTTTTTTTTTTTGCATTCCATCCGCATGGTGAGAGAGGAATACTGCCCTTCACCTCGCAGGCATGTTTGCTGTTCCAAAGTCAACATGACAGAAAGCGAGAAAGAGAGAGCGTCATGGCTCAGAGCATGAGAGCAGAGACGCAAACTCTCACTTTAATGCTGACGCTTCAGTCAGCTGAACACTGCAATTTTCATTCTAACCGTTTGCGTCAAGGGCGTGGGGGGGAATTAGATCTGGCTTGTCATGAAATTCTCAAAGCAAACACAACTCTAGAGGAACTGAAAAAGAGAAAGAAGTCCAGAAAGACATTCAACTCATAAATACTCAAAACATATTGATCAACATTTTTCATGATTTGCAGTCACGCCCCCGATACTTGAGCTGCAGGAGTTTTGGTGAGGGTGTGTAAACAGCCGGCGTGCTCATAACGGCGAGGAAGAACGAGCCTGCAGGGAGTCAGCATGTACAGAAGACTCTCAATCACATGTTTAGTGTGTTCACTCGTGTGGAACTGAAGCCTGGACCAGAGCGGGATGAACTCAGATGGAACCTGATGTCATTATAATAACCATTGAGTCTATTTGCAGGACGTGACGCATAAATCATTAGGCTTAACTACAGAAGATAAGGCGAAGACTCATGAACTTGGCATTTTTTTTTTTTTTGCATTCCATCCGCATGGTGAGAGAGGAATACTGCCCTTCACCTCGCAGGCATGTTTGCTGTTCCAAAGTCAACATGACAGAAAGCGAGAAAGAGAGAGCGTCATGGCTCAGAGCATGAGAGCAGAGACGCAAACTCTCACTTTAATGCTGACGCTTCAGTCAGCTGAACACTGCAATTTTCATTCTAACCGTTTGCGTCAAGGGCGTGGGGGGGAATTAGATCTGGCTTGTCATGAAATTCTCAAAGCAAACACAACTCTAGAGGAACTGAAAAAGAGAAAGAAGTCCAGAAAGACATTCAACTCATAAATACTCAAAACATATTGATCAACATTTTTCATGATTTGCAGTCACGCCCCCGATACTGCAGTACAAATGTTGCGGTTGGAGAAGGACACACGTGCAGAACATTTTGATCATGAGAAAGGTGTCAAGTGTGAGGCCTCGGGTTTGTTCACAGTAAGCACAAGTCATGTGAATAGTCCAACACGGGGCTCATCAAAAGACAACTGTCTACTGTTGTACCATTTACTTTTACAAAGTGATTATGCAAATATTTTCACGTTGAGATGATTGTTCTACAGTAATTTTTTAGATTTGACCAAAATAATGAAGGAAGGTGTTATGATTTGGTTTCTGATTGGAAAATCTTTCCTAAAATATTCACGTTTTTGGGGTGGAAAACTTTTATTATTTTGAAATTGATGACACTATCAAAAGACATGAAAAGAATCTAAATAAATATGTTACAAACAAATTGATTTTTTTTATTAGTATATTCCTGAAGGAAAAGCCATGGAAAATAATAAATCATCCTTGTTTCTTCAGTTTTCTGTTCATTTTAAGTGGCGAGTACAACTAAAGGTACATTTGGACCAATATATTTATGACAACAAAAACAGCTCATTAAATGACATTTAAGAGCTGATCGAGACATTTTCCAAAGGTCTTCTTGAGAATAACCAAAATCACTTCACAATCTCCTATATAAATAGCGATGGCATTGTACTACCAAAACCAGTTGGGGTTTTTTCGGCACTCCGTGTTTTCTTTTGCGCAAGTTAGTCACTGGATACACTTTTAGTGGCTCCAGGTATTAAAATAACCAAGTAATTTGAGAAAGCATGGCAGTCTCTTCATATTTTGTTTCTATCTTGCATGCACTATTATGCAATAGCAATGTCCGTAAGGGTGTACCATGTGTATAATCGTAATCATGATAATATACTCATGCCACACACAGTAGGTAAACATCCTCACCTTCTCCTCAGCATCCGTGTCCTGGTCCACCATGCTCAGAGCGTTCTGGACCCTGGCCAGCCGGGCGGAGAGGCACAGGAGCAGGTTGACCACCCTCTCCAGGTCCCCGATGAACAGGTTGTACCTCTCCAGCTCCAGGGGCAGACAGCGCTCGCGGACCAGAGCCTCCAAGGCCTCGCCGTGGGCCATGTTTTCCTGGATCTCCGCTTGGAGGACGCTTCGCGTTTCCTCCAGCGTGCACAGACGCTCCTCAATATAGCACACCAGCATGCTCTGCGGATTGAAGCATGGGAGTAGAGAACGTAGAATAAGTATTTTAGCATTTGCAAATTCATCAAGTGTCAGTTTTTTGGGAGACCGATCATCCATTATTCGCAGGAAAATCCATTGTCTTTTTCTATCACGTGGCAAAAGATGTACACAATTGGAATATATGTATGTTCATGGCAAGGTACAGACAAAAAAGTGTCCAAAACCAGCAAAAAAAATGAAATAAAAAAATTATACAGGAAATATTTGGATGTATAAAATACACCACTCTATGAAAGGTGAGCTCATACCTTGAAAAAAATCTAAAAATGTAAGCGTTCTTTCAAACTCCAATTGCAAGTGAATTGTCGTCTTAGCTCCATGGTGGTCTTGTGTCACTGTTATGACTTCATATTTACCTTCTTGTCAGTGAATTCACCGGTGCCGTAAAACTCTCCACTTGCACCTGCATGGCCGTCAAGTGACTGAAGTGCCTCGGTCTCGCAACTGCAAAAGAAGCACGAGGTCAGACTGGCGTCCGCATTCCTCGCTCTTATCAACAAATGTTTGATGATGCCTGTATTCTTCTCCCTCTTGCTCACTTTGTCTTTGTGTGTGTGCTTGCGTTTGCAGAAACATGAGTGTAAGCACTGCTGTAAGCAGATATGCAGGTGTATCGGAGCATGTGATGCAACACAAGGTAACACGGCACCTTCTTTGGGCATAACCAAGCAACGATTGTGTTTCATAGAGAAACACTAGACAGTACTGGAAATTCTCATTAGATGGCTTTTTGAGTGCAATTATTCTCTCCGTTAACAGACTTGTACACTCATGACCAAAATAGGGCTGTGGAACCGAGTGCTGTACAGTATGTATCAAAGCGGTATAAGGAAAACTGAAGAAGTAAATGATTTTAAACTTCTCTTCATAGATGAAGTTAGCCCTACATGTACAGTGTACTATACTGTTCCAGGACACTGACGTTTGTGCAGCTCCCTTCTGCTCCTGTTTCTTCTTGTAGTGCTCCTCCATCAGCAGGGTGTTCTCAGACAGCAGCTGCTCCATTAACATCAGCGCCGTCTTACGATCGGCTAATGGATAGAGCGCGGGGGCCAGCGAGGGTTCCGCCTTCACCACGGCTTCCACTAGCTCCTCCCACGGCGGTTTCTTGGAGGAATTCGCCAAATTTATGGTTTCTCCCTCTGGTGGATGCCTCTCTTCCATGTCCTGATTCTCTCCGGAGTCCTTGTGTTCCGGTTTGGAATTTTTCTCCTTTGCTACCTGCTGATCAGAAACCGTTTCGCTCATCTGCAAAGGGCGCAAAATGGCAGGCTCGTTGAAAACAGAGTCCGGAGTCTGCACATCCTGTTTGGGCTGCTCCTGCTCTGGAGGGAAACTCCATAATGACGGATCTGTGGTCACACCACAGCTCAGGGACACTTCGTGGGGAGGCAGTAAGACCTCTTGGCCAGGTTCAACCGCTGACGGTTCGGATGAACTGCGGGCAGCCCTGGAAGGAAGAGATTGGATGAAGGTGACCACATGGATGCCCAACAACAACAAAAAAAACAGGTTCCCAATGATCCACATGTACAAAACAGTTGCAGTATCCCAATTACTAGACTACATGGTAAGCATGTTTCCCATGGGTTAGAGGGGTAGTTTCTGAAGAACAAGCTTGTCAAATCTCACCTGGAGCTCGGTCTGTTTTCACAAGATGGTTTTATCTGCGTGGTGGAAGACAAGATAGACCTCGCCTCCCTCTCACTGGTCTCCTGACCTCCAGGGGAATGCGGAAAAGAGTGCGCCTCAATAGGAGGTTTGCCAGACAGGAACTTATCTGTGGGAGGACTGCGAGATCCAGAAGATTGCCTTTTGCCCCTCGAGAATGAGCAAGAAGTCGGGGAGTGGGATCGACTCAAGGATCTTCTTCCTGTTGTGGACTTAAGTTCAATATCCTCTCCATCAACCGGCACAGAGTCGGAGTTCTGTTTCAAGTTGGACTTTTTCTGTGTATCGATTTGTGCCTGTCCCTTCATGTCAGAAAAATGTGTTTCTTTGGCCACTGGATTCGGCCCATACTTCTTCCTCCCACTCTCCTTCCCCTGAGCTTCCCTGACCTCAGCGAAAAGTGAAACATTCCTCACGTCTTGGCACGTTTGATCCAGCTGTTCAAAACTCTTACTCAGAGTCGACATCTTGGTTAACTTGGATGCCCCTAGTTCTTCCATGGACTTGCCCCTCTGGGCTATCACACGGATTTGGTGAGGGGCCTCAGATGTTGAGCTCAGTGCAGCGCTCACACTCTTCTGGACACTAGAAAAGATATACAGTAATATGGGATGTGATTGTGCTGCTCATTCAAATAATCAGATATAATTTTTGTTTTTTAATCTCAGAATTATTCATTTGAAAGGAGATTTGCCACAGTCTGCACATAATACTCTCTTGACCCCAAAACATTAGAAATGTCAAAATTTTACTGGAGTGTTGGTCCATACCTGCAAGTTTCAGAGGAATTAAATGGTTCTGGATCTGTTTTATACTCCTGAGCCTGTGGACCAGAGAGGGGAAATAAAAATGTGAGTGCATGTCTTTAATTACTAATATAATACTGTAGAATGGGGGTAATTTTTTTATTCTTTATGGTATGAAAACAAAAAAACTAAAATGATCTGACCTACCTGAAATGCATGTGGTGTGGATGTGGATCTGTTCCTGAAAATTGTAGGCGCTTCTGGTTGGTCCAAGAGACTCTCCACGGAGGCATACTTTCCAGGGGATGAACATTGTCTTTCCTTCCATCTGGGTTGATTTGACTGCACTGAGGGTTGGTCTGAACTGGATTGTGCTAAGAACTGGGCATACCTGTGATGTATAATACAAAATGATCATGTCAAATGAAAAACAGAATTCGACTGCTTTCCACTCTGTCGCTAATCATACCTGATGGAACTGGTGGAGGAATCAAGGATGCGTCCTGCAGACTGCGGTCTGTTGAGTTTCTTTTTGAGGTGATAGCTGTCAGCACTTGCTGACAAAGGCCTGGCACCCCAGTCAAACGGTTTCTCTCCCAGAGAGTGCCTCTGTCTGGGGGGTATTGGTAGCCGAGGACCCGGTTGTTGGGGTTCCACCACTTTCTGGCCTGTCTTGCGCTCCATGTATGCCACAAGTGCCTTGTGTTGCAGGTGCTTCAGGTTTGTCCTTGAAGCGCTTGAGGCAGAAAGGGCACGACCCCGCGTCTCAAACAACTTCCGACGTGCCGCCACGAGTCCCTGCTCTCCTGGTTGCACGTAATCCTGCCATTCACTGTCCACTGCAAACAGCCCGTCATTTTCATTACCAAAGGACCGACAAGCCGAGTGGCTGGGTCCACCACCAAGCTGGTTGAGCTTCTCCGGTTCCGAGTAGCACATCTTTTTCTGCTCTGGAGTCAACCGTTTTCGCCCCCCGATTCGTGACGCTACCTGAGGCTGGGCCACATTTGCAGACCTCCTATTTTCTATTTCTGACTCTGTGTTCATTTGATGAGGACTCCGCCTTATCTCTTCCACTACGCTCCCTCTTTCTGTCTCCTCTGAGGTTACAGATGGGGTGAGGGTGTCTGTGGAAGTCTCAGAATCTTGTGATGAGGAGAAAGAGTGACTCCCTGGAGATCTCAGCTCAGGTTTTGACCTTGCGTGATGCATTGATGCCAGTTGCAGATCCCTTCTTTTAAATGACGTCTCCTTCAGGACTTTAGATTGGGCGTCCTTAAGTCTCTCTTTGTAGTACTTTTTATAGGAGTCATCCAGGGTGTTACAGGCAACAGAGTCGACTCCCCCTGTGTCATTCTTGGTCACGTCCTGTTGTGGAGGTCTCCCGTTCCTTATAGACGGCTCTGTGACACACATAATGTGATGAGCAGCTTCTTTATCTTTCACACCAAAGTCAATGTCCTTTCTTGACTGCATTGTTGTCCTGTTAGCTTCAGTGAGATGATAGAGAAGCGGGGTGGTTTCTTTGTTTATCCTATCACTTGCTACATCTGTCAGTGGTTGTCTTTTCTCCCTCTTTGCCTGCTCCTCACGCTTAGGCTGGATTCTCGGTTCATTGCTGGTCAGTGAGGGGACTTGTTTTGCTTGTAAAGTTGAATGTGGGGAGTTATTCTCAGGTCCGCAGTAAAATATAGGATTATTGGTGGTGTGGCGCCCAATCTCTCGACTCTCTGTGTCACTTTCTTCAAAGGAATCCCAGCTCTGAGAGGGCTGTTTTGAAAAGGGGGCGGGTTGGTGATTCTCCTGATCCAAACCCCTTGGTATAAGGTCCTTGCTTTGGGTGCTCCTTTCATCCAGGACCTCTTTTATGGGTATAAATAAATTTTCCATTGTGCTGTGACATCTTTCTCTCTCTTTTGGCCGAGGTCTTTCCAACACAGTGGAGCATTCACTGGCAGCTTCGGACCCACTCACACATGCAGAGTGAGTTCTCATTCTGGCGTCCGATTGCTTACACACTCCTGTGACAAAGTAGAACTGACCCTTATGCTGGATGCTGCTGTTGATAAAGCCCGTCTGACCCGCATTCCAAGGACTAGAAACACGGGCTGGCTCAGAACCAATCCAATCATAAGCGGAATGCGCCCTTTTGCGTGGATTTTCAAACTCACCACTGACACCATCGGGCTTACCATGATCTTTTCCACTGCATCCACCCCCGCTTGATTGCTGTATGGGCTTTGAGTGCTCAGTTTGGCTTGTGCCTTTGGGAGGTGACTGTCTCAGGAAGTTTGACGACTTCTGCTGCTTAGAAAGAGCTTTGTTGTCTGTGATGAAAAGATGGGGTGGGTTCATGGATGGCCTGTTTTGTTCGTAAGAAGGTACTTGAGAGCGGTAGCTTGGCAGCTGCAGGATCTCCCCTGCTGGCACTGCCCTCTGATCCGAGTACAATGTTTCGGGACTAATGACAGAGCTACTTGATTCTATCTTAGCTATCCCCATTTGGGGGACGTTCACTCTGTGGGGGTATGGATGGTGATGATTATGGGGTCTGGGCTGTTGAGCGTCAGTACTTTGTTGACCGGTGCTATTTTCGAAATTTTTAGTAGCTGTTAAACTACCTTGTCGTGCTGGGACTAGAGGAGCACCACTGGGAGGGTAAACAATTTGGGATGGAGCCCTAAGAGACACATTTGATATCGCTTTGTCATTGGTATAGAAATTGCCATTGCCGTTCTGGATATGGGTACTATTGCGATAGTTCTGTGAGATCACCTCCATTGAACGATACACCTGGTCCATGGTTTTTGCGTTAGAGTGCAAGACCTGGCTGGGATGACAAATGGACTTTAAATACTTAAGGTCAGCATAGTGACTGAAAGAGCTGGGCTGCAGGTCTTCCGGGAAGTGAAGTGAAGGCGGGTAGTCTGGTGCAGTGGACCCCCCAGAGAAGGAGCTGTAAGCAGAGTCTCCTTTGCCGTGCTGGTGGTGGGTAAGTTGTTCGACAATACTGCTGTTGGACTTGGCTGGGGAGAGCCGGCTGACAGGCATGCTCAGAGAATGCAAGTCCACGCTGCTCATTCTCTCAAAGTGGAAGCTGTAGGAATCCATGGAATAAAGGTGCAGATGTCGAGGATGAACAAGAGGAGATTTACTTGGAAGCGCATTGATGCCTGCATCTGCCTTGTGACTGGGGAAAGTGCCACCGACACATTTGCAGCAGGTTGTGCAGAGCACAAGTCGCTAGTTAGGTCATTTTCCCACCTCCTCACGGCTTATTCAAATGCTTTGTCTGCTCATAAGCACCTGCAGGAGAAAATAAAAACACAGATCAGTTGTTAGCCTGAAATTGATTTGGCACACATATGTTGGACAGAAAACAAGTGCATTATGTGTGAAGCCTATGACTCATCATCTTATGCGACGTTTGTTTTGTAAGTCAGAACAGTTTATCACCTATTGAAGGGAATCTCCCTTATACCGTGCATCGACCGGCCCTCTAATTAGGCCTTGAGGTCAGCTGAGCACATTGCAGCACACACGTGAAACTATTCGAGGAATTCCGTGGAACTACAGTGCACGAGAAGAGCGTTCATGTGACACTTAATACCTCATTAAAAGGCATTGTTGCCCTGTAATACTAGTCACCTGTATTTTTCTCTTGGAATCGAGCAAGGACAACACAAAATCACACAAAGTAGGTCAGGTAAACATGTATAAAACCCTAAAAGCTGTGGTCAAGAAACATACCCCTGAAAGTTAATGACCGGGTACGTGCCGGAGTCATACTGTAACACCTGCGGTGCGATTGTCGGGTTCTCTGTCATCAGGCTTGAACAATGCACTTTTGATGTTGGGCTTCAGCAATGATGCTAACATCAAGAAATATGCACATCAGTTATCTGTACCGGCTTATGTTGATGTTTCACTGGGTATTTTGAAAAATAATAACAATAATAAATTGCAAAATCACGTGCCCACCCACTAATTAGTGGATGAACATTTAACTACATTGGCTCATTAATATTCTATAGTATAACTTCTGAAAAGTCTTCACACTTGATAGCCAATTTCTTTTGAAAATTAAAGCCAGGACAAACCTTGAATGCTTGAAATTAATCTTAATGTATGAAAAGTGCATCTGGGCCACAAACTTTGGTCTATGACTGCCTTGAAACTAAAACACACAATTGAAAATGAAAAGAAAACTCAAAGATGATCCTTAGTGGGTGTTTTGTGTACACACAAAAGGCCAAATTACAAAAATGTGTTCAAACTACATTATTGAAGAGCATGTCATATGTTTATGGAGGACTTTCTGATCAACAAGTGCAGACGCACACAGATAGCGAGAGAGAGAAAGACAGAGAGAGAAAGAAAGAAAGAGAGAAAGGGAGAGACAGAGAGAGAGAGAGAGAGAGAGAGAGAGAGAGAGAGAGAGAGAGAGAGAGAGAGAGAGAGAGAGAGAGAGAGAGAGAGAGGGGCTCCAAAACAGGGGAGCGATCAAGTGGAAGTGATGGAGGGGACAGGCGGTGACACAATGTACAGAGAAGGGGAGTGAAGTGGGGGTGAGGCAGAAACAGGGCGACTGGCCCAGACAAATACCCCTACACACAACCGAGACAAAACAGGACACAAGAGTGCAGAACAAGGACCACGGAACTGCACGAGAAAGGAAGGCTCCACTTCAAAAGAACCTTGCTGGCGTAAAACAATACACAACTCACGCAAACTTTTCTTCTTCAGGCTCCTCAACCCCAGAACGCCCATGTGGCCTCCAAAAGAGAAAAACAAAAAATGTCCATTCTTTTTTCACAGCAAGCTTCTTCCAGGAGGCGGTAGCGTCAAGTAACCAGGCGAGCACGATATTAAGAGGGAAGACTTCCAGAGAGTGCCTTCTCCCTCCAAGCACCCCCCACCCCCCAACCCCCACTCCCTCCCTCCGCGACCTGTGGCTGCCTAGTGGGAGCTAACGATTGGCCAGCTGATGACGTCCGGCTCTGCGATGCACAATGAGAGCAGCAGAGGGAATATTTCACGTTAGCAATGAACAACACAGAGAGAGAGAAAGAAGAAAAAAAAGAGGCCTCGCATTCCTGGCTGGCTTCAAAGACGGAACACAGCCCGGGCGCCATTCATTCCCAAGGTCCTGAGCCCGGCACATGGAGACTGGCCAAGGCAGGAGGGAGGAGGAGAAAGAAGGAACGGAGGGGGGTTGAGTGGACGGGTGACCTCAGGAGGCCTGCACCACCCCCCACCAAAAATCTCAAAAGACTAATTATATTAGGTTGTTGTTGTGTTTTTTTTTTTTTTTTAACACGCCCTATCATTAAGAGAGTCGTGACAACATTCGGCTGCTGTGTTATTGTCATTGCCCTACTTTTTTTTTTTTAATTAGTGTTAACATTGCCATAGCCAGAGTCATACTTGGCCTACTTTCACAATGTCATTTTAAACCCACGCTCAATGGCTGAAAATGTGGACAGACAACATACTGGAGGTGGAGAAAGCAGGATGACGCCAAATGTAGCGAGCCGCGTGGCGTGCTCCTCAATCACAACGCTGACAACAACACTTTCTCACGAAGGAAACTGACCACGTTTGGAATCCAACAACTGTGTACAATGTAGGTGTGAAAGCACCCTTTGCTAAAGACCCTCTTTACCTTTCCGTGGACTGCGCAACAGTTCTTCCAACTTTGAGTTGAACTCAAACAAAGATTATGGACAAACATTCCATATGTTTCCCAACCTTTACTGAGTCAAGGGACATTCAGTATAGAGAAATATTGACTTGAATTGAGTTTTTCGAGTTATAAGCAATCGCCTGGTCAATGTTTTGCCGTGTTGGAGTTAAAAATCATAATATGTGACACTGGCAAATCTCCATGAATATGTTTTGCTTGACGAAGATTTTGCTTGATGACCATAAACCCAGACAGCGGTGCTCCGAACTTGAATGGCACCCTTCGGAGACAGCCCCCGCCCCCTCCCGTCGCCCCTTTGACGCGCCCTTTGTTTCAAAATTGTGCACCTGACAGCCTTGACCTTTTCCCCTTTATGTTTACTCTCAGTGTAAATGACATTTCCCAACATTTGCCGGCATCCCCCACCCCCACTCTGCATCTCTCCTACAGAAGGCGACCCCACATGTCATGCCGTAACACAAGAGAAAACCATTTCACAAAGTAGTAGCAGTTTGTCTTTTGGGGGTAGGGGTGAGGGTGCTGCATTAAGCCCCCCCCCCCTTTCCCCTCCAATAATACTGCCCAATGTGGCTGCAAATAATACACATGCAACTTAAATTAGAGTAGAGAAATACATTTCAAATACACCAATAAATAAATAAACAAACAAACACGACAGTACATGATTTCCTCAATCCCAACATTTCCACTCACAATGCCGCACTTTGACAGTTCCCCACATGTGATCTACGATTTGGGATCAACACCGAACATTGACCAACCTCGTGGCCGCGTTCTGCCTGCCCGGCAACTGAGCATCGTGGAAGAGGGAGAAGTATTAGGCTTAAGCGGCGCAAGAATGCATCAAGAACACGTGCTCCGCAAAAATCCCGCTCGGTCAGGGAATGTGTTGGGAAGAACACAATTTCTTAGTGAGGTTAGGGTTGATGAATACATTGCATGAGTGGAGGTTGTGTCTTAAAATCTGCTGTCACACTAGAATAAGCTCGACATTCCTCCCCTCCATCCAGCGCAAAAACCTGACAAACTTTTACAGGGATCGCATGATATTTCAGAGACTTGAGATATCACACGTTCGAGCATTCTGTAAGCCTGTCTGGTCAACTATTAACCAGAGTCTACATGACGCCTGCAAAGTATTTGCCAGAACGCTGACCTGTGCCCATGATAAACTCCAAATGACTTCTGAGCAATTACTTTTGCATTACGGACCCCACTGGACTTTTTTTTTTTTTTTTTTTTTTGCAATATGATCTCGTCATGCTGAATTTAACTGGATACAGTAGGCATCCCTCCACATGAGAAAGAAATACAGATAGAGGACCGCTGCAGGCGATGCAGCATTGCTTTATTAAAAGTCTTCAATTGGACAAAACTGGCATGTTGGTGTGTTTCCTGAAAAAAAAAAAAAGCAAAAAGGAAATTCGCTATTGTTGAGGAAGATTGTCTTTGTGTTGACCAAACCAGCATAATTTCAATGAACCAACAGATTGGCATTGACTTGGAAAGTGTGCCCTCCTCCCAACACCCATCTGTCTGGCAAACACCACGAGCATTTGATGTGATGAAAAGTGACTGAGGACACACCCAACGTCAAGACTTACCTGTTTGACATGGTTAAAATAGGACATTTGCACAGGAAATGGTTCGGAACAAAATAACGCACAAGACACATAAATAAGGTCTGCCCGAGAACAAAAAAGCCAGCAACGTGTGAAAGCACAGACAGGCTGAGGGGGTTAAAACAACAGTCCAACAGTCCAAAAAAAGAAGACCAGATGACCCAGCGGGAGGCTGGGTATAAACGCTGCACGACTAAGAAAACAACAGCGAGTGACCCAATTCCTACTCAAAGGTGGGAAAAGTCTCCATCGTTCCATCATGACAGAAAAATGTTACTGCGAACGGAAGAAAACAAGAACTATTGTTCTTGCATTCCCCAATGTCTCACTCTGCCCCGATCCCTGAGAACAAACTGTCAGCAGCCTCATGCTCCTGCTTCGCAGTTGATGGTTTGCACCGCTGCTATGTCACTTTTTTTTTTTAAAGGTCTTTCTTTTATTGTTTCTTTACAGCAGCACTTTAGTGCCCTTGCATATGGGAAAGGAGAGCCACAATCACCCAGGCACTTTTCAGCTATATATAAAACGCCGGGAGAACAGTAAAAGACACCAACACAACTCACGCAGGAGCTGCAAGCTACAGTTCCAGCAACACGGCACCACGTAACTAATATCTTGCTAACCAGTTTGCGTAAGGCCGTACAGACCATCCCTGACCTGTTGCAGAATGAACTACGTCGCAAACAGCTGACGGCAGACACAATAATGCGGTTCACTTCTGACCTTCATTATTCACATCACAATTCTGGTAAAAATTTGTTTGACAGTCATCACAATGTGTGACTTCACCATAGAGATGTGGCCAGCACAGTGCACGGGTTGTTCCAATACTGTCCTCTGTCTGATACGCCTGCGATTGGAGCGCATAGCTCAATGAAATAATGCCCCCCACCCCCAAAAACAATGATAGACTTTTAGTGGTGCAAACAGAACAATGAGATTTTTGTCCATACGTCTGTAAGCAAATATCCATCCTATTGAATACTATTGCATACTATAAATACGATGTAACTGGACCAGTGACTTTTGCAGCTAGAATTGGAAGATTATCTTTGACGCATTATCTTTGGAAAAATTTTAAAAAGGGGAAACAGCCTGTCACACCATTAAAACTAGAACTGTGCAACCAAATATATATTTTTTTGTTTGAGACACCCTGCTGAGAGAAAGCAACAAAGCCAATGGGAACAAATATTAAAAACAGAAAAATACCAAAATATTTGTCCTGGATATGCACAATGCTAGATGCCCGCTGGCGACTCAACTGACTCGTGTATATTCCACACCGACCAGAAAGTGCTTGAGGTGTTGCTCCTCCTTGTTTGCATACAATAAGCCACAGTTGAGGGCATACGCGTCACTGCTTGACACTCGGTTTGTCCAACACGTGTTCAGGAGCGCTTGCTTACGTAAGCCACTGACTGCACAGGAGCATCATTATTACTAACTGAAGGGACATGGTACCACACAATAAAAGAGAAAAATGAAGACTGCGTGCATGCAAATGCGAATTATGTAACTGCAGCGATATCACAATTGCCCCGTGCGCGCAGCAGGTTGAGTGCACCTGATTAGAAGATGGTGACTCACTTCTCGTCGGAGCCACAAGGACCGTGAACATGTGTGGGGACGTTCAATCAGACCATTTTCTCGAGGCTCATTAGGGTCACAGGAGGCGATCGCAGTGGGCAAGAGGCGGGGTACACTCTCGACGGGTTGCCGGCCAATCGGCAGCCCAATGTTGAAATCTTGTCTCGTGTTTAACCCTTTCATGCACCCTGTAACCTGATAACAAGCTGTCCACTCTAGTAACCGCTGTGCCGAAAAGGGTTTAGAAAAAAAAATATAAAAAAATCTAGATTTTGCTCAAGGACACTTTGACATGGTCACAGTGTCACCCATATAAATGGATTTGCAAATTTCGGAGGTCATGTTTACTGATTTATAAAAACATCTGAACGGGTCAAGTTACATTTTAACAAAAGGTCCACTCATTTCATTGCAGCTTCACAATTCTTTGCATCTATTGTACCGGTGGATGCAGGAATGGCGTGTTAAAACTGGAACCTGACCTACTGAGAAATGTTTTTGATTGAAATAGCTTTTGATTTCAGTAAACATGACTTCCTAATGCTGCCGAATGGGCGAGAAAATGTGTGACTTTTCAGCTTGTCCTATTTGGGAGGATCAAAGAAAAATATTAGCATAGTAATTTGGAAAGTCGATCTTTCTCTTGTCAAGATGACTAGACCGAAAAACAGACGTGCCTTAGATAATCCTCCCTTTTGGGTGTTTTCAGAGACATAAAAGGATAAACTAGATACACCTGAAACTGCCCTGGGGGAGTAGGACAAGATATGGGGGGATAAAACGTCAGCTCCGGGTTGTGCATATTTGAATTGCAAACGAAGAGCGTATCCGACCCAACGTGGCCACTGCTCAAGTCAACAGATGTAGCCCGAGAGCTCCTGCAGGTCATGGTTTTGTGTGGTTTGGCATCCACGGTGGATGCTTGATCTGGCCTACTTTTTAAGCGGTGATGTTCAACGAACGGAGAGGGATATGTATTATTTGTCATCGTGAAGAAACGGAGGTGACTGACTCACATGCTCGGTCTGGCCTACTTTTTGATCTGTGATGTTAAATACCCGTGAGGACAATATGTTTTTGTTCTGTTTTTGTTTTGTTTCTGTTGAACTATCTTGGCTACTGACACACTTTAACTTCATTTACGAGTAAAACAATGTCAAGCCTTCCAATGGCTGGAAGATCGTGCCAGTATAACTTGGAGAAACGTGTGATGATGAAATAAAACTTACACACTCATATTAGAAAGAAGAAAAGAATGGAACTTATTTTGACACGATCCATAAAATAAAGCAATACAATCACACATTACATAACACAAGGATTTATTTTTTGCCAATTCTGCAGGATTTTACTGTGCAAACACCTTTGCCGTTTTCTCTTTATGACATGTTTGCAAAGGGTGACTCGATTTACCGTGTTTTTATTTAAGCGTATTTAGACATGCCGATACTGTACGTCTGGACTTGTACTCATAAAAAATGCTCTGACACTATGAGACCGATACCACTCAACCAGCTTGACGTTACTATTCTGCCCTCCCTGAGCGGTTGCACTTTGGCAGAGAGCGAACTGTCGTTCAAAAAGATCGCGCCTGTGTTTACTACAAGTCGTATATTGACACTCCCGGTTGAATTTTACAGTAAAACTAACACAAAACCAAGAGAATCGCACACTGTATACTTAAGCAAACACATCGCTTCCTTTTACAAAAGTCTGCTATTTTCAAGATAACGATAATGACAAACAATGGACCCCCCAAAAATTTGTGTTAATGTTGCAAAATGTACTTTCAGTTCAAATAAGTACTCAAACACAGACAGAGAAGTTTCATTAAACATCGGAAGAAATGGAGGACCGAGCTTGGAGAGATTACAACTACTGAAGAAGACAACCAGATATATATATATATATATATATATATATATATATATATATAAAATAACACGCCCGTTTACGTCACATTTCCAAGACGTCATGGCAGTGACAAGTATCGGTAGTTGGTATCGGAGACTGCTTAAATTTAAAGACTTGTACTTAAATCTGCAAAAAAAAGACATTTGTGCATCCTTTGAAACATCAACAGTGCTTAACTTTTCTTTATAAGTGAAATGACTAATAAGAACGTGAGCGGCTAAAGCTGTGCAAAATAAACAGGCTAATTACAAGCATATCCCTCATTATGGCCTATTAATGATGAAGGAATTAGTTTGTGACACCAAATGACAACACCTGTGGTCACACGGAATAGCATAGCTTCGAACGTGAGTTTACTTACCTCTTCTGTATAATCTTCTTCTCACAGCCTTTCTTTTCTCTGAACACCACTTGCTGTTACCGGTACCTTCGTTGGAACTGAAAAGCCAAAGAAAAAGCCAATTTCAATGTTTTGATGCTCGCTGAACTGAATGTTCATGAGGAAGGCCGACTTGGAAACGAGCTCGTCGCTTAACTCCAAAGTTTCGGCGCGACTTTGGAGGTGTTTCTTCTTGCCGAATTCTGATTTGGATGACCAACATCCTGGCATTCAACTTCAGAGGTCCGACTGTATAAATATGCTAAAAACGTACTACTTCACTTTATCATCCACCATCAGGACATTTTGGATCACAATGGGCTCCTTTTTACGGCGGCCGGTGCAGTTTTGTGAGGGAGTGAGTGTCAGAGGAGGCGGGGCTGATTTAAATCATGGAAAACAAATGACGCAGATTAAACTTTAGCAGGAAAAATGTGCAACGCGGCGTGGACTTTGGCACCAGTTGCGATGGCGAAAACAGAGGACGGGAAGACGATTTGACATTTTACTTCATAACGTACACTATGTGGTTGTTACACCAGCGTGACATTTACCGGGCTCCTTTATTAGTCATATTGTATAACTAAATCCATCCATCACCTACACATTCTTTTTCATCTTCTCCGTGCAACCCGAGAAGCTCTTCGGGCACACCTGGTGCACGCACAAACACACAATTGCCTCTCTCTCATTATCTCTCATACGAGCGCACAAAGGCTGAAGAGGGGCTCTGCCGTCTGATCTCGAGTGAAACAGCGACAATAAAAGACCCCGAAACATCAATCGGTGGACTGGATGTATTCGATATCTGTTAACAAGCTTTTTGATGCCGTTTTACAGCACAAAGGGCGATCATGTCAATCAAAATGTGAGCTTTGAGCAACTAATAGTATCCGCTCCACAAGTGTGTTTTGGTTAATGTCGCAAAGAAGAAAGTTTTAATAATAACCCTCCAAAAATGGGTATGGAGGTTCCTGCGACGGTGAAATGCGTATCTCTATTGTGGCAGCTCAGCACAACACGGCTCCAGCGAGCATGGAATCATCCTGCAAAATCAGCGGCGGTTCATCCCAATAGAACACTGCCTTCGATGTTTGATTTTGTAGTACAGCATTAAACTTACTTTGACAATCGTATGACAGCCAAGAATGTTCAAAGGTGACCTAAAACATAACCTGTGCAGTTAACAAAGGTTATTACGATGGCAATTGTTAGAACCCGGATTAAATACATTCACTTAATATTAATTCCTATGGGGAAACTGGAACAAATCCGTCAACTTTCGAAATGGAAAAATGGAAAGGCAAACACACACACTTAGTCCCTGACATATGACACCGACGTATCGCAATGACAGTCCTACAGCTATGAGCAAAAGTGTAGGTGTGGTGCTGTCGGATAACCACATCAGGCACGCGCACACCCCCCCCCCCCACACACACACACACACACACTTGGGGAGGTTGGATCTTTGAGTGATAACCTATGGCTGCCATTTCGTGACATCATATCTATCTGCAGTGGCACGGGGGGCCAAGAGAGACAAAAGAAAGAGACGCTAACTATTGGTCACAAGGGCACGTGAGTGACAGGATGATGAAGACGAGCCTGCAGAGCAGCAGAGCGTGGCGATGACACATTTGCGCTCTTGAAATGCTTATGTAGCATGAAATTCGAGCATGAGACAAACTCATCATTTTTTTTTTTTTTTAAATTGCAGTTGAGCTCACACTTGGTGTCGGCAAATCATGCGTTTGTATTTTATGGGCTTCAAAATATACAGCAATTTATGAATTTATTTTTTTTACAGATAATCAAGGCAAATGTGAATTTTTTTATGACATTTTATGATGGTGACAGTAAGAACATAACGAGAGTGTCGTCAGCAGTAAAACTGTACATTTTACCCTGCAGCCAAAGATGCACCCATGCAATCATCATGCGGTCTCACGCCAGCGGGCCAGATCAGCCTAAAGGCACATAACCCAGCAAGAAGAGTACGAAACCACACCCTGGCTTTGATGATATGTAAAATCAAAATATTGTTAATATTTCAGTGAGTATAGTGTTAACATACATCCATTTTGGCAAACCTGAGTGTCATTTCTAGATGCGTGCTTGTCAGACATTTTACAGAAAGACAAATGTTGACTGAACAGTGTGCGGTAAAGGTATTGAATAACTCTACTTCTGATTTTTTTTTTTTCAGTATGACTGGTGCATCACAATACACACGAGGTAGTTTTCATGGTGTTATGTGAAGTGGCTAAATATATTTTCCACCCAATAGAATTGAATTAAATATCCAGTGGCCAAAAGAGACATATTAATGAGCCTACCAATTAGCAAACCATAATGACACAGCACTTTAGACATAATCGCAGAGCCTATTCTCATGAGAATTAAGCAGGATTTACCACAACAGATAATGAATTGTAATTCCTGAAAAACGGAACTCATTAGAAAGAAAAAAAAATGCCCGGATCAGTTTGGAATGACCGAAAGCTAAGAGCTTTTGGATGCAGTTTTCATGAAGGTTATGACAACAGTGAATCAGTCTCCTCAAACTGTTACCTATCACTTATTAATCCTCGAAGAAAAATGTTTACCAGCATGCTGTGCTCTGAACTGACGCACACTTCCTGATAGTCAATCGAGGTTACACAACTTCATATTCGTACGGGAAACTACCTACAACAATGTCACCCACAAGTGTACCTGAACGCATTTGACATCCTTTTCCGAGGCCTGGCAATACCGCCAGATCGTTACACCTTGTGAGTTTGACGCGACATTGGCCGGCCTTCGCTCTCTTGGCTTAATGAAGAAATAAAATTCTGCTGGTCATGGAAGGGTTCTGTTCTTGTGTTCTTTCAAATTGTCACCCAATCAAAAGGTATAAAAGCCTTTGTTGTTAGAGGAAATGAGGTCTCGCGACACTACAAACACTACACCACATTTTCCTCTCTTTAAGGTGAATATTAACCGGCCAATGAGTCATCTTCTCCATATTAGGTAGTCCCTTGAGGGTTTATTTAATGGTGACAGCGGCTTTATCTCTAAGTTGCACCTGCACTTGCATTTAAGAGTGACATCATGGTCACTGATAATAACTTAATTGCCTGGAGTCGACATGCTACAAGCACCGTGCATTATCACTTATCACTGGGCTTTAACGGTGTATCTGGGATTTAAAAAAAAAAAATCATTACGACTATAAATTAGGATGCGAACCGGCTTGAACTTGAAAGCAACCCTTGGAGCCAAAACCAGTTAGTTCCTCCTCACAGGGAAGCTGCGTGTTAAAAGGTCGGAATAAGAATGTAAACACGAAGAGTCAAAACAGGCACGCTAGAAGAGTTGAGATGAAGGACATGAACTATTTTGCGTATTTTTGTCTCCATATGGCTCCATGGTACCATCCCATCATCATTTTGTGGCAGATCAGCAACAATAGCATTCGCTCACTTTTTTTTTTCCTCCTTCGAGGATGACAAAGAGAAACAGACATAGCTCGTATGTCAAACGCCCAAGGCAAATTTAAGTACGTGACTGATGGCTTTTGTGTCTCATAGTCCCCGCCCTTCTATTTGCGACGCCATCGTTTTGTTTCCAGCTTCCTTTCTTCATATTTCTGCCTGTATACACACAGGCACGCACGCACACACTCACACAGACACACACGGCACCCCATCAATCTATCGTAAAGGTAAATGTGTCAGCATTTGTTTATTTGCTTCCGAGTGGGGCTCATTTGGGGAAAATTCCTGAAAGAGCTGGAATCCAACCTATTTGAATGTATTCTCTAGTTGCTTATTATGCTGTTTTAGGGCTGCATTTTTCTTTTTTTTTTTATTTTCTTTTTTTTTATTAGAATTGATTAATTTATCGATAACTTTAATTGTTAGTCTTTAAAAGTTGGGAGCTGTGCTTTAGTGAATAAGAGTGTTGTTGGCCGTTGTTAGCTCAGGTAAGCCAGTCTGCAAAATGAGTGCCTGGGTGTCAGTTGTGCTTATCAAATGTTTATTTTGTTGCGTTTGCTCAAAAAAAAAAAAAAAAAAAAAAGTGTCTATCCTTGTGCTTCAGTGATGGCTATATTAAATTAGCTAGCTGGCCAAACTTGAGTTGGCTACACAATGCACTTATCTTTTTTAAATCACAGAGAGTAACTCTGCACACAACAACACTCGGCAGTGGTGAAATGGAAATAAAGAATAATACAGCATTTCTTTCCCAAAAATTTGTCTTTAACACCAATTTGCGGACACACCAGTTCCAAACACCTGAGGAGAACGATGCGGAGTTCAGGTCAGCTCAGGTCAGCGTTACGAGTTAGCACCCCACGGCGATGGCTGAACAGTGCGGCCCAGTGTGCTTGTCCCCGCTCCGATCGTTATGGACAAGGCGCCGCATGAGCGCTTATGTTTCAGGCACAGGACAAAACATCAGTGTCCGCTTTCCCGAGGCATTCATGGCCCGTTGTGCCTTTTGTTCCAGCTTTTAATAAAACATAGTCTACCGTTATTAGGTTGAAAAGCCTCCCCGGTGCATAATTCAAGCCCACTGATGCATTTGAAACAGGTAGATGAGTTTAAGGGACGACACAATACTGGCAAAAAACAAGATCTATTCTTCACTGTCAGAAATAGTGAGGTAATTATGTCTAAAGGTCAAATCATCAACACCTATGTAAAACAAAGGACTAATTATGCAGGAATGGGGAACCATTTTCATCACGGCGGCCATTTCAGGTCCTCGAAGCCAGAAGCTGAGCTGCACTGCATTTGTTTATGGCAGTGGTTCTTAACCTTGTTAGAGGTACCAAACCCAACCAGTTCATATGCACATTCACTGAACCCTTCATTCGTGAAAAATAAAAATAGTATTTTTTTTTAACAAATTCAATACATAAAAAACACATTTATTAAAAACAGAAAAAATTAAACACAATTAGTATAAATATGAAGTATATATATTTTTTTAAAATTGTGCACGAAATGAACCAGCCAGTGATGGCCAAGCGGGCGTGTCATAACTAATTGACATGTTGAGTTGGGTGTGTCTTAACCTCCATGGCAGAGGCTCCATCGAACCCCTGAGACTGATTCAACGAACCCCTAGGGTTCGATCGAACCCAGGTTAAGAACCACTGGTTTATGGAGTGTGGGTGCATAAGTCATTTAGACTTTCTGTCCCCTTCTGTGGCAGAACTCAGTTCGATTCTACACTGTAACTTTTTCCAAATTGCCTTTCTTCACAAAAATCAAAGCACATCACCGGTGTGTTACACAACAACACGTCTGAAAACAGAGAGGAGCAGGTTTACAAAAGCAGAGTCAGGTTTGCCAACTTATTTGGCAACTTTTATTTTCCAAATAGCGACTCGGGACTATAATTCCTCCAAAGAAACAGCATATATGAGCAGAATCATTCTCACATTTTTTTTATGGAGAGGCAAAGCTGTTTTGGATGCCATTGTAAATGGCCTTTTCTATAAAACAAAAATCTATTAAAATCTAAAAGGTTGCGTTTTCTTTTCATAGTAGTTTAAGCTTTAACCGTCTTGTACCAAAGGTACAAAACAATGACAAATGAAACTACCACACTAGACAGTCAGTTTATTACTGAACTGTACAATACATAAGTAACAGCAAATCAATGTAGCCACATCCATGAAAAACCTTTAACAAAAATTCGTTCTTATAGGGCCCGACAAAATGATCATAAACGTGCATTTCTTTTCATTGTTAATTAACAATAACTTAAGTTACGGTGTTTTAGCAAGCACATTAAACCCAAATGTCAGCTGTACAATCATTGTACATTTGACATTTGGGTTGTACAGTACTACAACGTAAAAGTGTTGCATTCAGGGACCATTTAGCGCACTTCGTTTCGTTATCTCAACGCTACCTTACTCAAACGATTAATTGGTGACCTCCCAAAAGTAACTGATAAAACCACACAGCAATGTAGAAACCCCAACTCCAGTGATACATTTAGGTGAGAATGGTCATGTTTCACGTCAGCCCCGGCGAGACAGGACAAAGGCAACAGGTTGACAGGTTAATAACCGAAACTGAGCACAGCAAACGCACCTGCGGCCCCTTCACGTACCTGCTGCTCCGCGTTCGCTTTTCGCTGTCCTCCCCTCGTATTCCCTCGTCCTTCTTCGACGGTTTTTGTTGGAGGGGGCGGGGGGAATAAGAAAGAAAACTACCAAAAAAACAATGTTTAATGTAGAAAGCGTATCTCTCTGCCAACTGGTAGGTAATAATAAGCTTTCTCTTTTCCCTGACGAGTTACCTACCTCTCTGGAGGAGGGGCGCAAGGGAATGAAGAGTAATGGATCGCGGCGCTGGCCAATCGGAGTTAGCAAGAGGCAGTTTTTAGGGAAGAGCGCCGGCTCCTATTTGTCAAAGTGGGCTGTACCGTCAAACGAGGACTTTCTCCTCTCTGCTGGCGAGTTTTGGAACAGAAGTTAATGACGCCAACATGTTGACCCTTCAGAAAAACCACAACAAACAAGGCCGACACGCACTGGTGGCAGAACACATTAGACGCATCCATTCCAAAAAAGCTTGCTTTTCTTTTTAACCAGAAATAAAATATAAATGTAGATATACTTTCCCCCCAACGAAGAGTAAAATCTGATAACATGATGGGAGATAATTATGTTCAAATTCACGGTATATGATTTTATTCCAAGTACTCCGTTGTCTGCTAATGAGTTAATTCTATCAGGGCAGTGCAATGTGGATTGAAAAGCGCCAGCTAATCAATCCTAAGAGGCTCTGTACAGTGCCAAGCTAAGTAAAGGACTTGACTTCGCATGCATTTTGTGGGACTATCACAGCTGTAACTGCAAAATCATTATTTTCACACAAGGCTGCAAATGAGGCTGTTACATGCTCCATTCTGCGTAAACAATCTCAATAATAGTATTTGTATGTATTCTAAACACGTATCTTTCCATGTAGAACCACACTGACAATATTAACACAGTAGAATAGGAGGTCTAAGTGTTGCTAAAAAAAATACCATATATTATATGCAACTGTGACGTGCTAAATATAAGGGGGAGATGCTCAATTAAAATGTATTTTACAGAATATTTCACCGTTGTACCTAAGTAGATGATTATAAATGTCTTGGAGATTACATGCAACTGTATTGATCTTAAAAAATTTAAAATCTGAACGTGCCTTTGCCAGTAATTATTTCCCCTACCACTAGAGGGAGCCTGTATAACGCGAGTGGTGGTCTTATCACACTGAGGCAGAGATCTAAAAAGGCTGTCACATGATCCTTGGATAATGTAATCTTAAATAGAAAACTAACAACTTTGCAACTGTATTTTTAAAGAGGCAGAAAATAAATCGTATAAAATTTTCAGTAATATAATTGCTCATTGTTTCATCATTTGCACTTACATTTTTAAATAAACATGTTTTTAAGAAGCCACCACACTAGTCAGAGACATATTCATATATATTTTATTCCCAATACGACAAAAATACAAAGAATATTCAGGACAGACTCATTAGTCACACAATTAATACTCACTTCACAAGAATGCTCTTTAAATTACATGACCTAAAGTTTGAAGCTCAAACTCCATGAGTACCTTTAAATCGTATTGCATCCATCGTATAATAGCATCTATTTCATCTTAAAAACTAAGCCAATTTAGACTATAGTACATAGCGTAGGCTGCTCATTGAGGCTTTTAAAAGTATACAAGAGAATGTATATAAACTGCTACAGCTTTTGAGAAACCCTTTTCTTAAAAGACTCACGTGACCAATTGTTCATAAAAAGGGTAGGAAATACTCTCAAGATTGATGGAAGACTGTACATCTGATGCCTTGTAGGATGGACGATGACAAGGACAAAATACAGAGCAGACAAAATGATGACACGGCGGTGAAGACACAAGCACATATAACATGAGAGTTGGGGAACCTGCCATTTCACCCGGGCCGCTGCGCAATTTTAAAAATGCTCTAAATATATAATAAACATTTGTTTCAGTTATCATCCCCCCCCCTCCCAAAAAATTTTGTCAAATGGGCCTGATAGAAAAAGTCCCCCCAACCCTGGAGCGTTGAGATTTGTGTGTCATCTGTACAGTTCCAAAGACAAAAAGTCAGGTGAGAGAGAAAGAGAGATAGAGAAAGAAAAGGGGGTGGCGGGGATGCATAAAACTATCTCACAAATATATTTACAATGAGATTGAATTTCAATAAAAATGTCCTCCTGTGGTAGAAATTCGCCTTTAGAGAAAAATCATATGTACACTTTATACATTTAAATAGAAACATGCAAATGTTAACATCTTCCTATTGGGAAAAACAACATACCCTGGATTCATTAAAATTACTACTTACAATGACATTTCAACATAAACAATCACACCCCCCGATAGATTTACATCTTCCTGTTGCGTCAGCTGTTATAAAAAAAAAAAGGGGGGGGAGGGGTGTCAGAAAAATAAATTAAAAAAAGGTTACGGACGACGCTTCGATGTATACATTTGTACTTACAAAGTGTACCAGTGTATGAACACGTTGGCTGGCCTGGACATTAAAAAAAAAAAAAAAAAAAAACCCTCAGAGGATTTTCCTATGAGAAAAAGTGGCCTTCAGCTTTCGGTACAGAATGGCACAAACCATCTGTTCTTTTTTTTTTTCTTTTGTTTTGTTACAAAATATACACAAACGTATGAAAAACCACATTGCAAAAAAGGCATTGGACATTTGAATTTCTTTGAAAGTAGAAAACAAAAAACAAGCCTATGAATTAATTTTTTAAAAAGCCTCAACACATCCTATCCTTTTCATAAAAAAGAAAGAAATCCTGCATAGATTAAAAAATATTTTTTTTTTCCTTTTAGAAGTGTTAAGAGGGAAATTAAACAGTCTAGCCAGAAAGTCAGGAGTCGGTGGAGGACGACAACGACGGGGGGGGGGGGCTACTCTGAAGCTGAAAAATGAGCTGGAAAGCACAACTAGACGGAAGTGATATTCCTTCCGATTGGTCTAGACATTTTCGAACATTGTTCCTTTCACAGTGCCCGTTTCCATGCAGCTGTGCTGTATGAACGGTACCGACTTCCAACACGGGATGGAAAATCACATATTCTGCCTTTCGGAGGTAGCACCAGAGCCCGGGATGACGCCTGTGTGGCAGGGTATCCCGTAACGTACAACACTTACTTCACCTGTCCTGTTGTGTCGAAAGCAACTGTCACACCATACGAATTTTTTTTCTTTACCGTCCTAACATTGCAATTTGCTGATTTCTATGATTCATGTCCTTTTTAACACGTAATGCAAATGTTTTGCACTGCTGTTTAATTTAAAACGTTCACATTACACTTCATTGGTCCTAATATTAGTCATTTATGAGAATATAGCTTTGTTCAGTGACGTATATTGACTGGCATGATAATTAAAGGCCTTTCCACGACTACCACACGTCATCATTACTTCAATACTTTTGGATATTTTTGCTGCAATGGAAGATTTTTCTAATTGTCCACTTGACAGCGTAACTGTTTGACTTAGGCCTTCATTTGCACGGAGTCGATTAGAGGGGAGGCATTCAATTCTACATTTGTCTCAATTTAAGTCCAGTTACTGATGATTTTAATTGAAACAAAGTCCACATGTTTTGCGTTCTATTGGAAAAACATACCAAAAAAAAAAAAAAAAGTCAAATAGTTTTAAAATCCATGTATTAGAATGGAGTATTCCGCCTATGTACATAAATAAAATCTATATATTTGAGATATATTCTATGCATTTTGCTATAAATGCAACACAGCCAATCTGCTTCTTCCCTTGCTTATCAGCTGTCAGATCGGTTTCCCACCAGGGCGCGCCTTCGATAAACGTGAATCGAAATAACTGCATTGTATTTGTGGACACCACTTCAAACACTCCCTGCTGTGACTCATACAAATACACTCTGGGCAAACAACACTGTATGGAAGTGACTTTCCTCGAGGATATTTCTCTACGGCTACGGAGGAAAAGCAATGCAATGGAAAGTGCCGCCGACTTCCTTGGCCTCAAGCGGCACTAAATCGCTACTGGGATCGTTTTGAGAAGACTGGGAGACTAAAACGGCCATTTCCATGGAACCGGATGACCTCTGTGCAACTGGATAAATACGACAATTCATTTATCTCATGTGGCTTAAATCATGAAATTGTGATTATCACAGGTGTAAAAAAGAAAATATTATAATGCTAAGATTATTTATGGATGCGCACAGTAGCCCTTTCCTTACGATCTAACAGGTGTGCCGCCCAAAATATTAAATGACGCGGATGCAGGGAAGATTGGTTTCAAGCAAAGCTTATAGACACAAAACATTGTCACTGAAAAATTTTAAAAAGGTGAGGAACAGAAAAAACACATATGGAGAGAGGGGACTGCTTGTTTTCCTGTAGCTCACACTGAAGGCACAAAAAACAATCAAGAGAAAAACCTTAATTTGACATTTTTAAAGCACCTTTGGTGTTTCGTGCGAGGTACTTTGGTGGGGGCAGGGAGCGGAACCACAGAATAAAAAAGCCAAAGTAGCCTATCGACTGAAGCTCAGGGAATAAATAATAAATAAAATCACTGAGCACTTCAGGGCCAAATGGCTAAAAAACAAAACAAAAAAAAACATGTTTCATCTATTTGCCAAGATGCAGATATGTGAAGAGCATTGCATGTTGCTTCTCCATGGGATGGTTCCAATTAGCTCAGTTTTTGGGCAAGCTGGTGCAGACACAGACACACACACACACACACACACACACACACACACACACACACACACACACACACACACACAAATAAAAAGATGCGTGCACACACACGCACTAGGAGATATTCTTGAAAAGTTCATAGTCATGTGTGTGTGTGTGTGTGTGTGTGTGTGATCAGAGGTGGACTGTGTGCGTTTCGCTGAGGTGTGGCTGTGGGAGGGTGGAAGAGCAGCGTGCAGGGTCGGAAGGGGGGTGGGGGGTAAAAACCCAGAGTCCTCGCTAGGGAACCAGCTTGGCATCCAGTCGCAGCCAGTGCAGGCCCTGCCTGGTATAACGCACCAGATCAGTCATGCTGCTGGTGTTGAAAATGAGAGGGCCCATCACTTTGTCCAACTCCTGGAAGAAGTCTGAGGAAAGAACAAGAAGAGATGAGCACATGTCAGGGAAAAGCCAAAAGCAAAATAACCAGTATTGCAGTTTTAGTTGAATCTATCCCCGAATTGCTGAAAAAGTCATTTTCTTCTCAGGCCAAAGCCCTGTGTCATATAAAAGTATTGCTCTGGCGCCATCTTGTGGCATCTTGGTGCCAAAGACGTTAGTTAAAGTGAGGGGAGAAGATTCATTTAGTCCTCAGGCCAGGGCCTATAATCTAAAAAAAAGTTTATAACCACTGTGTAACTACCAGATCAAAGTTAGCCTAGCTTCTTTTAGTTCTTCAACTACTACTGTTTCCTCTTCTTTTTATTTTACAGCAGTCAGGATGTCCCGTGGCACCATACTGCCTCTGAACACCTCAGTCCTACGCTGCGGGCAGACCGAACACAAGCTGAGGGGGTATTCAGCACAGCCAGCTTGGAAGCAACATTATGCAAGCTTCTGCTGAGTTGGTCATCTCGAGTATACCACTCAATATAAAACCAGTAAGAACACACTTTAATATTATTAAATTTTAAATATACTATTGCTGTAAATATAATAATAAAAATAGCTTAGTTTCATATGTAGTAGTGTCTTTCAAGTGACCTAAGCAAACTTCAGAAAACCTGACAATTACTATTTAATTGTTCAATATAATTCTGAGGAAATTTCATTTCATTTTTTTCATTTCTTTTTTTGATGAGATTCTGATTAGGAACTATTTTTATCCATATATTGGATTTCACTCATTTCAGCGCCCATTCAAAAATAAATAAAGAAAGAAAGAAAGAAAAGAAAAACTAAATAAAAGTGAATGATGGCTTACCTTTTTGCTCCTTGGCCAGCTGCTCCGCCTGGTCCCACACCTCAGTGGCGTACAGAAAGTTGGAGGTGACTTGCACATAGCTGGCGGCCATCTGGTGGATGCGCTGAGGTATCGTGACGGACGAGCCGGCGCTGCTGCTGCTGCTCACTGACGAGTAGCTGCCCGCCGTACCCGGCGACAGCTTTGGGGACACTGGCGAAGGCATGCCCGCTGCCTTGCTGCATATGGAAAAGACGAAGAAGAAGAAGAAGAAGAAATAATAGCTTTAGGTCAAATGTACTTGCTGTCCATTGTAAATGTTTTTCTAGCTTGCAAAGCAACTGCGTAGAAGCGGGATGACTTACTTCCCCATTCCAGGAGAGGGAGCCTGGGTGTTACTCAGAGAGTTCTGGTCAATGGATGAGGAAGATTAGAACACAGTGAGAGAACAGGAAACTACATTCACCGCATTTGCTGTAAATGCTCATCTGTGGGTTTTAAGCGGCAAACCGAAACAAGAGTTCAAGTTGTAGTGGCGACAAGTACCTTTAATTGCTCTGTAAGAGTTTTGGAGTATTTAAGAGCGCTGTCTTTCCTCAGCTTGAATAAACGCAAGTGGAGAAGAGACTGACATCGTAGGCTGGGAAGAAAAGGGTGTGTGTTCAGTGTTAAAAAGAAAGAACACAACACTTATAAATGCTAAAATGAGTCTTCAAGGGGACATGACATGGAAAATTGACTGCTTAACCCAGGGGTGTCAAACTCATTTCACATGGTGGGCCACATACGGCCTCGGTAGATGTCAAGTGGGCCGGACCATTAAAATGATACAATACTTTGCTATAAATAACCAAAACAATATGTCTTTCCTTTGTTTTGGTATAAAGAAGCACAAGAACATTAGGAAAATATTGAAATTTAATGAACATATCTTTTACAAAACATTTCATGAAGCACCTTACATTTCCTTCGACAAATGTGCAATTTACTTTTATCATTCACATATATGCATTGCAACTGATCCCACTGATTGTACAAACTTTAACAAGTAATTGGTATTGAAAAATATAGTAATGCACTTTAAGATTAAACAAGATTCATGAAGAAAGCAAGTTTTAAAGCATTTACACGTGCATATAAAATCTAAATGTAATCCCTGCCTACACCTTACAAAC
>NW_017805406.1:2632588-2693813 GCF_001891065.2 Hippocampus comes
CCGTATGTTTGACACCGATGCTTTACATAATCATCTTGCGGGCCGGATTAAACTCCTTTGCGGGCCGGATCCGGCCCGCGGGCCGTATGTTTGACACCCCTGGCTTAACCCATCAAGCGTGAAATTAAGTGACTCCTAAGTTGACCATGATATTTCCTTTTGAGGAAACATGGCTTTTAGTCAGAATACTCACCAAAGAACGGCTACCCGCTTGTCGGCTGGAGTCGCATCAGGGGCCATGTAGCTTTTTAACTTCATTGTGTACCTGAGTGTACAGTCAAAACACGCATTAGATCAGTGAAAAAAAAAAACATATAATTTTTTTTTTTTTGTCCATTAAAAACTGCCGTCTTTGGCCTTACTTGATAAGTTCCACTGTTTCGGCATACATGGGAAAAGGAGACTTGGCCTCCTGGGCACTCTTCTCGAGGGCGTTGCCACACTCAATGAAAGACACCACGGCGTCCAGGTAGTAAATGGCCTTCTCAAAACGGTCCAGCTAAATCGACATGAAACAAAACAATTGTAGAGGTCAAGCATGCAGTTACACGCAGCCACCTGCTCTTTTAATTTCCCCCCCCCCTCTTACCAGTGCATCGGCATTATGTTTGAGTTTCTTGGCCTCCTGTAAGTAATGATCTGCTGAGTGGGCCCTGAAGCAAAAATATATACAGACCAGCATGTTTAACATTCCTAACTCTTGCCTATGTCAAACATTTTGAAAAGTCTCTCTTCTCATTTACATTAACAGGAAGTACTCAAACATGAAGAATAACCCTGTTTCCGACAACAATTGAATGAATCACTTTCCTTTGTATTAATGATCCTTTAAACACACTATAGCCTTGTGCAAACGCATCCAACATGTTGTCTTTTCGGATGCATTATGTCGTCTGAAGCGTCTCACCTGTCTTCAAACGGCAGCTTGGATCTTTGCGATTTGGAGCCGTCGGTGGAGAGCGGCGGCACAGCCAGCTGGTTATCGCAGCCCTTTGAGGATTTCTCCTGTGGGAGGCAGCAAGCGAGAGGGGATAAAGTTTCAGGGGAGAGCAGCCTAATGTTTGAAGCGATGGATAAAAGGGGGACGAACGAGGGCGGGGAGAAGGAGTGTCGCATGGATATTTGCCACACAAATATTTCTGTTCATTTGTTATTCAAATCCTGTCACGGGAAAGGATGCAAGTTTCCACTGAGCTTCCACAAAGTTACTCACACTATCCCCACCAGGTGTCACTTCCACCCACCTTGCCATCTCGAGTGCTGCGCCCCTTGTCCTCGCCTTTTCTGTGCTTGGAGGTGGAGGTGCTCTTCGTGCTGTGGCCTCCTTCCTTGCCGCTGCCGGCCCCACTGGATAGTGACGTGGAGGACTGGCTGACCGTCCTCTTCCGACTCGGATGCTCGGCTTTCGGCGTCCGCTGGAGGCCCGCCATGGACGGAGAGGGCACCGGATCTTCCTTTTTCTCCAAAGACCTCTTCGATCTGATGGGATGCAAAACGTCTCAATGTCCGCGATGGGCAACCAAGGACAGCAATTGATCTGACCCGCAATGCAGAGTCCTCAGGAATGGCAAGAACGTCTTGAAAATTTAAATACAGCATGGAATGTTCACAGCAGCTTCCATTAAAAACTCTTACTCTTTACTGCTGCTTTTATGATGCGTTTGAGACTTTTCCTCCAGCTTGCATCGCTTGCTGTCTGGCTTGGCTCCCTCCTCATCATTCTAAGAAAAACGAGAGCGATGACTTGAGGTGACACAAATAATACCGCAACAGAAGTCAGGTCGAATAGCTGAAAAATTCCCAAACCTTGTGCTTCCTCTTGGCCTTGCTCAAGCTCTTTTCTGAACTTTGCTTGCTGAAGTCTTTGCCATCTCTGTCCTGGGAGTCATCCCGCTCCACTTTTATTTCTGCAGGCTCTTTGTACGGCCGTCCGGGGATCCTCGATAGCAAGTTGAGATCTGTGGTAGATGGGAAGGATGTGGTTTAATTCACTTCCAGAATATAACGGGAATTTAGGAGAATTTTGATGGATCTTAAAACATTTCAACTGACCTATTTTGACGATCAACACTTGCGGAGGTTGCCTGGAGGTGTAGCGCTCGTCAGGCTCACTGAGTGGAGACAGCAGCTCCTTCTCCTCCATTGGTGAGAACGCGCACACGGGCGTCCTGATGCTTTCGGTGTACTTTGGCGTCTGCGAGGACGACGGGATGCTGTCGTTGCCCTCAGAGTCCGACGATGAGGAGTCTGTGTCGACAAACTCTCGAGACTTCTCGCGAGTCGACTTGGAGCACGTTTTGGCCTTGCGCTTGTCTGCTGCGGCGGCGACAGCGGCCGCGCTGGGCCGCGGAGAGGATTTGGGTTCCTTTTTGATGCTGGGTTTGCTGGAACCCTTTGTGGCTGCTTTGGGTCGATGAGGGGGGATCTCAGGTGCTGGCTCGCTTTCCACCCTCAGGCCTCCTTTGGGCTCCTCCACCACCGGGGGCTTTTCCGACTTTTTAGGTTGTTTTTTCCCCACGGGCCTCCGGTTCCCTGTGCTGCTTTCACTCTGGGCTGGGGATTTCTGCCGACCACGGCCGCTCTCACCGCCCTTCTGTGCCGCCCGAAGGTCCCGACTTGGGGCCGGTGTCGAGGAATCTTTCGATCCCCCTCCCTGGCTACTATAGCCACGTCCTGAGCTGTTTTCTCTTCCCTCTTTTTTACTCTTGGTTTGAACATTGTTGTTATCCAGCGGTGACGGTGGGGCTGCCTTCTTGAACCAGTTGTCCAGCTGCCACTTGTTGGCCATTGGTTGTTCAGGCTATGACAAGGAATACACCAACATGAGCGATTTGACTTAATTTAGTGAGAAACAGGCCTACACCTGCGGGATGTTGGCATGTTGTAATAATGAAAGTGAAACCAGAAAACAAAACAAAAAAACAGGTTAGTTGAGAGCAAGTGTGGGAAAACGATCGCTATTGCATTATTAGATCTCATTATATCAATACACCAAGATAGAGCGTAGGGATGGCAAAATAATGTCTAGTCGTGAGTTGCAAAAAAATTCCCAACCCGTGAAGGAGCACAGTGACCACTCCTGGAGCAGAAGCAGACATACTTGGGCCTGACTCCGCTTATGCGCATGTTCAGCGGAACCTGAAAGGCTGGATTTGCACTACAAGGTTCAAGTGACACATTTACAATTTTTTTTGCTCACGTGGCATTGTTCAATCTTTGTAGAATAGAGCGCAAGATATTGTACAGTATATAGCGCCTCATCAAACTCACGACCCTTGCAAATGTCGATTAAAAAAAAAAAATTAAAAATCAGATCCACATCAGATATGTGCTTTTTATGATTGATAAATGATATTTTATTTTAACTTTTTTATGATTTGTTTTTTCAGCCACAAATGCTCGTAAAAGAAGCTTGTGAACATTGGCCAAATAGGTCCATAATTAACAGTACTAAGGCTGTTACGCTAGAATATTTTTTATTCACCAATCATTCTTGTTTTGGTATTGTTTAGCGTTAAAAAACAATTTATAAACAATGAAGGAATATGACTCAAAAGGGATTGATATTGTACTTACCATATTTTTAAAAACTGATTTAGTTACTGGTTCGGTCATTGTTTTCCAAAGTAAGAGCACATGTTTGCAAATGACTTGTTTTGATTAAATACAAAAGGCAAATAATTTGCTTTTGTGACGGACTACACAAATCAGGGAATCATTAATTTTGAGAGGCTGAAATCAGAAGATGTGGACAAATATAAAGCTTCTTTTAAAGTGAGAAGTGCCAAAAAGCAACATGGTACACCGGGGATCTATACGGTTTATGACAATCCCGACATGTGAAGCATCGAAATTACAAACGGCATTCACTGTAGGTTACAGTAAGTGATGAATTTACAACTTATGTACAAATTCCGGTGCCATTGTCAGGAAGCAGGAAGAGGACGCCATCATAAATTAAGGACTCCTTGTATTCCCATTTACCTCAGGAGAAGCGGGCCGCAGGGGCTCATTGGCCTCGCTGTCACTCGTGCTGCTCTCGCTCTCACTGTCTGAACCTGAGCTGCTTTCGGAGCCGCTGTGGCTACTTGAATCATCTCTCGAGTGCTCGGCTCCTTCACTATTATGGCTGCCAAGAGGTTTCAACAAAAAAAAAAAAAGACTTTTCATTGTGGTGTGAGCCAAGATCAGACATTAAATAAATCACAAATAGTGCCGATTAGAGAAAATCCATTTTACACTGATGATTGGATTATTAAGTTTTCATGTTGTGCCAAAGCTCTCACCTTGCTGATGTGTTTCTTGAGGCATTCTTGGCAGAGTCCTGTTCTCCATCGCTGTCCTCGCTGCTGCTGAGTTTGAGGTCATCTTCCAGCATACTAATTGTACAAGAACGATATGTTTTTACAGGAGATATAAATGAGAATGGAGGCGGAGGAGCAATGTTGCAGTACATACGTTGGCTGGTCATCGCAGGTTTTTGACTGGTGGCTGCTTGAGCTTTTGGAAGAACTGCCTCGCTCTGCAAAGCACAAATAACCTTGTTTAAAAGAGCAAGGTACGGATATATAAACATAAAAACATACATAAAGTGGACCCTCCAATGTTGAATGACTGTGAAGTAGTGCAACACTGAGTCAAGCCAAAAAGCGAGTCAATCAAGGAAAAATACCTCAAATGTCAGACTGCGTAGAATACTACACAGCACTGCTTTGACTGAGTTTTACTTTGTTCCGTGACCACGCTCATAACTCAAAACACTTGCATCTGAAATTATCTTTTCCCAGTGAAATGAACATAAATGCCATGAATCCATTCCAGCCATTGTAATCCCTCTGGTATGCTTGCCTTGGCCACCGCTATAATTCAGTCATCAGGAGGCTGCAGTATTATTTGTCAATTTTCATAGAGGATACAGAATAGAAAATTCCTTAAGCATTGCCTGTACAATTAAGAGACTGCCGAGGGGCCATAAAAGCATGTGTCGCCCTCCGCTGATATTTGTCCTCAAGTTTAAAATGACTATGAATGGTGTGTGTGTGTGTGTGTGTGTGTGTGTGTGTGTGTGTGTGATTACTCACTCTGTCCACTTGAAAAGGAGTGGGAATCCTGCGGGTGGAAAAAAAACCAAAACATTCTGCATTATTTTTATGGCCTTTTAAATTAATCCATAACCCCTTGCCGTTAATCTGTCTAATCTGTGTATCCTGAGTGTTTCAAGTCTCATCACTATAAATGTGCTTGTTACAGAGCGGCCAAAGGTTTTCTGTGCATGTGTTTTTGAAACAAGACAGACCCGAAGCTGAAAAATGATTTAACCTGATAAAAAGTGAATCGAGACACATTGAATAAAAGTCAGCTGCTGGGCAATGCCGACCTTGGTGGGGAACGGAAACTTGGAGGGCTCTGTCTTGCAGGGGGTGTGGATTGCTGTCAATGGAGGGGGCCAGGACTGAGTCATTTCCTGACAGAGAGAAAACACACACACACACACACACACACACGTACAGAGGGGGAAAAATGTGCAAATGAGCCATATGGTGTGTGCATTGCGAAACTTTTCTCTTCGACTGCCAAGACTGTAGGTTTGTCCTGTGAATACAAAATAACTTGTATTCAGACCTTTATTTCTATCTTTAACATACCTTTAGAATCTCGTCAACACAGTTGGAATCCCCAGATCCCTAAAAACAGAAACAATGCCTTCATAAACAAGCTTCAAACGTTAACTTCTAACAATAAAGGACAACAAAAAACAACAACTTAAAATCAGTTCAACGGGTGCTCTTTCAAGTTTAGAACAGTGAGTCTTTTTGAGGCAGCATGTCCACAAAGGGGGGAAATTCCAAAATTCCCTGAACATTTACAGAAAACTTTTCTGCCAAGTTTAGCTGGGGAGTTTTGGAAATGTTCAAAATGTTCAAAAAAAATGGAGTATATGGATATTCATTGGAATAAGTGAACATTGAGGCATTTATTAGTCTTAATTGCATGTACATTTTGACTACTGCAGTATGGCCTCACTTTAAGGAATGCATTATTCTTGTGACAATATCAGTCAAGCCATACCTCAACAGGCTGCGAAGGGATCTTGAGTTTGGTGAGCGAGGCCTTGCCATTGGACTTCATCTCCCCCATGGTGCTGCTGTGAGATTGTCCACTGTAGCTTTCCGCTTGCGAGCTCTTAGCCTCCGCTGTCTCCTGGCCGTCCATAGGCCTGACATAGGCCGTGGGCTTCTGGAGCATGGAGCCCGGTTTAGACATGAGCGATGGGGGGAAAGCCTGACTCGAGTGCTGTCCGCTGGGGAAGGAGGTGTGAACCCGTGAGGGCGAGTCCCAGTTGGCCTCACGGTCTCGCGGGGACTTGGACCGGTAGCGCTCCTTGCAGTGATGCTGCTCGGGGGCCAAGGAGCTCCGCGAATGGCTGTTGCCGCTGGAGGAGCTCAGAGAGCCCTTCGCTGGACTCGACGTGTGCGACTTGGAGTGCTCCGAGCCGCTGCTGTGCTTGCTTGACTTCTTTTCGCTGTGTCTTTGGCTACCGCTGCTGCCGCTACTGCCGCCGCTGCCCCTCTGGCTACTGTGCCCCCCTTGCAGTCCGGAACGTTTCTGAGACTGGGATGAGGAGGCAGCTGAGGCAGGGCCCACGGGAGTCCACTTACTGCTCTGACTGCTGCCACCTCCTCGTTGGTTCTCGCCGAATAAAGGCGCGCCAGATTTCTCCTCGGAGGAAGACGAGCTGTTAGAGGGTTTGGCGCTAAGCTTCGGAAGTGCCTCTCCAATTGGTTCTTTCATCTCGTCGTAATTGCCCAGCATGCTCTGAATACGGCTGGACAGTTTATCTTCTTTGCTGGACTGGAGTAGGAGACAAAAAATAAAAATAAGGAAGGAAGAAGTGGAGCAGAGGACAGTGTGATGATGGATAAAACAAGGAGAGCAGAGAATATGGTCAGTACGGAAGTTCATCCTTTCTTTTGTGATGCAAATATTGGAGGGATGACCAAGAGCCACAAGCCAATATGACATGGGCACTTGCCTACAGATGATGGGAATAACTGACCAGATCTCCACCAAAAACACCACAAATTAAAGTGTGACCGGATGGAATTTTAGAGCGAAGCAATCAGGATCAGATATGATTTGACACTACAGCTTTTGATACTGCACAAACAAGGAATATATCATTCAAACCAGATGTTGGAATATTTTTAGACTGTATAACTTACATATAACCAGTGAGGTCATCAGTGTGTGAAAATCTCATGAAGAAGAATGTAGACCGATTATTACGAAAAAAAAAAAAAAAATCCAAACAGGAAATTGCAGAATAACTAATAATAACTAATTCTATTTTTCCCCTGCCTTGGTTCTGTATTTTTGTAGAAAACTACACCGCATTGAAGGCATCAGTTGAACTGAGACAAATCAACAAAGAACAACAGCGGAATAAACTCCAGTAATTATTTGAGGAGATTTATTCAAAAGGAGACTGAAGGCAGCAGGAAAACGGCCTGCTGCCGCAAAGTGGACACAATGGTAAATGGGCTTTTCACCTAAAGTACGAACTGTCAAACTACTCAAAACTCCTCCTTATGTAACTTGCTCATAGGCACTTTTATATGGTCTTGGGGGCTAAGGACCTGACCCACAATGTTCAGATTTGGAGATGACCACTCTACCACCTGAACACTGTATTAACAGCTGACTTTGGCTTGTGATAGTTCATTCTTGCCATGTATCCTCAAATGTTGCAGCTATGACTGACCTACGGCTTGGAATACTGGTTGACCAGGTACCAAGAAATAGTGTCTTGTAGTTCCAATACCGAGTTTTTCCAGTCGACAGTGGCCAATAGCTAGCAAAGCCGTGATGTGGGGGTTGTGTAGCATAAATGCAAAAATAACCAAAGTAACAAAGTGAGGTAAAACTGCCCAAGTGGGATGCAGTGAGAGTAGGCTTGTTCAGAGCGACTGGCCTCACTCACCCGTGAACACAGATGTGAGTGTATCGATCAAAGCCAGATGTAAAAGCTTCCACTGTGGCCAAAGGTTACCGCCAAGCTGCTAACGGCTAGCATGTCACCGTTTGGGGCGGGGGGTATCCAGTTTCACATCCAACCTCAGACCACAATTTCGTTCGACAGATTTACACAGAGGAAACACAAGCTGCTATCTGAGGCAGGAAAACGCGCTGCTAGGTCATAACACTGACTTGACTACCCCCTGCTACCGTTGCTGAGGACGGTGAGCAATTAGGACTTTTTTAGCACCTTCAGAATTATTTTTCATGGGGCAGATTATATGCGGCAAACCATGAGGAAGTTGTTTTCAGTATTTTAAGTGGGGCAGTTTTCAAATGATTTAATGTCTGATCCTGTTTTAAAAACTCGTTCAACTCTAAAATTGCCTTGAGCATTAATGCTAGGAATAGAGTTTAAAACAATGTTACCAGTACAATGCAAATTATGTCACGTCAAACTGGAGTTCGAAAGAAAACAAATATGTGACCATTCCAGAGAGAGGAAAAAAATTGAAGCAGACTGTGTGGGTGAAACTACTGAAGCCACACAGTTTACCGGAACAAACATGGAGACACACACCAACATGAGTGTTGACTATCACATTCAGTGCCATTAAAGATGCTGTCTGTACTTTAATGGTGCACAAGGACCTTGTTTACAATACTAAGAGTCCACACTCATGCATCTGAGAGACTCAAAAGTTGAATATTAAATGTCAGTGTGTGAACAACGGCATCTTTGAACTGAGCTGATTCCGGCGAGGTGTTAATCGTATTTGACTGAAATTGAAGATATACTAATTAGAGCATGTCATCTAGTAGACGAGAGGGAAGTGTGAGGAAATGGGCTAATCAAGAACAAGTCAATGTTTCAACCGCCAGTAGACCAAGAATGATAATGCTCAAAACTATGCTAACAACAAATTAAGGCGCTTCGCTCAGCTGTGTGAGGGGAAGAAAAACTCCAAAGAAAGAGACAGGGCCACATTTTGTATATAAATGGAACAAAATCCATAACATTTCAGCTATTTGATTATCCATTTTGTGTAGACGCAGTGAGAATGTAGTTGTGAAACTCTCTGCCAACTGTGCAATTCCAACTTTTTTACAATCGTGTATTTTGTTACGTTTTGCCGGTATGAACAGTCAAGAATCCTTATACCACCTACCCTGCACAACAAGCAACGATACTTAAAATTGGCCACGATTCACAAGGAACCGAAACTAGCTATATTTTAGCTTTTTCATTTTAAAAGCATTTACAAATGTATTTATTTAACGAAATCTGAAGAGATTTCATTCACTTCCCTTTCATGTTAGGTTAGCAGTTAGCATGGCTTCTCCGTCTTCATGTTCTCTCTCCTCACCATGATCAGCCGCACGAGCTAGCCATCGTAGCTACTGTGATCTAAATTAGCTTAGCACTATTATATTATTGTTATTTTATGCGAAGTGTTCTGCAAAGCGCTTTGTTTCAGCAACAGCTATTGTGAAAGCGCTATATAAATAAAAATGTGTTGTATAAATTTAATTTGCATTGTGTACGGACAGATTAGGACAAAGACGTCAATGTATTTGTCTCGCCGAGGTAGTGAGAATATGTAACAAATTTGATTTTAAAAAAAATGGATGGATAGATCTGATTCATAAAAGACCATTTCCTTCTCTTCCAAATTTGATTTTAATGCCAGCAGACTACTGTTGTACATCTTCAATGCCAAACTAGCAGTGGTGTGCACGCGGTCTTTAAATGCACTACTGTGCATTGCCACTTAGTGGAGCATGTCAGGGGGAAGAAGAAAAAAGTCATGCAGCAAAGCTTACGTAACACGCAGACAAGCAGGAGACAAGATACAGGCCATAACGAACGACGAAAACAAATCCTCCGTCTTAAACCGTTGTCTTATTACATGTCGATTTGTGTTTAGCATGTCGCTGCTGTCTAACAAGCGAAGGTTAAAGACGTCAACTCCTGCAATGTTTTTCCCCTTTCACTTTCTTGGGGGCAAAAACACTGAGCTGTCACTCACCTCTGGTCGCCTTTCACATTCCTCACCGTTGCCCGAACAACTCGCTCGAGTGCTTGGGGGTGGGGGGGTGGAAGAGCTACTTAGCTCCGCACAAATCCGGTTAGTGGCAAAGATTAGATCAATGCGGGAAGCGCAAATCTTCTTTAGTGTCGTACGGCCCAGGCCGGAGCAGGCTGGCCTTCACTATTGCTCGTTGGGGCACATCTATAACGGGGAGGCCAAGGAATGAGGATGTGTGTTGTGTTTCACGCTATCACGACGAACCTGGGGTGTTAAATCTAAAGAATGGTTTGTATTGGAAGCTGACAATCTGGCAGGAAGTTTAACATACCACATCTCTTGTGTACAGCCCCCTTCTGGGCACCCTGCAGTTTTTTTTTTCAATAGAATTCAAGGTGTGAGCACTTTTGGAAATGCTCCACATGCCCTTCCATTGGTTTACAGCTCTAGCTCCAGCTTAAAAAATGTTCCCCAAAGCGTGACGACTCAGCCATGTTGTGAAATCAACAAAAAGACCAGACATGTTTTCTTTTTGTTGTTTGTAATAAAGGCCGTCTGTCTCATCATAGCTGCACATCTGATGCATACAAGGAATCGTTGTCACATGCAGGACATAACCATTATTTGCCAGAAATTCCTGAAACTACCAATTACAGCACTACTAGTTAACCATTTCTGGTTTGGACCACGTCACTATTGCGCTCTGTGTCTCCGCTGCTTGTTATTACTGGCTTTTGGATGGATTATGCCTCGAGACTTAGACGTCTTATCACAGATGACACTTTGATGCCTTTAAGACTATTCTGTGGATTGTGGCTTTTATTATATTACGCAATTGTTAAAGTGTCTCACCACTAGCGATTAGTATTGGCAATACATTGTATCTTTACTTTCTAAATATTGAGAAGCAGACAATGTAAAATTCAAATTTTCAATTTGACTGCAAAATAACTGGCTTGGCCACAGCGCACACCCACTGCTGACAGTCTATAAGTCCCACAATGAGCTGCAATGACTCACTGCTGACGCTTCACTGCTACGTGAGCAAAACATTCACTCTTGAGCAGTCATGTACATTTGAATCAATTCTACCAGGCAATTTCGTGTCGAACAGGGACAACAGTTAAAACAGCTATTTTCTACACCACATGTCCTCATTATGTGCGCTGGTGAGCTGGAACCTATCCAAACTGACTTTGGTTGGGTAAAGCCCGCCCGGACTCGAACCAGCCAATTGCAGGGCACGTGTGACAAACACGCGTTTAGATGCATAACAGATTCAGATTTGGACAATGTAATTTCTCAATAACCCTAACATGCAGTTCCCTTTCTATGGCGGAAATGTAACGCAGTCGGAAAACCATAACTGCAGTATAGTTAATATAATTAAATGAAACAACAGGGAAAAAAAGAAAGTCACAGGGGCATGTCAAATTTTTGTTACACGTAACCAGCTGATTCCGTTTTTAGAGCCTCTTAATTACAAGTCAGTGTCAAGTCATGTCATGGCAGTGAAACTTCTTGAAACGTGTCCCACTAAACGGCACGTGGATGGCAAAGAATAACTCAATCATATTTACTCGAGCTGTAAAGCAGGGTTGCCAGATTTATCTTCCTCGTTTGGCTAACATGTCGAGTAGAAATGAGCTTTTCGGACTTTGCGTCGTATTTCTAAACTGAATGAACAAGAGTTAATAAAGTGAGCTTACCACTTTGTAAGGTTCGGGGAAAAGGGGGGAATTTGCTGTAAACGCCTCTCCTCCCTGCTGGATTTCTTGATTTCTCCTTTCTCTTTCTTTCATTCGGAGCACATTCCGGTCCTCACGGTTCATGTTGCTGGAAGCACAAACAACACAAGTCAGTACTGTATATGTGATAATGCGCCACGACTGTGAATTCGAGTGCACGCATTTTAAAAAATGTAAACGGCAGTTTGACAGTAAATGGCCATTCCGTTCGGTAGACGTTATCCATTTTCCTGCTCGGAGCAAACGTTTACGGCGAAGTCTAGGACAGTAGGCTACCGCTACATACGCATCAGGAGTGAGAATCGCAGTCGAGAAAGTCGTCTCTAATAGGCTTAGGCTCGTCTAGACACTGCAGTAGCATACATTGACTGCGAGCAAGCCCCTTGAATAGATGCTCCGCGCCAGTTTGTAGACCATCGAAAGCTACTAGAGGTCTTTTTGAAAGGCTAAATGAAAAAAAAAAAAAAAGTCAATGCTAGCGATTGTTGGGTGCTTAGGGACCAACGATGACTCTTTTTAATGCGTCGTCCTTCAGCACAGCAAGTAAACCACCAACTACGTCTGCGTCCCAAAAGCATCCCGAATCCTAAACCGGACAAAAATCAAGATTTTAAGAGCTTCTCTGTACTGTAAAAGTCATCAACAAAAAGAAGACAATACTGGGTGTAAACTTTGAATTTGCCCTCAGCACATATATATGTCACATGCTTACACAACTCATCTTCTGCACAGTCTTATCGCCTGTTGTAAATGTGTCAATAGATTTGAAGAAAAAAAAAAAGGACCCGCAGAAGGGCAAGTAAAGGTCTACTCTGTTTCATTTCCTATGTGGAGTGGGGGAGAACTACTTCAAAACTTGAATAAACCTGAATATCTCGGAACATTGGTGGTATTAATGTAAAGACAATTTTCCCTGAGGCAGACAACAACAACAAAAAAAAAAGGGTCATAAATCCACAATGGACCTCGATGACTGCCACGCCCTCGCTAGCAAAGTGCTGTCACAAAATGTTCTGAACCTTTTCCGCTCAAGACCCAAATTAGTAACATAGTCCTAATTTGGTTCCTGCCCAGCACCCTATTGCCAAAACATTGGCATGTAATGTACACAAACTACCCCCTTACAGCAGATGCACATTAAAAAAGTCCTTTGCCAAGAGGCTGAACAGACAGAAGTGACAACAAACATATCTGCATGTCACGAGTTTCTGACCATAGCGTGGGTAATCCAAACAGAAGGGAGGTGGGGGCTTACTAAAGAGTGTTTGCAGTGCTCGCACATGTCAACTTGTAGCAGAGAGAAGTCAAGGAGCTGTTACAAGCACAATGCTTGGACAACAGTGAGCTTTGAAACAAAAAAAAACAAGAACAACATCCAGCCAGGCGTGTCACCTCTCGGTTTAAATCCTCAATGGCTTGGGCTCAGCCAAGAGCAACAAAGATTTGACGTCTGTTGACAGAGAGCGCTTGGGCGGCCGCCTCCCCATTACAAAGCAGCACGCCGGGATTACTTGAATTGTTGCTGTCGAGATGGGAGGAAGCAGATAGGTTTCAAGCCTTTTTAAGCAAGGACGGCAAAGGTCTTACAAGTCGACACTTAACATATCCTAAAAGAAATGCACTCGACTTTGGAATGAAGCAGACAAATGGCCGGTTCCCAATAAAATAGTTATTACGTGCGTGTTCATCCGTAAGATTCTTGATTTCACAACCGAATACTTTTAACGGGCATTCCGCGTCATTGGCAGCAGACTAAATGAGTCATTTAGGCTTGGCAGCACACACATTTACTGTCCACAAATAGTCTTCATGCAAATAAAGCCCATAATGACCACTGGGATGTGTTTGAAACACCCAATTAGTGGTCGCTTTATCGGTGTAAATGGAAATGATTTGGGCTAGTCCGATGTGCACAAGCAACATAGCATGGTTATCTCTCACTCTCTCCGTTTAGCGTTATCAGCTTCAATAATGATTCGTGGTGAATGCATTGTCCTGTCCAAGTCTAAGAACTACAAGCCCCTGGCGTTAAAGATAGGGACGTACCAATTAATTGTCCGGCCGATTAAATTACGCACCTCAAAACACCGGCGAAAATAATCTATATAAATATCAGTCGATATTTGCCGACTGTTTTTACCTTTACGCACCCAAACCATTTATAGCAACGCAAATTAGACATAAATGAGTTAAATATAACCCAATCAGCTAATGGTAATTCCAAAACATATGACAAGGATTACTGTGCTTATAACTTCATTAATTAGATGAATGGTGTTGTGCAATGCATTCTGGGATTTAATTTTTTGGGAACAATATACTTACATTTACTGTGGGGAAGATGTGCAGGTCGGCCCATGAATAGAAAAAAACCTGTGTATAATTTATAGCCACTGAAATGTGTTGGGTGGGTGGGGATTATTTTATGCATTATACTTTTTCACATTGGTCATCTGAAGTCAACAGCGGTACGGTACATAAACAACAATAAAAATACATTTTTACCTTACTTCTTAAATGAGTTTCAGAATCCGTACTTTCACCAATCTTTTATTTTACACTTGACATTGGATGTTCGCATTTTAACACACAAGTACACAGTGCGAGTACTGTACCGATGTCACCTCTGTGAACTTAGGTGTGAGAATTCGTCGCTGCGCGCCACAAAAAGGCACGCTCAGTCCCCGCTGAACTTTCTGGTTTTCATTTAATTGTTTGCCATTTGTGGCTTAGAATTCCTTCATACAAATATTAACTGTGGTTATCACTTTACTACGCCATATTCCTAAATGCACGGACGGACTGTCATAAATTAGGCATCCCCTGCAAAGCTGACTATAATCTTCGAGTTTCATCAACTATAACAAACAGACGTTTTCGTTGTAAATGGAGCTTCAATGCAGTCATAAAATATCTGCGGCTCAAAGCATTCTTTTAAATGTGAGGTACTGGCAGTGCTTGTTTCATGTGAGAGAGCACATGGTACTACTTTAACACAGCAAAACGAGGAACAACATAATGAGCCCAAATGAGTCATCTAAGATGCACATTTCTGTGTCATTTAATGTAGGATTCTGGAATTACGGATTCGCTGGAAGCAACAACAACCAAAAACACACTGCAATGACTCCATGTTCCACTGAAACTGTCGGAACATTTCTGCCACTTCTTAGCATGTCGGCTTCCCCAGAAACGTAAGAAAAAAAAAAAAATGACACTGTGACAGGTCAAGCTGCGTAAACAGCACATAGGGCGATAAGAGGTGGAACAAAATGGACGACAACAGAGTGAAAACTTCAAGTGACCAACGATGAGAGTGATGAAAGACAGATAAAGGGCATATGATATGAAAGAAATACAGCACATCTGATGCAACAGCAAACTAAACCCCTCCCACCTTGTGCTTTCAACAAATATCCAATAAAAGACAAAGACAAAAAAATTGCAGAAAAATACATCGCTCCTGACTGCGCCGCCGAGGCTGCCGTGAGTACGTTGATACATCATGTAAATGTGAATAAGCCTGTGAAAGTCCAATTTGAGCTCAATGTGTGAACGGGCAAACTGTTAGCATCGCGCTTTACAATCGAATGCCCTCAAGGCAACAATCCTTTGTAAGCTCATCTCAAGTCCTTTCGGCTCTCTCAAATGAGCCACTCTCTAGCTTTTTATTAGCTCAGCAGGGGTAACACCCCGACATACACTATTAAAGGAAGTCCGCATTTGTATTTAGGCAGAAAATGAAAGGCTCGTGGCTCATCCGTTAACTGACTGCATGTATCGATTTAATAAACAAGCGGAGTTGCCGGAATTTGCATGTGATTCAGGGTGGCAGCTTTTACATACGTTAGATTGTATACATTTATATGGCCATGCAAACCACAGCTGAGTTAATGTCTTTACACCGATAATAAAACTTGAGCTCCGAATGTGATTTTTCGCAGCCATGTGTAAAAACAACAGAAAACAATGCTGCCGGAAACCGGTCTTTAACTGACATCTGCGTTTGGGAGACTGGCAATTTGGGAGATTTTCCATCAATGGGAGACATTCCATCAAAACACTATAAGGGCAAATTGGGAACCTGCGTGAGTTAATTATGGATACAGGAGACATGTACCCTCCAGTAATTATATTGTCTCTAGTTGTGTTTCTGAGAGCGAATGGTTGTTGCTTGTCTCTGTGTGCTCTGCGATTGGCTGGCAATCAGTTCAGGGTGTACCCCGCCTACTGCCTCAAGTCAGCTGGGCAAGTCTGGGTGAGGATAAGTACTCTGGGTATTATGATTATTGTTAGATTAATTGAAACGTTTGCATAAGAGCACGAAGAAAAGAAAGTTGTGCGCAGCCGCATGGGATTGACTTGCATATTACTCCGGCTGCAACTCACGATTACCGTAATAATTGATACATCTGTCATTTTGTCGATGAATTGGAGAATAACAAATGTAATTTTCATCCAACTTAAAAAAAAAAATCTTCAAATTGCCAATGCAGAAATTGCACAAACATTCATGATGATTCAGTTACTGCGTTGGTCCATCACATGTCAGAAAATAGGAAAACATAATGACCATTGTATACCAAAGTAAAAGCAAATGTTTTATTTTGTTTCAACACAAAGATAATCGGTCTCCTTACAAGGAGAACTCCAGAAATAGGAGAATATTTACTGTTGAGAAGCTGAAATTCTGAGGATTTTGACACCTTGAAATTACAAAAACGGTCTGAACAATTCATCGACGATCAAAAATAACATGTATTCTAATTATTAATTTGATAATTGATTAGTTGTCGATTCGTGGCATCAGTTGAGATACTTCCAATGTTGTATTGTATTTCATGTTGTAAATCAATTGTATTTTACGTGGATTTAATTCAATGGTTTCGCCTAACACTTCGGAAAACCTACCACGGCACTAAAGAAACTGCATTTATGAGACAGGAGAATCCACCTGTTGAAAAATAAGTCTCAAAGATGGAAAATTGTCAAAATCTTATCAGTCTCATCTTATCACTGACAAAAGGCACACCCTTCCATGATGAAATTGGTTCGAAATGACACGTTGCTTGACTTCCGATATTGCTAAGTTTCCAGTCATTCCGGAGGACCCAACGGTTGTGTGATTTGTACATAAAAATTGTTAATATGTGCCAAGGAACAAAATATCAACTTGACAAAGCACAACTACTGGAGGTGGGTGACATGGGCAAATAAATATATCTTGTTATGATAATAAAAGCTGACTTGACTATTTTCATAAAAAAAACAAAAAAATCTGATCATGCTTGGGACGTGGAACCACGACTTGTTATTAAGAAAGTAACTATAACTGGGGGAACATAATACTGATACCTTCAAATTTTTTTCAATCATTCAATAAATGAAGTTATTCATGAGTACTTTCTGCAATGACGCAGGTGGGAATTGTTGTGTGTGTGTGTGTGTGTGTGTGTGTGTGTGTGTGTGTGTGTGTGTGTGCGCGTGTGCGCGCATGTGTAAACGTGTAAACACAGTCAAAATATTTGTCCATGACAGACGCGTATTTTTACGGCATCATGCTTACAGCAGCAAGCTGACAAAGATCCCAGAGTTGTCGGATGTCACGTCTTTCTACCATTTTAAATCGCAAATCGAAAGGAGGAGCACAATTTGTTTGCGTTGCATTGCATTTATTACATAAGTGGCCAGCTCCATTTTATTGGAATCACTCTGCAGTGCGTTGAAAAGGTCAAAGTCTGGTGAGCTGAAAAGCCACTTCACTCTGTTCCTAAATTAATCAGCTCATCTGTCGCAGGGCAACTCGCAACCTACCAGCCAGGTCACCTCTTGTACAAGAGTAAACATTGTATACCCAAGAAAAAAAAAAAAGGTGACCAACATATGGCTGTAGATCAGCTCTGCGAATACACCACTTGAGCTTCTGTCACTCCTCAAACCTTCACTTTTAAGTTCTTTTCTCATATCTTGTCAGTCAACGGGAAAATTAAGTGAACATTGCGAATTTCAAGTACAAGTGCCTTACCCTGCGTGAAAGGCCATGGCCCAAAACACTGAGACATTGGAAGGAAGAAGGTTCACCGGCGATTCACAAGTAGTCCTGTCATGGCTTGTCAGCCCAAAAAGAGTGTGTCACCCTCCCCCGTCACTGAACGCTCCTTTAACGCTTTATTGGGATCCACCCATCCATAAAGAACTTTTTACACGACACTTTTACACCTTTCAGAAGTATGGTGTATTTCCTGAGAGTTGGAGACAAATCTGACTTGGGATAGAGGAGGTGACTGCTTGTCTCGGGATGTACCACAAAGGCAAACGGCGGGGGTGTTCGCATTGGACGTGAGGCTTCTGGGGCAGGCGCAGCTTTGTGCTTCCGTGTGTGTGTGTGTGTGTGTGTGTGTGTGTGTGTGTGCGCGCTGTTTTGTGGTTACGCTTGTGTGGAGAACAAGATGGGAAGAGAAGGGGGTTAGGATAGTGTTGGACAAACAGCAGGGAGAGTTAATTTGGCAAAAGCAGAGAATTGACGGATGAATGAAGCGTCGACATGTTAAGATTTAGCTCCTAATCAAAATCTAATGTTCCACTTGTCAGAAACAAAGCGGCTGTTTACGCGACACTCCCTTTAATGTTCGTTTTCATGGTTTGCTTTTTTGCCCGAAACATTGACATTTGAAAACGAGTCAATCGCTTTTGACGATAACAGCCTGTTGAAAACGGCACTACTGTATATAGATGACAGCGTTGCTCATCTCGCTATGCCAGCAAAAAAATAGTGAAAGGCAGAGAAATGAAATGTTTTTTCCACTTGATTACAGAAGGTACACTTAACCTTTGTATCCCATGTTTGATATGAGAAATTGTGTATGTTAATAAAGTCCTCCAAAGACAAAACATACTTTTTATCGATACAGTGACATGCTGTACTGTTATTTTGCACAGTAGTCTTTTGCACAAGTCAGTGGCCTCAGTGCATGCTTGCTGGTGAGTAGGACTTTTTAACGTGATATCAATCTTAGATGTTCTCGATGCACTGTCAACACCGCAGGTTAAAATAACCAATGAAAAGCGATTTCACTGCGTCGGGCCACTCCTTTCTTTTGGGAACTGAGAGTTGGCTGCTTGACACACGGGCTCCTTGGCACAGTGGCACATCAGATGCCGAACAGTAAGAACCGACATTTATTTCTCTGTCCCTTTCATACAGAATTTACTGAAGTGGGACGTCAGTGTTCACACAGTCGATGCAGCTCAGTGTCAAGTGAAATAATTGAGATGCATCGAGCACTGAGCGTGGTGGCTAAAATTACTTCCGACACGGGCAAGTGAGTCATGTCAGGGGCGCTAACGTCGTATATGATGTCGGAAATTGACAAACTGCCCTGTCGACAATATATTGCAGTCATACTGGGGTCATGCTAATGTTGGAAAAATACGACAATAATATGGTCAATTTTGGCGCTATTCTGACTGCGAGGTGAGGACTTTCCAAAGTCTTTATTTAGATATGTGTTCATGTCGGGTGGATAAAAAGATGGTTTAGTCCGAGCAGACAACTAGGTGGCAGGTGTAGATGTCGCCAACTAGTGGTCTGGCATGCATGTAACATTCCTTTCAGTTGTGAATGGGGATCATTTTGACCATGTTGTCTTCTGTACGTAAAATTTTAAAAGACTAAAATACTAAAAGGAAGACTAAAAATCCTGTTTTTTCCCAGGTTGGTCTGATAACAAAGCTGGAAGCCTGTGATAGAGGAACCCCCCCATAAACTATGGGTTTCTGTCCACATACAAGTAATTTTGACTGCAGAAATAGACCTCTATTTTGCTAGCGAGAGATATAAAACCAGATAAAAATGTGAGAGGGGTGTCGCTTTGTGAATAATATCACAACTAATGAGTTTTGAGAGAACTATTTTACATCAGTGTGCTCTGCAATAAATTATAACTGCCCCTTTGTACCAAGCAACATTTTGGATCGTTACAAGGTTGAGCATAGAATTATGAATGGGATATTCACAGAAAAAACATTATTACAAATGTGTTGGAACACCCAAAAGAAGCAAAAATCACACCAGCACATATAGAGTTAAACCCACCATGGGATGTAAGGCTCATGAGTTATTACAGGGAATTCCTTCGGGCAACATTCTGCACTAATGCCTGACTGGTAAGATTAACAGATGTCAAAATGCAAATCTTTTATCCTCTAAATGCAACGCCTGACTCCACAAAGACATCCAACCAAGATTTGACAGGCGGCGAGAACATTCACCCTAAACGGAGGGAGGAGTGAGGAAGGGAGCAGAGCTCACCTCGCACCCTGGAAATGGAACATTCCGCCTTGTGCCATAGAAGGACATGTTATTTTACACCACAAGGCCTCTCCTCCGTGTGATGTCACTCCGCTCAGCTCAGCAAGCCAACCGGGGCATGTCTTTCCGTCAACAAGGTCCCTCCCACCCCGTGTCCCTCCCCCCAACTGTGCCCCAGCACACGTGAAGCACTGGTGGAGCCTCTTAAAGGCACAGAGCGCCATTTCTGCTGGTATCAAACACACAGTGTTTTTCATCAGCGACATTGGGGTGGACACCAAGTGACAAATGTGTTATCAGTGCAAGTCACAATGTTTTGATCTGCTCCCAAACAACAAAAGCGGAACCACAAAACACAGACTGCCAAATAAATGGAATGTTGTTCGAACTTATCCACAAGACTTGACTGAGAGTTCATGTTAATTTCTACTTAAACGTGCCTGACAAGAATGTTAAAATGTCTAGTTACTTCACATACTACCTGTACAGTTGTTGATTTTTTTTTTCCCAAGCCCTTGAAAAGGATTGCGGTCTCCATCTGAGGTAGTACTGTGCATAATATGCTCTCCTTTCGAGAATCTGTCAGGTCAAAAAAGGAAGAAGGTTACAGGAAATGATGATGACTGGACTGGAAAGCCCTCTGAGTAAAAATTCAGTGGAAAATCGTGTCACAACCTATAGTCTGCACACTATCAGAAAAAGACAATTTAGTGAAGACTGCAGCAGTGTTTTTCTTTTCTTTTTTTCTTGGAAGCAACTGCATTCATTCCCCACGGGGTAGAACACAGCTACCTCCTCTCTATTCAAAGGTCACGGTTGGATTAAGTGGTCAGTTATTTTCGGCACATCAATTATACAGTATATGCCACTTACAGCGATACAGAAAGAAGCATGCATTAGACAAGTAGATCATTTTGACTGCAGACAGTATGTAATCTAGAAAGCACTAAATGACAGATGTATCATATGGTGGACTCAAAAGAACCCAGGGACATTCTTTGAATCACGAGCAGTATATGCACAAATTAATACAAACGGTGTCAGCCATATGCGCGGATCGTAAAAAATAAATAAATAAAAATAACATCATGAGTTACTGTTGAAAAATGATCCGACCAGGTTTCGGTGAAGGTAGCTGTGTTAGCACCCCTGGCACTGTGAAAACAAACCTGCTGACGGCATGCATTCCGCAGGAGTGTCCATTCAATAGCCGTGGGCCTGCCTCATCTAAACAGCTGTTTGGCGACAAGTGGGGGACGAGACCACATACGGCCACGACAAGAAAAACTAATTGTAAATGTAGCGAGGTCACGTTGCCCACACTGACGTGATGTGATAACACTCCTTGGGAGGCAGACCGTCTTTATCGATGCCGTTATTAAGAATTCCAACCTTTTGGCTGAAGGTATTGACGACTGCACACTGGTGCGATCCTTGTGCCCCGCTTCCATGCTAAAAAATATTACTATTTTTCAGTTTCAATTTGGGGTTCCTGATAGTCAGTTTACGACGGTCCTGAAATGTGACGTTTCGAGCTTAAGGATGATGCGCAATGAGCTTGTTTGTCCGCAGCGTAAGAATACATTGTCAGTGGCGCAAAAAGGCATACTCAGTTAACGCCATATTTTTTGTTTTTCTATCAATGGCCTACAGGTGTTTTTCATCCACATATTTACTGTATTTAACTTTACAAGTACATTAGTGTGGGTTAATGACAGACTAATCAAGTTTTTCCGGACTTTGCTGCAGTAAGAATGGAACTCCCGCCGCAAACCGAGGACTCCTTTAAAGTAGTTGGGACTGCTTTTATCGTTGGAAGACAATCAGAGAGTTGATTTCCTTTTGTTGACATTTCCTTTTTTTTTTTAATAACCGTGAGCATCTTTCAAGGTTACCGCTCCACTAAATATATGAAATTATAATTGGTGCCAATTAACTAATCACAACAATCCATTAATTGGCAAGTGCTCTAAACAGATTACACATGCCCATTTGGGCAGGGAGAGGCACTTGAAGGCACTTTGTGTCTCAGCAGGTGTTGCATTATGCAAAGCAGAGGGCGCCAACAAGCGTTTACAGCTCGACTCATGTGACCGTTTTTGCATCACAATACCAATTAAGCACATTAGAACATAACTCATCAAGGTGCTAAAGGTAAATCATCGGCGTTGACAACAGTTTGACTTTATTGGGAATGGGAATTTCCCGAAATGGCGTCATCTACTACAAGGGGAATGACTTGATTGGTTATGTTTTTAAATATTGGTTTAACGGGACAGGAAAAATCTTTTTTTGAGCAAAGTGATGATGACGCTCGGGGTCTCCGTGGTTGTTGGCCTTGGCTAACGTCATGCTGTTGTTTCTTGAGACTACAAACTAGTTCAGGCTGACTCAACATGTCGACAATCAATTCCACAGAGAAGAGATTCTTGAGCCGTGCTTCTCGGCTGAGTTCAGTTCAGCTTCTGACGTTTTTGTTTTACCATAGAACCCTTTTAAAGATTACCAATATAACTCAACTCATGCACTTTGTTCCCTTCAGTACCTTCTGTTGAGGTAGTAACAGAAGTCGTGGTGGTAAGACTGTCTAAAAGAGAAATTGCCATCTTTTTGCAAAAAGAGGATTATAATAAGAGCCGAAAACATTTTTATTTAATTACCACAAAGATTTCAAGGCCCCTTTATGACTGCCTATAAATGATCAAATTTGTTCACCTTTTCCCCTTTGCTGTTCTGTATAAACAGCACAAGTGAGCGGACAAAGTCGACCTGGCAACTTTCCATGGAGGTAGTAGCAGAGGCGTGACAGAGAAAAGGTGACACCGGTGTGTTGGGTATTAATGACAGACAGACATGGGAGAGTTTCACTCCCAACAAACTCGTCAGCACGGATGTGTTGAAAGCAATGTCCTCTGTCAACAACTCTTCTCTCTCTGGTCACATCAGACCTGTGATTGAGGGATGCTGTTTTCGAGTGGTTACACCACTTTCCTGGGTTTTGCAAAAGGCAAAGGCGCATTAATCTTTGGCCTGTTACGACTCTGGCCTCAGTGTATGATCCAATATCACACGAGCTGCAATGAAATCCATCGTGGACTCATAGTTGCTGTATCAAAAATTCAACAATGACAGCGCAACAATGTCAACGCAAGCTGCCACGAGTAAAATCATGTCAGCTGCACTCCAGTTTCAAGAGGCTTTTCTCCCCCCCATGACACAAACGACACATTATTCCAGCAGCGCATTGTGACACGAGTGTTAGTGGAACATGACACACAAGCCTCGATGATCTTCCGATCCTTTCCAAAGAACCTGTGTCACTCAAGCTTCTCCATTTTGCAAAACCGTGTTAGTTAGGGAAAGGGGGCAGCCATGACCTTCTTATCCAACTGTGCCAAAAGCACATTAATAGTGAAGCTCATATCAGAACTGTGAGGTCGGTTCCTAAATGTATATTTATCCCAATGTTGTGAGTCAGAAGGGATGTCACCCTTGCTACAAATAGAAACGCACAAACATATGGCTTACGAGCAAACCTATAAATACGCCTGCAGATGCGCCACAACAAGCACTCTGATACGAAACGATGAATAACCAAGTGAGACAAGCTGTGGAAGAAAAAAAATGATGTGATGGAAGCTGGTTTAGATTTAGTTAGCGTGGCTCGTGCCAATTGACTTTTTTTTTTTTTTTTTTTTTTTGGTTTTGTTTTATTACTTTGAGATGCTTGCATCATTCATGGCCACAATTTATCCACCCAGATAGAATCGTAATTGACTCGTAAAATCAGGGAGACCACACAAAAAGAAAAAAAAAAAAAAGAACAAATGTAGGTGGTCCCCGACCCCAATTTGTACACAAGTCAAAACCTACAACTAACCAACAATAACAAAGGAGTAATGTCATCATTTCAGTAAATATTTGGATCAAAAACACTTCGAGGCCATCGATATAAATACGTCACAAACAGTAAACAGTGATGTGCGATGACGTGTTCTTAAACTACTGTGCAATCGAGTTCCTCATTCATAACCTCAAAATGTCATGTGTTGGTCCCCTGTATCAGATTATCTGTAGTTTTGAGTGGCTTATTCTTATAAAATGTGAGCTATGGTATTAAGTCAAGATGTGCTGCTGCGGTCCAATTAGAATGGAACCGATTCAGCCAGCAGATATCCTTTTTGGAAAGCCTCCATCAAAGCTGCAACTTTAGACAAGTGTCTCAGTTTAAAAAGGAAGTAGGGTTTGTCAGAAATGTCACAAGAAAAGCTGAGAACAGTTTTTTTTTTTTTTTTTTTTGCTTTGTTTTGGCTGAGAGACATTTTGACTGCAATCTTGAGACGTCACAATAAAAACAATGTTTGGGATTAGGTTGTAGCCGAAACATACGGCAACCCGCAGCTTCAGTTATGCAAACATAACAAAGGCAAATGTCAGTGGGAGGGGGAGCAAAAAAAAAAGCTTCATGGTTTGAATTTTACTTGCTATATAATTTCATATTAAGTGCTAACTTGAACTAGATAAGGTAGCTAAATGAATTTTGTATTCACAAGAGTCACATTAGTTAGAATTTGACCCCCCCCCCCACAAAAAAAAGGACGTAAATGATCACATTACGTAAAAAGTTAAGCAAACTCTCTTTTTTTTGGTGGATTTTACTGGTGATACCAGTTGTGACAAAGAGAATTTGGTGTCACAATATGTTGTCACACCACACAAAAAGCCATGCTCAGTTAACACCAAACTTGTTTTTCTATTTGACTGATTTATAGTTATGGCCAAGAAGTGTTTTTTTTATATAAATACTATACATACAGTCATCATGACTTCTATTCGTTCGTGATTGACTTACGCATGTTCCTCCTTTTGTACAAATTTGAACAGTATCGCTGCCGTAGGAATGAGAACTCCTTCATGAACGGAGGTGACCTTTTTCCACCCTTATTATGAGAGTTAATAATGTGAAATAGTTAGTTGCAACAATGCCTGTACAACAGCCTACATTCAGTCATCTTAAAAAGAGTCAATGAACAAAGACACCCAACCCCCTCCCCAAACGCACACACCCAACCAGGATGTGTCAACCGAGATAAACAAGTTGGCCCCCCTCGTCTCTATTTGTCATGCGTGCATATGACATGATATTAGGGCTGTAAAAAAATTGAAAACTAATCTAATTGCGATCCCCCCCCCTCAATATTGCAACTGCGCTTTAATAGGAGTTTATTTCTTGAGTGTTCTCTTCCCAGTATTTTTTTAACAAACACAAGCAATAAAATTAATCGGTAACACACTAAATAAATGTATAAATGTTAATAAATTTTGATTTCTATATTTTGTCCTCTTACAACAAAAACACCCCTTAGCCTTTCAGTCCATTTGCTTAATGCTAACACATCTATGACGTGGTGCTACAACCTGATAGGCAACGGGCGGAACACAAACGGTGCAGTAGACATACAATTACAAAAGTACTCTGTCATACCTATTTTCTGACATTTTTATAGACCAAGTCATTAACCAAGACGCACTTAAAACATCACTCCCTCTCATGATATTGCCTAATTGTTGTTTACTTAGTTAGATTTAAACAGCACCAAATAAACAACAGTGAAGAAATATCAGTCGGGAAAGAAAATCCATGCAAAATAAGTTTTTATCCAATGATCTGATGAAATAACCGAGAAAATAGTCGATTTTAACAATACCCGAAACCCGCAGCCTTATTTTTCCTATTTAGTCCTGAAATTTGACGCACACAACATCACCTTCTGAAGTCTGAAAATATAATTGCGAACAAATCTTTGTACAGTGACAAAGCAGATGTAATTACAATTACACTTTCGGAAAAAAAAAAAACTCATTTTTTAAAAAACGAACACTTAGACTTACAATGTTACTGCATTTAAATGGTCGTAGTTAATTTTAGAGGTGGTGCTCGGTGTGAAAAGTTTCAGAAACAATAGCTTATATAATGGATGTGGCAACTGACATTTTTCATGAGGCCAATTTCATGTGATCATGTAGCACAGGTCTGTTTTGCACCCCTCTAAAAAATTTCTCTGGCATGTTAAAAACGTGTTTGCTGCATCTATTATTAGATGTGATGCACAGTGGAATCTCCCCTGTCGCCTCGTTTTCAATTTGATGACTTTCATACAGGATTTGGATGTTTGTTACACACACGGCGGAATAACTTTAAGTGTTGATAGCTACCTGTATTATTTATAGTGACCTATCCTGGTCAATTTTGAGAGTTTTAGGGGACGGACATTCAGACGAATTTACATGCAACTTGTATGTCTAAAATGTTAGATTGCCAAAGTTTGTGTCGCCTAACCTTGAATTGGCGCATGAGAGCCGTCCGTTGCCAGCGATGGTGTAGGAATCTAGTAGCCAAACAATAAACAGACGGGGGTCGCAGTGCAGAGATGGCTTTTATGGCACACATAGTCGTTCCCTATGCTTACTCTCGAGTCAAAATGCTTCTCTTTGCGCTTGCTTGTCCGTAAACAGCCGCACACCGCTTCGCACGGACACTCACATATAGGCCATTCCATTGTAACAATGGACAAAGTTACTAACATTTTTGTCCGCAATTTGAAGCATTTAAAATGTCAGAACTTCCTTAATTCTTAAGATACTGACAAATTTAAACACCGTGTTCTTCCCTTATTCCAGCTGTTTCCGGTGACATTGGTTTTTGCTGGGGGAAAATGTCACGTCCCTACTTAGATAAAACAAAACAGACAGGTGACCAAGGTAAACGGATAAAAAGTTGTTGCAACTCTCGTTCGGGGGTCGCAAAAGCGTTTGTTTCGTTTTTGTTTTTGTTTAATACACATGAACATTGCTGCGGATGAAATTCAACGTTAAAATTCCTGTTTAAAGTTATCGGTTAACGTTGGCAAAGGGATTAAAAAAATGTCCATCGCGCCTTTAAAACGTAACGTAACATTAGACTAACATAGCAATATTTATAAAAACCATACAGCAACATTTAGCTGATGCGAAGTGCTCCCTCCATACCTGCATATAGGCATGAGCATAACACTGGCTAGCCCAATTCGCTGGTAGTTGGGAGGGGAGCGAAGCTAACGGCTAACAAGCTCGCAAAACATTTAACATTTCCGCGACCACTTTTATTAACACTCGCTGCAAACGTTGCCAACCACTGCGAAAAGCCAAACAATAAAACACACAGTTTGGGAACATCAGGCATCCTTACCTCTTGTCTTCTTTTTAGGCCCAAACCATTCTAGCTATTGGAAAGCTTCTTTTCTTTGTCTTTTCCACTTCCAATTACACGCAAAATGGACCCAGCAAAACGCCGTAACAGCTAAGACGGTACAGCCCAACAGACGGCCCCCATCTCTTCCTCGATTAGGGTTCACTTCTCGGGAGAAAACCTAGTTAAAATCATTTTTTCGGACCTTCGTTCATGTTTGGATTCCAGGAAAGAAGTGCCTCCTAAGGTAAGGCTGCTAGCTAAGTTCAGTAGTCAGCAGGTACCACAGACAGGAATGGATGCATGGAGGACAGCGAGCTTGTGTTGCGTTCAGTGCAGTCGGACACTTTATACTGCACGCAAATCCATGTCAACACAAGCGACAAGTTGCTATCAGCAGTAAAGTTCGCGCCTCTTACCCAAAATACACCTCATGTAAGTGTTCAGGTGATTAATATGTCAAATAAACAAGTATAATTTGATTTTGATTGTCACCAACAACGACGAGAAGGTGAGCTAAAGAGAGACATTCTCAAGAGGCGACGGACAAGAGGCAATACGCTCATTATTCATTGACAGTGATAATTCCTAATCAAAATGCAGCATATCGGTGACGTGCATATCTGAAGTGATGACGTCCATTCAGGTCGTTCGTCATGATTTATAAACCATTAAAAAAACATTTAAAAACGTTCGCTGGCGCGGTCAATTGAATCATTTCCTGCTCGTGATTATCTTTCAAATAAATAAATAAATAAATAAAATAAAAAGCTTTTTTTCGTCTTCAACTGAATATTCATTCGGCATTTTGGTCTTCAAAAGCCGCAACATCCTACCACAGTGGTTCTTAACCTGGGTTCGATCGAACCCTAGGGGGTAGGTGAATCAGTCTCAGGGGTTCGACAGAGCCTCTGCCATGGAGGTTAAGACACACCCAACTCAACATGTCAATTAGTTATGATACGCCCGCTGGTTCATTTTGTGCACAATTTAAAAAAAAAATTATACTTCATACTACAATTAATTGTGTTTACCTTTTTCAGTTTTTAATAAATGCGTTTTTTAATGTCTTGAATTTGCATAAAATCTGATTTTTATTTTTCACTAATGAAGGGTTCGGTGAATGTGCATATGAACTGGTTGGGTTCGGTACCTCTAACAAGGTTAAGAACCACTGTCCTAACATCATGCAGTTTCATCCAGCGTATTTATATCATTTTAGCGCCCCTACAGATAACAAAGAAAACTACAACCTAAGTCTGTGAATCAATCTAATAAATTGTATCAAATAGTCATTTGCATAAATAGGCAAGGTAAATAATTTATATGAAACATTTTATTTAACGTATTGAATATAGTAATTGAGTCTAATTTTATTACTCCATTCCATCCAATGTATTGATTCCTTGTTAATTGATCTGCTGTACAGAAGCATTTCAATAACTTAATATTGCAGAAACCTAGGTATTTTTGTTGCTTGATCAAAGCTTGTACGTTTATGATTGAAAGATTTCAAATTACGTATTTACACACAATTCACCACATCAAGAAAAAAATCCATATATATATATAAAATTAAACATTTCTGTCAAATAAAGCTGCACAATTTTTTAAACAATCTTGCACTTGCGTTGGCCTTTACATTACCTGGAACTAAAACGAAATTAAAAAGTTCATCTGTTGAGATGGGTGAATCCAAAATGAAACGTTACTGTATTACCGGTAATTTGATTGAAAAAAAATATCAGGTAAGGCTAGGCAAACTAATATATATTTTTATTTATTCTGTCTTTTAACAGTTTACATAATGCAGTTTCAGAGGTGAGGTTGCAAGCTACACAGATGAAGCTTGACAGATGAAGACGGAATAAAAATAAAAAATAAAAAAAAAAACAACCCTATACACCTCGGATAGCTTGCACAGCTGCCCTGAGCAGAACTAGCAAAGAAGAACATGTTATTAATAATCCAAAATCATCTTTTTGTAAATTTCTAACAAAACTGTACAAGCAGTTTTCCATTTCATCAGCGCTGAGTAAATGCAGGAATATAGACTGCTAAAACAAGAACATATCACACTATTACAACCATATCATCCTCATTTCTTTTTCTTCTTTTTCTGTGGAGGTCCCTGATCTGAATCGCTGCCACTTTCGGAGTCTGAGCTGTCCGAGGATGATGATGACGAAGAGGTGGAAGAAGAAGATGAGCTGTCGTCGTCGTCGCTGCTGCTGCTGCTGCTATCATCGTCGTCCGAAGATGAGCTGGAGGAATCGCTGCTGTCTGAGGATGAGTCACTGGATGAGCTGCCCGAATCGCTGCTGCTCCCACTCGAGTCTTTAGCTCTGGTAGCAAGGTGGCACCAAGTAAAGGAAACACATCAGTCCCAACAGTAAAATGGAAGTGAAATCAGAAAGGAGGATGCAGAGGGATAGAGGTGAAACGGTATGAGAATGTCACATCGCAATTATGGGTATTACTACGATATTCCGAAAAGAAAATAAATCACCTGATACTCAAAGCATTTTCAATACGAAAATAAAAAAAATAGTAACCCAATCTACCATTTGACATTAGAAGTGTTAAACAACAACAAGCTAAGTTAGTTTTCAAACTCAATCCAACTTTAATTATAGGGGACTCTTAACAGCACTGTACATAAGATCAAGCAATGATAAGAGCAAAATTTGAAATATGTGAGCACTTCACACTCTCATCACTAGATGGCGGCAGCATATTTTACATCCAGACACTCAGTTCACCAGTTGTGTCCAAATTCAAAGGAAACTTACTTCTTAGTTTTCTTTTCACTGGAGCTTTGTTGTCCTGGTCTGCGGGGAGAACGAAAACAGCTTGTAACTCATAATCACATATGTTCACGCATATTTCAGTATCAGAAATTGATCTCAGTGGGAGACAGCTCTACCTTTGTGTTGCAAAATGTGACGCAGCAGGAGTTGCCTTACCCAGTGATGCTCCTGGGTTGATTCTCAACTTCCTTCAGCTTTTTCTTCATCTCAACTGTTCTTGAGGGTCTGTGCACATATTTCCGCTTCCCGGTGCATTCATATGTCCAGTGTCCCATCTCCAAACACTTCTGACAACGCACGTGTTGTTTGTTAGCTTCCCTAAAGGTGACCGTAAAACAATACAATGAATAAAAAAGTAGTCTTCATTGTTAACAATAGGCCTTTTGAATTAATGTATGTGTAACAATTTGTAAGAGTAGCACAGTGGCTTCGTAGTTGGCACATCTAACCAATTTTTTTCTCGCCCAGAGTCAGGTAATGGTAACTAATAAGGAGAATGGCTGGCTGCATTGACATTTTGTAAATAATATCCTCAAAAGTTCCAAAGTATGTACATTTCCGCTCCTCTCTTACAATACTAGTCTAATTTATGTCAATTTTCTTCCTCTTATTTGAATAGATTGTTGCGACATTGGAAAAACAATACAGGAGAACGAATTAACAAAGCATTAAGCTATTTTTTGTTATGACAGAATGAGGTCAAGCCATTTGTGTTTTAATGCAACGGCGTATGCTGGGTTTGAATAAATGTAGCTATAACACTGTACCCAAACTAGGAAACCGAATTGTAATAACATTATTTTTAAAATTAGGATGATGAAGAGATGAATAGGCGATGCTCTTCGTTTTAAACAATGTTGAAAGACGCGGAAGACAGCGCAGCGTTTTGAGCTCCATTTGAACGGTAGCGTTGACATTTAACATGAACCATTTCAACAAAATATCATTTGGTATGAAACAAAACCCCAAAAACAGTCAGATTGTGTAAAGGGGTATTTTTTGTATAATACTCACGCTTGCCGCCTCGCAATTATTCTATGCATGGGAGTCGCCATGTTGAGTTGTACTTTACTTCTTCGTTGGAAAAATGCAGCTCGAGTTTTAGCGATAAAGTTTACCTTGCGTCCTCTTGAGCAAAGATAGTGTACTGCACTTATTAATGAACAAGCCACCTGCATTAGCATTCTGCACTGGGTGGCATGCTGTTACACTATTATGTACACAGTGCAAAATTGTATTAATTTGCATCTGTGGAATATCTGTGTCCATTGTATAATAGTACATTTGTGTACTATATTAAGTCTCACTTCCTTGACAAAATGTAATACGAATTTAGTGCCAGAACAATATACTGTGTTATATTATATGATATTAAATTACATTATCAAATATCAACTTTATTAATGGAACAAAATCAACCATAGCTGAAACAAACTGCTGTACTTTACATGAATTTACAGCATGACTTATTCAACTTAAAAATTAATAAGTTGCATGTTCAAATATATGCATACTAATAACAGGACGTACGTGAAAATATTCTAGAAACACATTCGAGGACCATGGAGAATGGCAAAGTTGTCACACCTTTCGAAAGATCCAGAACGATGTTTCTGGAAAGACCCAGATCTCGCGCGACCTGGTGACGTGATTTGACGGAGACCGCAATTGAAACTGCAGGCAGGCAAGCCAGCACAGATCGGAGCCACCGGTCAACGGTGAGGATTATGATTACAGGTTACCTTAACCCAATTTAACGGAGCCTTGAAACTACTTAGCTGCACTTTTGCACCATTGTATAACCGGAGGCGTACACGTGTCTATTGTTAACACCAGTGTACTTAACGACTCAAGTGAAGTTTGAAGACTCGGCTCGGAGATGTCTGTGGTGGGATTTGATTTGGGCTTTCAAAGCTGCTATGTAGCTGTAGCCCGAGCCGGTGGGATCGAGACCATCGCGAACGAGTTCAGCGACAGATGCACACCGTAAGTACCTTGTCAGTGAGTTATATTTCACCGTAAGTACCTTGTCAGTGAGTTATATTTCATGACAGTCAAAGGTAATGCATTTTGATTCATAGTTGGCCCCACCGGTGTCGGGGTAATAATGTTGCACGTGAACGCAGCGTTTTTTATGACTCGCTGCTAGTAGCTAAACTTGACTTCTCTTTTTAATGCTTTAAGTAACGATCCCGGTTTAAAGTTTAAATGAACGCTGTTTTGTTTTTCCCCAAATCTTACAAGTGTCACATTCCATGAATGTGGTTACTGCTCGCATCGTGTTCGCCTCGTAACCACGTTCGGCCATTCGCGCTAGCTTTGTTAGCCAAGATCATAGTTTTTATTAACTGTACATTTGGAGGCTGAATTCTGGTTACCGCTGGCGGGCGGTGCGGTTCTGTATATTTGCGTTACTAACACTGGGTGGCTCAAGCACCGCCCAACTGGTGTGTTTTGTTGTGACATTCCGCGCTTCCAAGGTGACGACTGTAGGCCATGCTTGTTGGAAAATTCTAGCAATACTTACGGAAATAACTTTTCAGTGAATAGTATATTTTTGCTTAAAATCTTCTGAGATTTAGGCATTATTCTGTATTATTCGTCATGTCGATACACGACACATTGTGATATTTCTTGATGCCTTTAGCCCTTTAAAAGTAAGGTAGCACTTTAAAAGTAAGATCATTTAGAATAATATTGTTTGACAATGTTTATGTAAATGTACATGTCAGCATGTATGATTACGTTAATGTACGTTTATAACGTTTCAGCTTATTTGAAGCATGCTTTATTATGAGAACAGTATTGATTTTTTTAATTGAGCGGAAAAATCTCTTCAATGTAATCGTAAATTAAATTGCTTCAGTATATACTACACTTTTATCATGTAATATTTTAACCGTGAGAATAATTTAATCATGAAAACTGTTGAATTAACTCTGGGTGCTCCAGGTTCCTCCCACATGCCAAAAACATGTATGGTAGGTTGATTGGACACTCCCTCCCCCAAAAAACAAAAGGAATCAATGACATTGAGGAACCCCCCCAAACATCCCTCTGGTCATGCTAGCGTAGATGGCCTGAACATGTACTGTAACTCAACTTCTTTATGTTCTCAGGTCATTCGTCTCATTCGGGCCACGCAATCGATCCATAGGAGCTGCTGCGAAAAGCCAGGTGAGCATGTTCTCTGCCAAAACTACATTCTCAGTGAACCGTGTCATGTTCATGCTTCACTCCTTGCATCCAGGTGGTGACCAACTGTCAGAATACAGTTCAGAGCTTCAAGCGATTCCATGGCCGGGCCTTCTCCGATCCTTATGTTCAGTCGGCCAAGTCCAAGCTGGTGTACGACCTTGCGCAGATGCCCTCTGGGTCTACAGGTATTAAGGTGAGATGTGCAAGTTAACCACTTCCTATATTTTTTTTCCCCTGTGCGAACGGCTTGAGAAAAAAAAAGATTATTCAAGAATGGCACAAAAATGCTGGACAAGAAACCAACATTAAGTGCAAGAACTATTTTTTTTCACAATTTAATACTGTTGAGGTACTATGTCCTGCATATCGTACCAAATCTACAAAAAAAAAAAAATATATTAAGAACGTAAGTGCAACTAACTTTTTTCTTTCCCGGACGCTTATGATCTTGTATGCTAAATGAAACACTTCCTGAATGTCAGGTGATGTACATGGAGGAAGAGAAGTTGTTCAGTGTGGAGCAGGTGACCGGCATGCTGCTGACCAAGCTGAAGGAGACGGCTGAGAGCGACCTGAAGAAACCAGTGGCCGACTGCGTCATCTCTGTAAGCAACTACGCCTCATTACCATGATATAGTAGGAGTCAATTGAGTCACCAGCTCAAGCCACAAAATGCATTAAACTAAAATTTAAAAAAAAAAAAAAATCCAAGAGTTGTAAATACATTGCTGGCTTTCTCTGTGGCTTATTTATCTTAGAGCACTTCACATTGTATGTCTGAGTACCAACTCCAGGCTCTTCATTCATGTTTAGATTTTTTATTTTTTTTTTTTTGCGGTGGGTTCTGGGCAAGTGGCTCACAGTTGCCCCTACATTTTCACAAATCTGTTTTCCTGCAGCCCTCATTGTCCTCTAGGATATCCTCAACTGCTAGAAATCCCTGAGCTATAGAGACAAGCTCATGTGACTTTTCTCTCCAAAGGTTCCCTGCTATTTCACCGACATAGAGAGGAGGTCTGTCATGAATGCCGCCCAGATTGCCGGCCTCAACTGTCTGCGACTAATGAACGAGACCACAGCTGGTACATAAACACACACCCCTTTAGTCGTGTAATCTAAAGTTTAGGGTAGGCCAGCATAGCTCATGAGACCTCTGTTCAGTGAGCATCTTTTGTTTGGCCTAAAAAAAAAAAAAAATTACAACATAACACATTTTTAAAAAGCGTGACACTTGGTATTAATATAATACAATTTGACCCTCGGTCATTTCTATTTTTCTTTATTTTGTGTAAAGGAAAATGGTTCACAAAGCTCTCTAATGAGTTGAGAGCCAAATATTTCATTGTGTAGCCTAAATGCTATTGTTGAATATGAATCACAAAGTCATGTACGCCGCTCTGGTATGACTACATAGTTTCACTGACATGCTGAAAACTTAATTGAATGCTTTTCCATACACACTCCCGCAAACCTATTACAGTAACTACCAAGTCTCTCTCACGATTCAGTTGCCATTTTTTTTTGCCTTCTCGCAATGATTGAAGAAGCCTGTTTCATTTGTTCGGGCATATTGTTCAGCAAAGTCCATTGAGGGCAGTGCAATGTTGCAATGATGAGCAGAGAGACTGCAAATTGTGATTGTCTGTGTATTGCAGTAACTCTGGCTTATGGCATCTACAAGCAGGACCTACCAGGTCCAGAAGAGAAGCCCAGGATAGTTGTGTTTGTCGATGTGGGCCACTCTGGTTACCAGGTGTCCGTTTGTGCGTTCAACACGGGAAAGCTGAAGGTGAATATTAAAGGATTGGAGCTGTACAAACTCGCAGACATGCTTAGCGGCCAAATATTATCTTCTTGTTTTTCCAGATCCTTGCAACGGCGTTCGACTCCGAGCTGGGCGGGAAGGACTTTGACGACATTCTGGTGAGCCACTTCTGCGAGGACTTTGCCAAGAAGTACAAGCTGGATGTCAGGTCCAAGCCCCGCGCGCTGGTGCGCCTCTACCAGGAGTGCGAGAAGCTCAAGAAGCTGATGAGCGCCAACTCGTCCGACCTGCCCCTTAACATTGAGTGCTTCATGAATGACATTGACGTGTCCAGTAAACTCAACAGGTGAGATACAAATAAACTCCATGTGTGTTAGCGTCATCGAAAATACTTCCCACCATCAGCCGTGATAGTTACTGTTTTGTTTGGTGTCCGCAGAGGTCAGTTTGAGGAGAAGTGTGCGGGGCTGCTGGCCAAAGTGGAGGACCCCTTGCGCAGCGTCATGGAACAAGCTAGTGAGTGCATCCCATTTTAATGCTTGCTGGATTGTCCATTGTCAGCACGTGTACAACCAATGCGGTCAAATGAAGTAGTGATCCACGTTGTTCTCATCCTCCGTGTGTACAGAGTTGAGGAAAGAAGATGTGCACGCGGTAGAGATTGTCGGCGGCGCCTCCAGAATTCCCGCCATCAAGGAACGCATCAGCAAGTTCTTCGGCAAAGAGCTGAGCACCACTTTGAATGCAGATGAGGCTGTGGTCAGAGGCTGTGCGCTGCAGGTACTGTATGTACACATGCAAGTTTTGGTTCCTCGCATACAGTTTGATTGGCAATCTGCAAATGTTCTTCCCCCTCACAGTGTGCCATCTTGTCTCCGGCTTTAAAAGTCAAAGAGTTCTCCATCACGGACGTCGTCCCTTACTCGATCTCATTTAAATGGAACTCAGCAGCAGAAGAAGGACTGAGGTAAGCGTTTTTTGTTTGTTTGTTTTTGATTGCATTGACATACATTCAGGTTTGTCAAAAGTGTGACAAGTGCATGTGGGCAGCATTTTGGTCTCATGGTTAGCGTTTGGCCTGACAGTTCTGAGGTGCTGGTTCCACTCTCATTTGAGTTGATACTTTGTCCAAAAACATACATGTTAGATTCCCAGGCTCCAGCTCAACCATAAGTCATGATCATCACAAAACAAGCACAAAATAAATTGGCTGGATGAATGTCCAAAATGTCGTCACCATCTTGATTATTGACTGACATTTATACACCTACGAAATTGCAAATGTCTTCCACTCACCTTTAAAAAATCCTTTAAAAAAGTCCAATAATAAATCTCTTATCTATTGCTGATATTAGACCTGGGAACCTTGCTTGCCATGATGAATTTTGGCAAATTTGTTTTTGTGGTTAAATTGTTATGCATATGCATGTAATTATGCACACTGGTATATAGGTGACAAAAATCTCAAGATAATGCAAAAACCACTTCCTAAAAAGTGGGTAGCATGCAAATAAGAAGTTAATTTCTGAAATGTTCAAGTTCAAACTATCAAATTGGATTGAGCAGTTCTATTTGTGCTTTCATCCATGTGCACAAGAATATCCAGAGAAGTATGCTGTTGTTGTCTACAACTATGCATTTCTACTTTATCCTCCACTCCCTGTCAATAGAATAACATCCTTTTCATTTTTAGAATCACATTCTCTTGACCTGATCCCGTTTTGTGCTTGACAGTGATTGTGAGGTATTCCCCAAGAATCACACCGCTCCCTTCACCAAAATGTTGACCTTTTATCGGAAGGAGGCCTTCCTTCTTGAAGCATACTACAACAACCCCAAGGAGCTGTCGTACCCCAACACCTCCATAGGTAAAGTATGCCTGCCAGTGTGCTTCAACAATCACCCAAATTTATGATGAGGATGGAAATCTCATCATGCTCAGTTAATTGGCATTCCAAAATGGAACTGACTGGCTTCAAAGGTTTTAGCATGAGATTTTTTTTTTTAATGTTAAAATTATTTTTAAGTTTCACCACCCTTACAACACTCCTCGGGCATTTCGGAATTTTTTCTAGCATCAAATTATGGCTGCTTTTAAGATCCAAAGTCGACTGCAAAGTTTGGAACGAAAAAGATTTGATGGGATTGCAGTCATGGTTAACCAGTTTGTTTGTGCAAATAAAATAATGCTGACAGTTTTTATTTGCATACAGTTTGAGAGGCAGAGGTGTTTCTTGGAGGTTGGAGATGAATCATTGTATGGAGGAGAGGGGCTAACCGTTTCCATCTCCTCCCCAAAGGGCAGTTCCTGATCCAAAACGTGGTCCCTCAGTCGTCGGGAGAGAGTGCCAAGGTGAAGGTCAAAGTTCGAGTCAACATTCACGGCTTGTTCAGCGTGTCCGGCGCTTCCCTTACCGAGGTGCTGAAAGCGACAGATGGAGAGGAGCCCATGGAGACCGACCAGACGGGGAAGGACGAGGAGGTGTGTGTCATATTGAGTTGGACTTGAGACAAAAGGTCTCTTTTACCTCGAGATCCCACCAAATTTGCCCCATAATCGGCTTTGACACCAAACTCTCTGCTTTTGGGGTAATAATAATAATAATAAATATGTATATGGTCTTGCCTTGTGCATTTTCACCTATTATATGAATGTTATGATGCCGCCTGAGAAGTTGCTCAGTCAACTTTGGCCCCCTAGTCTACGAGGGTGCCACTTGAGCAGTACAATGACATGAAAAAAGAGGCAAAAAAAACCCAGTGGCTTTTGCAGGCAGTGTAAAAGAGAGAAAAAAAGACTCTTTCACACGGCCCTTCTGCTCACACCTTGAACGTGCGGTTTTGTCATCACAATGGAATGTAGCAGGCAGGTACAGGGAGTTCCCTTTTATTCTCTCTAAATGCTTCCCTGGTCATTGAAGTTGTTGGGCAACTTCTAACATGTAGTATATTGTTTTTATATTACTTATTTATTACAATCGGTGGTACTTCCATACAGAGTGTCTTTTTCGTCCATTGATGCAGCCATGCTGAAAAGATAGCCAAGAATCAATCATCAGCATTGGCATTTCCCTCTATCGTAGCTCCAACAGTACGATCAGATAAGATAAGAAAACCTTTAATAGTCTCACAATGGAGAAATTCCCACTTCACAGCAGCAAAGTCATGAGAGGAAGAAGGAGAAGAACAAAATAAATAGGAGCTGCTGGAAAGGCAGCCACTCTCGCGGCGCCATCTTGAAGTCAAAATAACACAACAAGATGTCAGTCGTAGTTATTTATTCCTTTGTTGTGTATTCACAAATGATGAAATCACAATTTAAATTCTGTAGGGGGTGGGCTGTAGAATTTATTTTGTGATATCCTCGCTCGCTTTTCAGTTTTGATGTATAATTTTCAATTTTTGTAGTTTCATTGAAGTAATCGTTAGTTTACGTTTTTCGGAGGCGGTCTTGAACGCCTCTCGAGTGAACGGAAGAAGGCACGGAGACAGACAAAGACGTACCTGTATTTGTTGAGACTGTTTTAAAAAATTAACACCACAGCTCTCCTTTTTTCGGAGCTGCAACACAAACTTATTTAATAAAGCAGCGATACAGTTCACTGAACCAAACAGCATGTCTCCCGGAAGGAGCCATCTTGGAGTCAACGTATTACCGTAATGACCATACAAAAGATGCACCGGATTTTAAGGCGCTCGGTGAGCTTTTAAGAAAATGGAAGACTTTTTGGTGCGCCCTATAGTGCGGAAAATACGGTACTTATGTACCTCCTTAATGCTTAACACTGTTGCAGAATATCTGGAGGAGGTGGCTCACGTTTACATCATGTTTGCCCGTTTGTTGTTGTTGTTGTTGTTGTTGTATCAGAACAAAATGCAAGTAGACCAGGAAGATCAAAGAGCAGCTCCTGGCGGAGACAAGAAAGTTGACACAGAAGAGATGGAGGTAAAAGTTGTGCACTTGACTGTATGTGAAAACTTGATTCAACGTTATTGGTACCGTGTCCAAGAAAAAGACGTCCAATCAGATTGCTCGGATGCCTGTAGAGGGCACAAACAACATCTGGGGGTTGCGATAATAGGGGATGAAGTTGTATCTTGAAACAATTCCCCACTCGTAATTTTCAGACGGCGACAGAGGAAGGCAAGCAGGAGAAGAAGAACGAGCCTCAGGCAAAGAAGCCAAAAGTGAAAACAAAGACGGTGGAGCTGCCCATCGAGACCAATTTGTACTGGCAGCTGTCCACTGATGTACTAAATACGTTTGTGGAGAATGAGGTAAGGTTCTAAAAAGCACCAGGCATGTCCAGCCTGCACTCAGAGTAGTTATGCTTAAGGCAAAGGTTGGTCTTCGTTTTAATAATACATAAATACCTGTGAATGTGCCTCGAAAATTGTTCAGAACATGTCATCCTGGTTGGTTTCCATGTTTTTGTAATGTTAAAACAATTGTTCCCTTAGGACACCATGTCATGTGCTTTCCCCCGCCTCTTCTCATAAAATTGTATCGCTTTGAATAGAATTAAACACCTTTTATTGTCATTGCACGGTGCAGATATAACAAAATTGGGGAAAAGGAAAGTGGAGGTTCCACTGTATGCCTGAAGTTTTTGCTTTCTGGCTTCTTCACCTAAATACTTTTGAAGCGACCATTTTCATCACACACTGGTCACGTCTGATTGCGGTCATGTCTCTAGGGCAAGATGATAATGCAAGACAAGTTGGAGAAGGAGAGGAACGACTCCAAGAACAACGTGGAGGAGTATGTGTACGAGATGAGAGACAAGTTGTTCGGCTCCTTGGAGAAGTTTGTCACTGAAGCGGTGGGAAAACATTTTCAAAACATTTCTCAAAACTGCGTTTGTTTGATTCCAGTTTTGCAGACTTGTCATTTATTGTATGTGTGTATCTACACGCAGGATCGTGACGCATTCTCATTAAAATTGGAGGACACAGAGACTTGGCTGTATGAGGATGGAGAGGATGAAAAGAAGCAAGTTTACATTGACAAATTGGCAGAATTGAAGGTACCAGTTTTGATTGAAACTATTTGTCAGCAATGACATTGCTTGTGATTGGTCCCTTGGTAACCAAAGTTACTTGATAAATAATTAAAAATGTCCAATTAAAAAGTCTCATATTGCCCACAGAAAATCGGGCAGCCTATTGTTGAGAGAGCCATGGAAGCTGAGGAGCGGCCGAGGGCGTTTGAGGAGCTGGGCAGGCAAATCCAAATGTACATGAAGATCATCAACGCCTACAAAGCAAAGGTAACAATCTACTACGGCTGGCTGGCAAATTGATTAATTCAAGCTCACAAGGACATGCGCTGCTTACACTAACATGATAGCAAACCACTGGGCTAGTTGGCAAAAGTACAGTGTTGCCTACTTTGTTATTTATTTGTTATAGAGAGCAACTTTTCCGACCTTTTCTATAAGGTTATTTTCCAAAGAGTTTAATTCCTATAAAAAAAAAAAAAAAAGACAGCATGGCTGGAATCTTATTCACATTGTTTTATTTTGTATATGGCAAGAAAAGGGAGGCTGGTGGGACGCAATCATGGATTTAAGTGTTCCTAATAACAAAGACATGGTGCCCATTTATTTATAAGTGGTGAGGTGAAGCAGTAATTTATACTCTAGATCTGTAACGACATCGCTAAAAATCGTAACTCCCTAAAGAAGCAAACTTGTGTCCTCTTTGAAATTGATTTCTTCGATGTTTTGTTTAGTTTTTTCAAGACACGGGTGGGAGATTGAAAATGCTACTTAAGTTTGTCAGTGTGTAAAAAGGACCCATGTTAACTATTTAATGACTCATGTCATCTCCCGTACAGGATGAGCAGTATGCGCATTTAGATGAGCTGGAAGTGACCCGCATGGAGAAGCAGGTGAACGATGCCATGGCGTGGATGAACAACAAGATGAATCTGCAAAATAATCAAAACCTGATGCTGGACCCGGTGGTCAAAGTCGGCGAGATCCAAGCCAAGGCCAAGGTCAGGAAGCCATGGCCAATTATTTCATACCCAGTCGAACCTCCAATGTGGAATAGAATCCGTTCCATCTTGTGACTGTCTTTGACATCCTGTTCTTATTTTAAAACAGTAATTTTGTCAGATAATGTTTTAAGTACCATTTGAAGCATTCCTTATTGTCAAACAAGTATAATGAGAAGTTAACCTCAGCTTTATATTAATTGTTGAATTTGTTTTATTTCTCCACAGGAGCTTTACTCGGCGTGCAACCCCGTGCTGTCAAAGCCAAAGCCCAAGCCCAAGGTGGACCCGCCAAAGGAGAAGCCCGACAACGGGCCCACCAACGAGCAGGAGGGAACAACAGAAAGACAGCCCCCCAACTCGGACAAAAAAACAGACACGGCGCAGAAAACGGCAGAAAACAAGCTCCCCGAAATGGACATTGACTAACTTTTTGCGCCATTTGCCCCGCTTATGTGGCACTTGTGAGGATCCAGCAGCGTTTCCATTATCAATACTGTACTTCTCATTGACTTGTTCTATTTCTTCATGACTACAGACTAGTGCATCTGTAATGGTCACACTCAGATACGCAAAGTTGGTTGCAGGTCATTTATCAAGGTAATGTGGCGAGTTGAAGAATCTGGAATGTTTGCAGTTCAACATAATGTGCATTTTCATCCACTTCAAAGCAATGTTTTTTTTTTTTTGTATTTTGATTTAAAAGGACAGATGTGCTTGTACTGAGTTCCAACAATAGCTTACTATCTTACAGTATTTCATTTGTTGTATGGCTTTTCTCATTCATTTAGTTGTATGATTCTTCACTGGTTGTGTTTTTTCTACATAATGCTCGCCCAGGTGCTGCTCTTGTTGCTAAGTCATCAAAAAAGCAAATAAAACTCAAGGACCATAAAGTGATATTTTTCATTTATTGAAGAGGAAATTATAACTAGATAATGTTATTTGTATTCCAGGGACCACCGTGGGAGTGGGTGAGAACAGAGAAAACCAACTTAAAAATGATACTTATGTGTTTTATATTCACAGTTTAAGGTACTGTCTTGGTGTCTAAACATGAAATACCCCAAGGACCAAGAATTAGAACACACCTAGGATAGAATGTTGGGGACACAACGAATTGTAAAAAAAAAAAAAAAGAAAACCACTAGTTCCATGAATACACCTTTACCTTTAGGAAGATTTTACAATACATGAAGAGATTTTAATAAACAACAACCATTAATCAAACTGTGTTTGTATTTGTTTACATTCAAATTGCAAGTTTTTCTCTTTGAAACTGAAATTTTGCCATAGGAGTTCATTGAGACGGACACCCGCCCCCACCCAAAAAAAACGATCAACCAACAAACAAAATTACAAATGAAAAATTACAGGCATTATTTTGTTTTCATGTTAAAATCCATGATGAAATTTTCCATTTAGAATTTGTTTTAGCATCAAAATACAACTTTCAATTTTAAAAGACGTTAATACCTGATTTAATATATTTGTAAATTCACCTGGACAATACGTCGTTTTTTTTTTTAAAGCGGAGGTTACCTGCGACTGTACCTCCAGGCCTGGCGGGGTCGCTGCTACAATCAGGTACAGTAATGCAATCGGCACTGAGCACACGTCTGTAGCGTTTGGCACTTTTAAGGTGAGAAACGTGTTTTCCTACTTTTTATTTCTTTTTCAGCGTGGCATTAAGTGTACTCTTAGACGTCTCGTACACACGCGGGAGCTGACAATGTCGACGCTCTGACAAGTTAAAGAAGCGGTGGCAGATGTCGGCCATGAGCCACTGTTAACGCCAGCTTCCACTGAAGAATGCTCGCTATTGCTCGGCTGATGTCAAATCACTTTTGTCTAGCCGAACATTTCCGCACACGCCTCCTCTGAGTACTTTAGGTGAGGGATAAACCACTTGGATCAGGTAAATTATATTCTTCTGTTGTTTTTTTCAAATGTTAAGCGAAGGTGAATTGACATACGTCACGTGAAAATTACGTCGGCTTCCTAACCTAGTCGTCTCTTGGAACTCCTTGGTTCTGTAGTTCCTGGTCTGGTACAGTCGCTGAGTAATGACGTCTGAGCACCACAACATTCTCTGTGCATTCATGGCATGTTGTGGTGCGCTTGCGCCCCCCCCCCCCACACACACACACACACACACTCTCACACATCACCACTAAAACAAAAAAACAAAGGGTTTTGAAAAAGACATGACTGACATGGTGAAAGGATATCTTTTCCTTCCACTTGGTGCCACTTAAGAATTACATTGCACTGAAAGCTGTCACGAGCCAATGGTAGCACATAAGTGCTTCAGAAAAACACACCACACAAAAAGCCCAGGGCAATGTGACAAAAAAGGAGGCGGCTGCTTTGATGTCAAGTAGAGGGCTGCAAAATATTATCATATGGGCTGCAAATGGTCCCCCAGACCACCAGTTTGAGACCCCTGTATCACTGTATTGTTATTGCTGCCCTGTTGGTTTGTGTTCTTGTGTTGACTTTCTATTCGCAGGAATACCGTATTGTTTTGTGACTATCGCTGTAAAATATACTGTCCTAATTACTACTGTATTGTTTTACCAGGAATGTAAATGTCTCAGGACAAGTCAGATCAGGAGGATGAGCTGCTTGCCTTAGCAAGTATTTATGAAGAGGAGTTCCATCGAGCGGACTCTGCCCAGGGGGGAGAGATCCAGCTCTGCATGAAACTTCCCCCCGATTTCAAAGTTGTCGTCAAAGGTATCGTGGGTGCGAAGCGTCAACCTAATGATTGATTGAGCCTGAGAACTACAGTGGGCAAACTCTAATCATTTTGCAGCACAATCTTACGTAGTGCAATATTGGTCTGAGTCCATACACCTACTTATTCTATCAATATTTTATGGAAGGTGAGAAATAACATTAACTTATTTAACTGATGCAGATGCACTGGCATCCAAGCTAAAAAAACAAAACTAAATAAAAAATAATATTAGTCAAGTCCAAACATCTGTCAGTGTCTATCAGTATTTGTTGAAAGATGACAAAAGATAACAAAAACATTAATTTCTCCTAGCATGCAGATGTGCACCCACCCACACTTTTGTGCAGTAATGGATTGCCCGTACATGTCAAAACTAGAACTGGATATCACCCAAAATTCATGTGACTAATCTACCTTTTCCCTTTTCAGTTGTGCACTTTTTAAATTGAAGATGACAAAATTTGTGTGAACCCACTCCAGTTCTCTCAGCCCTCCCCTTATTTTAAATCTTTTGCAGGGGAGAAGCAAACCGAATATAAAATCAGTTTCTTGCCTCCTTTGGTTCTCAACTTTGAGCTTCCTGAAGACTATCCATCTACAAATTCGCCAATCTTCACTGTCAGCTCAAAATGGATGACCCGAGGACAGGTGTGACACGATACAACTTGAGACTATTTTTACTCACGACCCGTAATTGTTCCTCCTCCTACTGCTCGTTGTGGTCAGATGAGCTCTCTGTGCCGACGCTTGGATGAACTATGGGAGGAGAACCGAGGCTGTGTGGTTCTCTTCACCTGGATTCAGTTCCTCAGCGAGGAGGTGCTGGAGTTCCTGGGCATTCAGTCTCCTCTCCTAGTCACCAGGCATGAAAGTAAGGCGAGCGGGGAGCGCAGCAGGAAAGCTGACCACGCGGCCGCAGGTAGGAATGAAAGACTTGTGGAGTTCAGTAGCTTCAACAATATTAAGGACCTGTGACTTCAAGGCTCTTTTTGGGAGGGAATAATTGTTCACTCTCTGCGAGCGCCGGAGAATTACTCAAATTCAGTTCGACATCGTAGTGTAGTAGAATGCAATTTTCAAATTGCGGAGGCTGTAACGTTGAAAAAAAAATCCTCCAAGTGTTTAGTAAATTAGCAAGTCCAATTGAGGTAGATAAACTGTCTTTCATTTTAATTCATATTTCATTTGCCTTTAATTTAGTCTAAGTCTAACCCATAAACCCAAAAATTTATCTATAATAAATCTTATATTATTGCAATACAAATTCATTGCTTGTCTTTGTAAAAAAAAATACATGGAAAAATGATGTCATATCACAATATTGAGGAAAACATACTTTCAATTCTAAATCATTCACCTGTCGTGCTTTGCATTATTAACAGCTGCCATACTTGATTGGTCAATGAGTCAGAAGGATGTTTTTTTTTTTTCTTTGCAAGTTGGCTCAGATGCGACACAGCTCGGGAGTCCGTGCGATTGCTCGGAGAAGATGAAAGGAGAGGTCAAGAAGAAAAAGTGTGACCAACAGCCCTCGTTGGCGTCTCTCCCTCTGGACCCGCGGGCCATCGTGTCTGTGGACACGCGCGTCGACCTCCTACCTCATCTGTTGGACTTTGACGAGGCGCAACGACAGAGGGTGTTCGACGGCACGCCCTTCTGCTGCGGCATCTGCTTTACGGAGAAGCTGGGTGCCGACTGCCTCTGCTTTAAGGAGTGCCAACATGTTTACTGCAAAGGCTGCATGACAGAATACTTCCAGATCCAAATACGGGACGGCAATGTGCAGTGCCTTAATTGCCCCGAGCCCAAGTGCTCCTCAATAGCCACACCTATGCAGGTACCATTCTGCTATATGTAGTCCCTATGTACTGTCACTTTTAAATGTTTCACCCTCCCTGTTTGTACTTTGTAAACTCACAAGGTCAAGCAGCTGGTGAACGAGGAGCTGTTTGCCCGCTATGACCGCCTGCTGCTCCAATCCAGTCTGGATCTCATGGCTGATGTTGTGTACTGCCCTCGCCACTCTTGCGGCACGGCGGTCATGGTGGAGCCCGACACCACCATGGGCATCTGCTCCGTCTGCCAGTATGCCTTTTGCACGCTGTGCAAGATGGGGTACCATGGGGTCTCGCACTGTAAGATCCCCGCAGGTACTTTGATTAAGGTTGAACACAATCTGCTCAGTGACGGCATTTTTTTTTCCTTAGGAAATACTAGCATCGCAATCCTAAAACATTTAACTGTAGACAATGTCTTAAGGTAAAATCTTAGCACACCTTACTGTCGTACAACTGTAAACAAAATTTAAGTGTAATAATAAATATAAACTCAAGTAAACGTAGCCACCTTATGAAGATGGCTGGCAGATGTGGAACAGAGAAGGAAACAGGAAGATGTTTCCAGAGTTTTACCGGTAGATAGTTTTGTAAGCGCTTTATAGTTCATGCGAAATTTTTAAGTGTTGTGTATTGAGGAGATACACATTAGCGTCTGCTTGATGAAACTAGTGTAGGTAATGTTTATTGTCACTGCTCACTCATCTTAAATCTCACAAGATTTCCTGACATCACACTTGATCATTGGTTTAAGTTTTGCATATTTTTTCACAAATGTGGGATTGATTTCCAAATTATTCTACTTTGGAGACTCCACTTAAAGTAATTTCTGTCATTTCTACCCGTATCCCAAATATTTCTGTTTTTTGTTGTCATGTGCCATAGAGGAGTTGCGCAGCCTTCGAGACGAGTACCTGTCTGCCACGGCCGCGGGAAAAAAGTTTATGGAGCAGCGATTTGGGAAAAGGGTGATCCAGAAAGCCGTGGAAGAGTCCTTTAGCAGAGATTGGCTCAATGAGAACTGCAAATGCTGCCCCTACTGTGGCACCAACATACAGGTGGGGGCTCCCCCTGTTGATCTCAGGCTGCTACTACAGGACACTTACCACTTATTTTTTTTCCCCTGTTCAAAAACACTTCCCAGATGTCTTAATGATGAAGGTTCTCTGATATCCTTCCGTCAAAATACACAAAGGATAAAGAATGACAGCACACATAACTTCCACCTGACGCTTTACCATATGTCCCATTAAACTCGTGACTGTTTTGAACTTGACATAACTTCAATAATGGGTGTGAGTCTGTGTTCATTTGTGTGTGTGTGTGTGTGTGTGTGTGTGTGTGTGTGTGTGTGTGTGTGTGTGTGTGTGTGTGTGTGTGTGTGTGTGTGTAGAAAGTAGACGGCTGCAACAAAATGACGTGCACCTCGTGCCACCATTACTTCTGCTGGCTGTGTCTGGGCCTGCTCAACAAAGCCAACCCGTACAGTCACTTTAACAACCCACACTCACCCTGCTACAAACAGTGAGTCACTCCTTCCTCCTCACGTCAAGACGCCGCTGTTTTGTCTAAACTAGACGTTTCTAAATTCCTTTTTTTTCCCCTTTCTGTCTCTCTCCCCCCAAACTGCCATAGACTCTTCCATGGTGTGGATCTGGATGAAGAAGATGCCTTATGGAGTGATGAAGAAGACTGATGTTCTTTGTAGTGCACCCCGCCAGAATGCACTTTATCGTACACCACAGTCTGTTCATCTTTTGATTCTTGCGGCAAAGTGTTTTTTTTTTTTCCCCCCATGATCGTCACAAATTTGACACTTGAGTAGGTACACCGTATAATGACGTCCATTAGAATGTTTAGAAAGCACTTATAGCCTTGATTGTGGCAGCAATGCGGCTTTATAAAGGATACACCCAAATGTATCCCCTAAAATATGATTCCACCAATAAATGTATAAATTACACATTACAGTATTGGAATATTTGGGTTCATTCGCTTTTTCTAAGACTTGTATAAAATTTGGTGAGTGGAATGAAATGCGCTGACATGGCCCAGTATTGCGCTAATAGACCAAAATATCGGGATCTCACGGTAGTGTGCCCAATGAAGTGGCTGTGTATGTCTACATCGGTGTCCCTGAAAAATGTACTCGCTCGTTGACCGGCCATTGCACATAAATTTCGGTTTGATTTAGATGTTGACATAAATACAATGGTAATTGAGTTAAAGACAATGTTATACCGTATTTAAGAAAATTGAATGCCACAGAAGAAAACTGTCAAAAAAACATAACAAAAATAAGTAACTGGGTAGTCAAAGAGTGAGTACATTTTGGGGGTGTCCCTCTTTATATGGATGTACTGTAGTTACAGAACGGAATCAGCACATTTTCAATGCAGTCTTTGTATTTTGGAAATGATTGTGATTTCCCCCTAATGTCTTTTCAAAAACCTCACTAATCTCGTGTTTTGATCGGGACTGATTGTGTCATGTGTGGTTTTAAACATTGTTCGTACAGATGAGGGGCTGTTTGTGGCACGAATTGCCAAAAGTTCCGAATGGAAAGTTGTTGTTTTTTTGGTTTTGTTGTCATCGCAAGGACCCTCATTCAACTACAAAATAAATGTCCCCCGTTTGGCACTGAAATCATGCATCCAATATTTGTCACATACAGTATTTATTAAGGCTTTGAAAAAGCTTGAGTCTTCAGCAAGTCTTGAAGTGATTTGCTTTTACTTCCTTTTTTTTTGAGAGGGGAAGGGGGATGACCACAGGGGGTACAAAAAAAACATGTACAAAATTATTATATTATTGAATCTAACAACTGTAGAGCTCCCTGGATGACCTCTATCGACCCTTTTTCTCCTTATTTTCAAATGGGCGAGTAGTTTTATTTCAGTAGCGTACTGAAATAAAACTACTTCAATGTTCACTCTTCAAATGACTCATCATGTTGCTACAGTACATTTAAGTGCAGTTCAGTTACATTAACTTTGCCATACATTTGTATTTAAGCCTTAAGATTATTTTTTTTTTAGGATAATATTTGGTGTGAATGTTTGAGAACCACTGTACTGCAGTATGTAGGGGAAATGAGAGAAGCCACAATGTCAACCTCGACACTAATTTTGAAAAAAATATCAAATTGTTCAAAGGGATGTTGTCAAACTGGCAAGGACCCAAAATGGGTCCGAGGTACACATTGTTTTTTTACCAGGATTTTTTTTATCCATTTTTGTTAAACATTCATGTCTTCTACCGTATCAGAAATTGATGCACCGTAGAGTGTTTGTCAATACATACGTATTGTATTTTACAACATTTGAGTCCCACTGCACTAACATTCTAGTGTCGTGTGTGTCGACCCCACAAGGCGTCTTGTTACCTGCTGTGTGACCCATTTTGAGGCTTATAATCCAGGTGGTGGTGCTGTACGACCCGTGTGGGAGCAACAATGAAATACTAAAGAAACAAAAGAGCACACGTTTGAGCCTGAGACTGAAAAGAGACGACAACATTGTGTCACCCATTTGGCCAGAGTTGCTGACAGGGGATAACCCTTTAAAATGGCCCCCCTCTCTCCTGCCGTAACCCCCTCCCATCCACACACACACAAACTAACTGACTGCTACTATGCCCCTAAAGACATATCTTCTCTCACAAATGCAGGAAACCATCAACAACAGCAGAACCTGAATATCGCAGAGGAACATCAGCAAACAAGTGTGATCGCCTCTAAAGCAGGATAGCGCTCCCAACTGGGGGGGAAAAAGGTCAGTGTTGGATCATGGCACACGGCCTTGGAGCTCAAAGGTTAATGAGCAAATTGACAAAGTTTAGTGGCATGGATGTGGAAGATGCGGTCGATACATTGTATTCCAGTCTGCTGAAACTCAATTAATTGATCAATCTAAGAATGCTGAACATAATTCTTTTACATCTAAATCCAAGCGCAACAGACTTTACACAGGCTTCAACCACATTTTAAACGTTTCCCATAATTTTAGGAGTGCTCAAAATTGCTACCTTATGAGGCCTCAAAATGTGATTTGTACCTGTAGTTTTCGTGTGACTTTTTTTTTCCGGGGGGGACAGACGTTTCCTTTACAAATGTTTCAAAAGTATTGTAATTATGATCAAAAATGTTGTTGTAATTCAAATGGAAATACAAAAATATAAGGATATGTTGTCTTTAAATGACAATGTTTTGCCAATGTTCCCCAAAGATTTTCTTGTGAGAATCCTATAGGAATAATCATATTTTGTTTTACTCATCTTCAGATAAATATGTTTATATTTGTTGTCGTTTCTATGGTGAGAAATATTTTATTCCGATATAAATATCGGAATATAATATGTATCCTCGTGAATTACAATTGAATATAAATTCCCATTCAAGTTCTTCCATAAAAAAGTCACAGCGATATTTATATCATATTTAATATTAAAATCTTAACAATGCTAACACCGAAATAGCTAGGTTTTTTTTTCTAAGTTCATGAACATCTTTTTATACAGGTAAACAGCTCCTCATTCCAAATTTAAAAAAATAAAATCATAATCACCAGTATCTGAGAAGTTACCTGCGCAGTCCTATCATGATCGAGAGTGAGAGAGAGCTGTCTGCCATGGTGCAGGAACTGTGGGACAACGATGTCAACAGACTACGACCTGGAAAGGACTACAGGATATCTTTGCAGGTGCCACATACACGTATACACTGGCACTCTCTTAAACAGTTTCCAAATAAACACAGATAACTTACATCATATTAATGTAAAAGAGTTTCACGTTCAACTTTGTACTACAACCTATGCAAAGATGTACAATAAGACATCAAATGTAAAGGTGTTACAGTACTTTGTTGTACTCCTGTCCTGTTTCAGGGCAAAGCAGGTGACAACATGGCCGACAATGACAACGACGGGGCGGGATATCCTCTGTTCAAATTTGTCGACGAGAAAATTTTCCAGAAGGAGACTTTTTTAGGTGAGTCATCATTTTGTGGCATCTTGATGCTAAGGAACTTGTGAATTGAGGAGCTTCATTTAGACAAACGGAGTGCTTTACCGACATCTTGTGGCATCGTGGTGCCAGTGAACTATATTGGAGTGATTTCAGGAGTTACATTTTGACAAAAGTAGTGCTTTCTTGGAAGCAATTGCAAATTCTTTTAAGAGTGCATCGATTACTTGCAGTTTTGCTACTCTGTAAGGTGCATTTCATGTATACTTTATTCTGCAATTAGTAGCGACGTGTTTATTAGGGGGTGTGAGGCATTTAGTTGAACATTTATTGTGTGCTGCCTCTCACCTGAAGTCAGCTCCAGCAGGTTCCTCTGACCTGAATGAGGACAATTTGTATAGGAAATGACTGGATGTCCACAAGTGTGACATCCTATCTTGTACTACAAAGTGCTCCAGTGATGACTCGCTGGACCTCAGTCACATCGCCTCACAGTAAAGCTTTTTTCATCCACTAGTATAATCTCCTTATGACGAACAGGGCATGTTGCATAAGCGCAGAGCACACAGGGTTCACTATGCCCGGCCAGCGGGTGTAAGCAACCTAGCCCCGCCCACTTCTTGGATCACATGACCAGAAATTGCTAAGACTTTGGCTTCGTTCATGTGGTTTATAGGGTGGTCATTTGGAAAAACAACAACCTTTTCTTTAACCCTCTGCAGGTAGTTATTACTATGGAGAGATCACTGTCCCACTTATGTTAACTAGCATGTCCACATAGTAGAGGCATTTACATTAAATGCCTTTGTGTGCCCCACTTATAAAGGCGTCCCCCATGGTTCTGTCCTTCGCCCAATCTCGTTCTTGTACATGCTTCCATTGGGATAGTACTTATCACGAGTCCTCCATCCGTTCTGGATAGTTCTTGTCCTCATTACTTGCTAGCTGAACTGAAGTCTGTCAGAAGGTCTGGTGTGAGTTAATGTATAGAGTTGCAACATAATTTTACCCAAAATGTTGATCTTGCGTGATATGATGACGTCTCTTGTGACGTAGTCTATGACAACAGTTTTTGGAATTAAGTCGCGCGTGCCAAAGAAAAAGCAAACCATGGATGGATGGATGTTCAAAAATCTTGGAGAGTAGAAAGAATACTGTTGTGCGGTACAGACCTAGAATTAATTATTATCCCTCAAGTGTTCCCATAAGGTTCAAGGTATGCATAATCTGTATGTGTCTTTGCATATTAATTTGCTTTGGGTGTGTTTGCTTTTACAGCCTTTATTTCCTTGTTGGATAACTATGTGAGTGACACTGGGGAGCCAGAAATCGTTACCCCGGAGGAGGTAGCGGAGAACCACAAGTTCCTGGACTCTATAGTTAAGACTCCCACTATGAAGGTACACTGTGGGCAACCTGCATTGTGGTGCTGCATACATGGTTTTGTTTTTTATTGACGTTTTTGCCTCCACAACATGATAGATTTTTTTGCCCCTATTTATTGTAATCTTATTCTACAGCAGGTTTATTTTTGTTGTTTTCAGATAGCTCATAAATACCTGGTGGAGAAGAAGCTGTCCCCGCAAGATGAGACGCAGTTCAAGGAGCAGCTCTACAGAATTTGGTTTGAACTCTACGCAAGGAAAGGCTCCAGCAGGTGGGTGCAACCTGGCACTGAGGCAAAATATAATGCGGGAATCTTGCACCACCACGCCAAACTGTGTGACTGAGTGGCTGTGGGCAGGCTGCACTGTGAGAAGGATCTGTGAAAAGAGATTTGAAAATTCATCCATCCATTTTCTAGAGCACAAGTCTGTAACATTGTTTAATAAGATTCATAAAATTGTGTTTGAATGCCTATTATTGGTTTCTGATCCCTTGTCTCATTCCCTCCAGGCCAGATTCATCAGGTTTCGAACACGTGTTTGTTGGAGAAACCAGAGGAGGGCGGACGGTCATAGGCTTCCACAATTGGATCCAGCTGTACCTACAGGAGAAGCTAGGACACATTGATTACAAAGGCTACAGCGTCAACACTAACTCGCCACATGTACATGGGTTTCTTGAACAACTAAATGCTCGGTGTGCTGGATTAAAGAATGAAGCGGTCTGCAGTTTGCCTACCCCATGGTCTAGTGTGACATGAAATAGTTGTTGGACACTAGCAATTGCTTTTAACGTAACATGATGGAAGAAGTGAATGTTTAATGACGGTCTTTTAGTTTCAATACTACCCCAATTATTATTCTGAGGGGTCCTGTGCAAAGTTATAGTTATCGAAAACTAACAAAATAACTCAAAATAGAAAAATAAGAATTCCTGTTCATGAAACAAAATAATGAGAATGCCTTTAATGGCACGGAAAAAAAACAGAAACTAAATCTAACATTTATAAAACTGAACTGGAATTCTAGTGATGTCGTCCTTCATTTTTGTCAAATAATATACATGAGCTTTCGGGGTTCAAAATAAATGTATTTATTACATGTTTGACATGTAGATGTCTGTGTTCCCTCCAGCCAGACGAGAACAAGCACATCTTGGCATTGCAGTTCAGTTGGAAGAATGGCATCAAACCCAAAGGCAGCATCTTCATCGGCGTCAGTCCCGAGTTTGAATTTGCCCTCTACACCCTGTGTTTCCTCAGCTCGCCCAATGAACGGGTCAAAGTCCAGTTTAGTTTCTACGATGTAGAGATTGTGTGCCACCACTACAACCAGAAGCATATCGGCACGACTTACCCCGTGCTTCTTAAGTACCAAAAAAACACTTAATTTAATAAACAGCTTCATCTTACATGCCAAAATGTACAGGTACTCTTGTTGTCTTTTTCATTTTACTTGAAGATACAATAAAACCTTACAATATCTTGTTTTTATTGTTTATCTTGCCTCTGCACATTCAATTTGATTATTTTCACTTTTTTTCTCCAGTTGTTTTATCGCCCACCTACTCCTTTTGCTGAAAGCATCTTAACACTTAATTTCTTTTCACTTTTCACATAATTTCTTTTGTCTTATTTTAACTTATTTGTAGTGTTTTACGTTTTAAAATCTAATGGTATTACCCACCTTTGTTGAATGCACACACTCAACACATTTTTATTTTAATTGATTTTCAGTCTAATGAGGATAAGCCGTACAGAAAAGTGATTGGTATTTTATTTTTCGCATAAAAATTCCAATTGTCACTGACGTCGTCTTTGCAACTTTGCAAATTTAAAAATAAATGTTATTGTATTTGACCCAAATATAGTTTTTAAATATCTGTAATGTCTGAATACCAATTGTGTCACCCACTCCTATGCATTTTCCGAAAAAGGGTGGAGGGACGTGGGAGGTTTGTTGCGACCAGTGACGTAAATTGCTTGGCACGGAGAAAAATGTTAGCTAGAGTAGATAACCAACGGTTGTCCGGGATTTTATTCAAGTAAAAACCATGATGCGTGCTTGTGTATCGCGACAACAAAACATACCACGACATTAAAATCACACAACACGCCTATTGTGGAAATATTCACAAGATAGTACAATTTTAGTAGCAGAGTTTTTGTCACAATTTTTTATTGATGCTACTTTTAACCATAACATTTATTTTACCAAACACTCATCATCCGGAAGTGGTTTCATAAATTCACTAGCTTGACCATCTTTGCAGCGCACGTACTGAAAGCAGCCTATTTTCTTCCTACGGCGAATTGACAGTTTGTTATATAATTTTCTTGAGGAATTGGATCTGGGTGGCGTGTCGATTTGATTCTGGGATTTTTATTCGCCGTTCAAATCGGAATGGCTGAGCCGAGCGCCAGATATCAGCAGGTAATGCGTATCGCTCCCCCTTCACGCCTAATACGGCTAGCCTACAACGCTAAATGTCTCTTAGCATCGAACACACACAAGGCGCTTCAGTTCAATTCGTTCGATGCGAACGAAAGTACCTCATGATAACCCTTTGTTGCACGAAATGCTTCTTAATTGAATGCTAACTCGTTTTAAACGCGGCTACGCAACGACTTCGCTCATTGATGTTGTGGCGTAAGGCTAACCGGGAAGTGAATTTTTCCATCGACTCATCCGCCCCTTTTCCGTGTGCGATTAATCATGCCTGTCTGTGTGTTTGTCCAGCTGCCCAACGTGGACGAGGCTGAAGGTAACCAGCAGGTAGCTGCAGACGCGCCGCCTCCTTATAGCAGCGTCACAGAGGACAATGCTGGTAAGAAACAGAGATTTGAGCCTGTGAATAATGCACGACAGTGCAGCTCGATTTGGTCTTTTGACTTTAACAGCAGTTGCCACTGGATTCCATTCTGATTCAATAATTGGTTTGCAATTTCTCATTTACTTTCTACAAATAATGTATATTTGATGATCGATCTATGCCAGTGGCGTGTAATCACAGGAGAATAATAGCGTTGAAGTGTATTTGTTTGAAAATTGAGATGAGCCCATTATTTGGAGTACAAATGCCGTTTCTTGAGTGTCATAGGGACCAAGTTGCCATGAATAGCGGTGTGTGTGTGTGTGTGTGTGTGTGTGTGTGTGTGTGTGTGTGTGTGTGTGTGTATGTATGCATGTACACTAAGTCTTCTATTTGTTAATTTAAACCTTCTCTGTCATTATTTCTCTCTTTTGTGATACTAGTTGTCGTAGATTTAACATGACAAACATTTTACTCAATTACAAGCTGCTCATCACGAACGGTCGATGGCATTTCAAAAAGATCAGACATGTTTTATTGAGGAGAGTACACATTATTGTGGCAGTGGCGAGCACATCCAAAAGACAACCACTGCTGCGATCTGCTGGGAATAGTTAACGTTTCCCATCTTAACGATCAAACCAGAGCTGTAGAGAACGCTAAATAACAAAAACATAGATGGTGGCAGTTGCCATCACTGGCGCTCCTCGTCAAGAAATGATTTGATGATCGATCTATGCCAGTGGCGTGTAATCACAGGAGAATAATAGCGTTGAAGTGTATTTGTTTGAAAATTGAGATGAGCCCATTATTTGGAGTACAAATGCCGTTTCTTGAGTGTCATAGGGACCAAGTTGCCATGAATAGCGGTGTGTGTGTGTGTGTGTGTGTGTGTGTGTGTGTGTGTGTGTGTGTGTGTGTGTATGTATGCATGTACACTAAGTCTTCTATTTGTTAATTTAAACCTTCTCTCATTATTTCTCTCTTTTGTGATACTAGTTGTCGTAGATTTAACATGACAAACATTTTACTCAATTACAAGCTGCTCATCACGAACGGTCGATGGCATTTCAAAAAGATCAGACATGTTTTATTGAGGAGAGTACACATTATTGTGGCAGTGGCGAGCACATCCAAAAGACAACCACTGCTGCGATCTGCTGGGAATAGTTAACGTTTCCCATCTTAACGATCAAACCAGAGCTGTAGAGAACGCTAAATAACAAAAACATAGATGGTGGCAGTTGCCATCACTGGCGCTCCTCGTCAAGAAATGATGTCAGCGGCGCACGAAGCTAATAATTTCAATTGTAAACACCCCATCACACTCATGATTAAGCATTCGTAGTACAAATGCATTTTTATCATGTTGAATGATAAACATACAATTTTATTACAATTCTTGGGAAGAACATTTTTTGTCGGAATATCGATTGGGGGGGGGGTTGGCATTGAAAATGACTGACAATCGTGATTCGTGTAATTTTTCTTATGGAATATGTCAACCTAAATACTGTTCTGTTGTTTATGTTTCAGCCTATTTTGACTACAAGGAGGAGGGGAGTTTTCCCAAGCCGCCGTCCTACAACGTGGCGACCACACTACCTTCCTATGATGAGGCGGAGAGGACCAAGGCGGAGACCACTGTTCCCTTGGTACCCGCAAGAGTGAGTTTGACACCGTTTATCCTTTCGTTGTGCTGCTTCCGACCGCTACCTGTATTCAGTACGGGAAATGTAAAGCACCTTTTTGTTAAAATGGGACTCCCAACACATCCAAAGTGAAGGGGGTTGGTTGGGGGGGGGGGGGTGTCCATGCCAGTACGTACCAGTTACGGTGTTGAATGTGGGTCTGAGTGGGTGGTTGCTGTGTTTGACTGCCCGGTGTTGTGTTTCTCTGCCGCCCGGCATTTGGCCGCAGCCTCAACACAGAGAGCGTCTGGAGACGTTTGACGATGTCATACGCAGTTCACTGGAGGTAATGTGTGTGTGCATGTATGTGCCTGTTATTTTTATGTTGTAATGTGCGTGTGAGAGACTATTTCTTTTTGACTGTGTGTGTTTGCGCATTGTCGAGACCGTGAGAGAGTAACAGTGTGTGTTCCCTGTTTGGGTGTGTACCATGAGTGCCCCTGTGCACCTCTCGATGTCTTCTTGTAGTTCCCAGTTCTGGGTGGACAGACTTTTAGAGATTGTGTTGACTGTTCAACATGCTCTCTGTGCTTTTTTTGTGCCTTGTGCGTGTGTGTATGTGTTGTACTTTTATCGTGCCATGGTACCTTGACTTATTTTTCATGCAGCTGCTGTACATGCTCACACCCAGGCTAACAATCCAGTCAGGTCAGGCTTATTAAAGACTCGTTAAATAATTTCAAGATGTACAATAGTTGAATTAAAAAAAACAAAACTGTTGTTTTCTTAATATTTTGTCATTATTTTATATTCACTCGTTTACAATTTATTTATTTATTTATTTTTAACCCAAAATATTTTTGGTGGAGGCTGGAACGGATTATCACGACATGAAATAACCTTGGAAGCCAAGCTGTCACTGTGCTTGTATTGGATTGATTTGTTTTGAATATTCAAGATGTATGTTGATTTGGTCAACATTGAAAAGGTGACATTAATGTTGTTAAATATGTGTACTGTATATTGTTTTCAAATTGTTTCTCTCTCGTCATGCAGGATGAAGACTTTGTAACCAGAGATGATTTTGAAGATGCTGATCAGCTGAGGATAGGAAACGATGGCATCTTCATGCTGACCTTCTTCAGTAAGGAAAAGAACGTATATTATACAAGTATTAACTTGGCCGCAACTTTATTCTCTGTATTTTTTTAAACCCTCCTAATGTTATGACTTCTATCCTAACTTTATGTTTTCCATCTTATTTTATGACTTCTATCCATCCATTATCCGAGCCACTTATCTTCATACGACTTTACGGTCTTAAAATGACCACCTTTTTTCTCACTTTGTTCTCGCAGTATTCAGCTCTGTAACAACTTTATTCCCTTAATTTTTCCTCCCCTCTCTTTTCGTTGTTCCAGTGGCATTCCTGTTCAACTGGATCGGTTTCTTCCTGTCCTTCTGTTTGACCACCTCAGCGGCCGGCCGCTACGGGGCCATCTCCGGCTTTGGCCTTTCCCTCATCAAATGGGTCCTCATCGTCAGGGTACGGACACTTAACAAACTCCCTGTGTCCATTAATTAGTAAAAGTGTAATTTTTTTTTTTCTAACTCCCATCTTTGTGGTCGCAGTTCTCGACATACTTTCCTGGTTATTTTGATGGACAATACTGGCTGTGGTGGGTGTTCCTGGTGTTGGGTGAGTCGCCTTTTACGACTGTTGTCTTTATTGTACACCTGCGCATTGTAACTGAGCAGAGGAAGCTAAAGTACTCATACTCAACACAGTACAAAGTATTCACCATGTTTACTTCCCAACGTTGTCCAATACAAAAGGAGTGTGTGTGAGAAAAGTACAAAAATAGGAATCAGTTTAGATGCTAACACTTGTCTGTGCTCCCCTCCAGGCTTCTTGCTGTTCCTCCGAGGCTTCATCAACTACACCCGAATCCGCAAGATGGCCGACACTTTCTCCACGCTGCCCCGTACCCGAGTTCTCTTCATCTACTGAGCTCAGTGACATCCTATTTCGATTGGAAAAAAACACACACACACACACACACACACACACACACACACACACACACACACACACACACACACACATAACAAAACAAAAAACATCTACTTAACATTTACTGTCATTCCTCTGCGTGATCGGAAAAGGACAATCCACAACCTCTTTGTCCTCTTTTGGTGTAAACTAGCAAATTCTATTAAAAATAAATGACCTTCACTCGTTTAGTGTTGTAAAAGTGCGGATTGCGATTCTGAAGTGTCTGCCTTATTTACTGGTGTGGCCCACTGGTGGCTGACATGCACTTTTTAGCCACCAGGGGACCATCTTGCCTGTATAATTTCAGGCCAGCTCATTTGTACATAGAAGAGGGACGCTGGAGAGCAGAAATCATCTATTTAACTTTTAACTTTATTTTTTTGGGTCAAGTCGATATGTCGGATTGTGCTGGTTGTATATGGAAAAAATAATAATGAGCTGGTTCTTCTGAACAAATGGGCCAAACGCGCTGGTGTTAATGTCTGTCGTGTTAGCAGTGACGAGGGAAATTTGCTGAATGTTCATGAAAACAAGCAAAACAATGTCTTTAAGCATCCATTAAATGTAGAAATGTACTTTATGATCACTTGTATTCGTGTGGAGGTTCAACAATGTTTTTAAACCATAAGAGTGTCCCTGCTTTGGAAAATTAAAAGTCATAAACACATTCTTGTACGTTATTGTTGTACAACCCAAAATCTTGCAGAAACATGTTTCTCTCAAATATTTTTAAAAAAGAAATCGACGTGAGCACTTCTTCTTTGCCTCTCCATCCACCTCGCTGGTGCAAGATGTTGATAGAATCAGTACAGTCAGTGCACATTTTATTGTGACCTTTTATTGTGGGCAGCCCAAGGAACAACACTGCAATCATCATTTTGTCTTACATTTTGAGCAAAGTTTCTTGATCTACATGAAGCCTGCCTAGCCACAAGTGATAAAAGCACATGCCTTACACATCTGTGCATCCGTTTTCGAGAGTGCTTGTACTCCTTCGGGTTAGGGATGCAACCTATGCCAGTTTAGGAAGCGAAAAAAGCGGGATACACCCTGGAATGGACACCAGCTAATCGCAGGGCGCATATTGCTGAATATTTTTGAAAATTTAAAAATGGACACCATTCATAATGTATTGTAGAGTGAGGCTTCTCCAAAATGAGAAGACGATGTGGGATGCATCCAAATCGTATGTCCCCCTTGTGTGTGTGTGTGTGTGTGTGTGTGTGTGTGTGTGTGTGTGTGTGTGTGTGTGTGTGTGTGTATATATCATTGACGTGTGAGTCATCGTACCCCTCCTCACTCACCCTTCATTCGTGTGTATGTTTAAATCCAGCGTGCATGTGCGCGCGCGTGTGTGTGTGTGTGTGTGTGTGTGTGTAAAGCAGTGGTGAGTCATCCACCATGTTAGCAGGTGCGCCATGCACCTTCCCATGTGCTCCCATTTTTTTTTTCGTACCCACCTCCTCCTCCTCCTCCTTCTGACTCACGACTGACTCCCCCGCCATCATCAATGACATCACCAACACCATCCACCCCACCCCAGCTCATGCCCCTCCTCCACTTTGTTGTGGTGATTCATACTGTACGTTGAGCTTCTTCTCTCCTCTTGTTCTGAGGGTGAACTTGAATGTCGCACCGTTCATTCACAAAAACACCTTGCCATAGTTTGCCAGTCATGTTGCTTTACATGATCATGCGTAAACGACGCCTCGTGGTTATCTGCTGTACTATGTCATGAATTAGAACGATGCTATTGTCATGATACACTAATTGGTCAAAAAATATTTAAGTGCACCTGCACAGATGTCAATATAATGCAGCGCAATTGTGCACCTCCACAAATCTTTAAAAAAAAAACAAAAAAAAAACTTTTTTCTATGTCCAATGGATTTGAAAACTCTGCCTTGTTCAAATGCTAGGTTTTTCATTTGAAGTGTCTATGAACAACCCCAAATCTCCAAATAAAGTTCAGCTGGTCTAGTCTGCTTTTCCTGGCATTTTTTTTGCTTTCTAGCAGAGGCCTGAAATTTAAATGGTAGCAATTCGAATGTGATCGGCTAATTCTGCACACAAAATTTCCCAGTTATATGATGGTGTGCATTCTTGTGCAAACATATTACTTCAGTTATTTATACTTGTTTGGAGATGACTTTTAAGTTGTAGAGGTTCTAGCTGAAATTAATAGTGGAAAAAGTGATGAAATGATTTATTTTGGTCTCATTGATTATATCACAAAACCATGCATTTTGCGGGGTGTGTAGACATTATATATCCACCGTTGGCTGTTTGACACACTGAAAGATATTAAAGATATTTGAAGTGACAATACATATTAGATACAAGCAGAAGGTTATGACTCATACACTGAGAGGACTGAGTTGGCCCTTTGCCGTGCATATCTGGATTGGTCCTTGTCTGTTTTCAATTGAGAAGACACTGTCTCTGTTGTCACGGTAACCAAAACACTGTCAATCGTCATTTGTCCCTGAATGATGATGTCACATCATCCCATCAAGGGCATCTCAATTTTTAATTTGGTGGTCTGGTTTTAGTAAGTAGGTAATGGAATGTTTTTATTGGTGATATTGACATATTGATTTTGATTGATTGACTGTCATATAGGCTGATTTTTACAGCAGTTCCTTTGAGGGTTTTTTTTTTTTTTAAATTATGAGACAGATCAAGGCCCCA
>NW_017805406.1:2694514-2695558 GCF_001891065.2 Hippocampus comes
TTGTGTGTGGGTGTGTGTGTGTGTGTGTGTGTATATATCATTGACGTGTGAGTCATCGTACCCCTCCTCACTCACCCTTCATTCGTGTGTATGTTTAAATCCAGCGTGCATGTGCGCGCGCGTGTGTGTGTGTGTGTGTGTGTGTGTGTGTAAAGCAGTGGTGAGTCATCCACCATGTTAGCAGGTGCGCCATGCACCTTCCCATGTGCTCCCATTTTTTTTTTTCGTACCCACCTCCTCCTCCTCCTCCTTCTGACTCACGACTGACTCCCCCGCCATCATCAATGACATCACCAACACCATCCACCCCACCCCAGCTCATGCCCCTCCTCCACTTTGTTGTGGTGATTCATACTGTACGTTGAGCTTCTTCTCTCCTCTTGTTCTGAGGGTGAACTTGAATGTCGCACCGTTCATTCACAAAAACACCTTGCCATAGTTTGCCAGTCATGTTGCTTTACATGATCATGCGTAAACGACGCCTCGTGGTTATCTGCTGTACTATGTCATGAATTAGAACGATGCTATTGTCATGATACACTAATTGGTCAAAAAATATTTAAGTGCACCTGCACAGATGTCAATATAATGCAGCGCAATTGTGCACCTCCACAAATCTTTAAAAAAAAAACAAAAAAAAAACTTTTTTCTATGTCCAATGGATTTGAAAACTCTGCCTTGTTCAAATGCTAGGTTTTTCATTTGAAGTGTCTATGAACAACCCCAAATCTCCAACTAAAGTTCAGCTGGTATAGTCTGCTTTTCCTGGCATTTTTTTTGCTTTCTAGCAGAGGCCTGAAATTTAAATGGTAGCAATTCGAATGTGATCGGCTAATTCTGCACACAAAATTTCCCAGTTATATGATGGTGTGCATTCTTGTGCAAACATATTACTTCAGTTATTTATACTTGTTTGGAGATGACTTTTAAGTTGTAGAGGTTCTAGCTGAAATTAATAGTGGAAAAAGTGATGAAATGATTTATTTTGGTCTCATTGATTATATCACAAAACCATGCATTTTGCGGGGTGCGTCGACATTATAT
>NW_017805406.1:2695997-2707616 GCF_001891065.2 Hippocampus comes
ATTGCTTTAAACGCCCCCCCCCCCCCACCCCTGTCTTCGCTGTGTACCTAATGAAATGTCCGGTGACTGTATTATGTAACCAACTGCACCACTGTGAGTCTTGCCTGTATTTTCTTTTTGTCTAATGGCATGCTGTAACCATGGCAACTATAAAACCTGAAAAAGCATCCATGGTGAAAGCAAAGCCATGACACACATTTATCAATGAAAAACCACTCAACTCTCTCATATATATTTCTCGTAGCATTGGCCCTTTTTTTTTTTATGAATGAAAGTTGGGCAAAAGAATGAATGAATGCACGGGAGGCGGCGGCGGAGACGTCACATGACGCTTCTGCAGTGCATCAAGGGAACTGGCCCGTCTGTGACTCATCCCGTCAGGATGGGGAGGGGAGTGAGCATGATGGAGGGAAGAGGAAGAAGAAGAGCAGGAGGAGGTTGTCTCCTCTTTTTTTTTCTTTACCATCCTCATCAGTGATGCAATACAGGTGACCTATTCATCACAGGAAGTCAGCTTTTCAATGCACACTTAAATTCCTTCCACCAATTTTCTAAAGAGCTTGTCTTCATTAATCCCACTTGAGAAAATGTACACCCTGGACTGGTCACCAGTCAGTCAAAAGGCACATGGAGACAAACAATCATTGACACTCACGTTCACACCTTTGGACCATTTTGAATCTTGGATGGATGTCATTGGCCTAACAGGCAAGCACACTCAACACAGAGATGGTGCAACAGAGATTCAAAACCAGATCCCCTGAATATGAGGCATGGTGAGAATATTTTTGAATTGTTTACTTTTTTTTTATGTTGTTTTTACATTTGTTTTTTTAGTCCGTTTTAATTAGTTTTTCGAGGTGGTTTGGTGGTTTTTATTAGCTTTTATTTTGTTCAAAAATACTTCATTTTAGTTTCATTTTTGTGAATTTTTGTGTTCATTTTTTTCTTTTGTTCCTCACTTCTAGAGCACCTGTGGCATGCGAGACAAAAAAGGGTCCCTAAGTATTGTGTGATAAAGTAAACTCCAATTCCCAAATGACTGTTTGACCTTCTTTCGTACAGCCGTACAGAAATACAAAAATAATTAAATTTAAAGTCGCACAGTATTTGTGTGTTAACTGGGTCTTTAAGGGGCGTGGTCTAGCAAATGACAAAAAAAAGTTCTGTCTCCAGCTTCAATTGGCCATTTAACTCAAGGTTTGTTTGGTGTGAGCATGTTAGCCATCCTCCTTGTGAGTGTTTTCACTTTGTATTTGTGTGTTCAACCTATGACACAAAATTGCATCAATGACTGTCACTCACCTATTTGGTGGCGTATCTGCACGACTACATCCAACTATTACAACTTGGACAGTACTTTTTACACTCATTACAGCTAATAATTTTACATCTGGTTTTATGTTAGTGACAGAATATTTTTATTATTATCTGCGGGGGGGTTAAAACAAAACAAAAAAAAAAAAAATCCAATTCCACTGTACATAAGTTTCGGTCACATCCTATGATAGAAACCTGTGTGTGTGCACTCTGATTGCCAATCATCCAGACCCCAGTTGTCTCTGCATCCACCTTGTATGAGTCAGAGCTGCAGTACAGTGAGGGAGGTGCTGAGGTTGTGTATCCTACTTGGTGGCACACACACATACACACAAACACACACTTGTCAGTGACGAAACACAATTGTTTGACAGCAAGTCTTTACAAAAATAAGCAAAAAAAAAAAAAGGCTTAGAGAGCATTTAAATGTGGAATAAGGGAAACCAATAGAACCGCCATGTGACATAAATGACTTTAACACAAATGTATGCACACACACACACACATACGGAGGCACCCTGTCAAATCCGGCCCCCCTACAACTGTGGCCTATAATTAGCTGCCTGGGAAGCAGACTGTCTAGAGATGAGCTAACCAGAGAGAGGAAGACAGGGATGAAGATGCAGCAGCTCGGGGAGGAAGTGGGAATAGAAAACAGTGTGTCAGTGGCTTACAGTGCGGGTGGCCTTGGCAGGCACTGAACGCCACACCAGACCACCAAATTAGAAAGAAGTATTCCATCATGCATACATGTTCCAAACACCAGCATTTTTTTTTTAAATGAACGACCAACAATTTTTTTTGTGAATGGAGCTGCAGATGAATGGCCGCCCGCGTGGAGAAGCAAAAAAGTAGGCGCGATACTCTGCTGCGAATGAATGAGTCAGGACGGACGTAACGTGGCTACATGGGGTTGGGGGGGGCGGTCTATGAGTGGAGGTGGGTTGAAGGAGGGGCTTGCGTATGACTCATTCTTGCTTTTCTCTCTTCATTGTCACTCATGCTGCAGTGGATCACTTGTGGCCCTGATGCTATTGTGGTGGTGGTCTTTATGCGATCCTCCTACTTGGACTTTTCATTGGGTACACCTGGAATATGAGGACTGAAAGCAAAGTGCGGAGAGTCTCTGTCGCTCAAATGCACAGGTGCAGTCAATGAATAGGCAATCAATCATTGTCAGCAGCCTCTCAAAATAGCCACACTATATTGTCATCTATTTCCTCCATTCATGGCAAACAACTTCTTTGACAATTGTGCCATGCTTTTGTGCTTCAATTAAAAAAATTATCCTGTGTACAGTACAGTTGTGACTTGACACATGACTTGCAAGTTTTTCAAGGTACGAGCCATCATCTCACCAATTTTCCCGTTTGAGTTGCAAAATGCAAACTTGATATTCAAGTGCTGTTTCATCACTCTCATCAACAAAAGCCAAGCTGCTCCCTGTTAAAGTTGACTGTGAAATTAAACCTAAAACAAAGAGTTACACAATGTATTTGAAACAACCGCACTTCATTGCCTTAAGAACAACCTGCAAGCCTAAAACAAATTTACAATGGCAAATCTGATTGACAGATCAACACAAACAGTTGTGGTTTTAGATCAGTTTGAGCAAACAGTAGAACAAACAAAATGCACAGATAATGGACCAATTCTAGCAGGCATATATTCTTTATCCTCGATGAAAAATGACTAGTATTACAGAATCGGATTGCATCAATTACAAATAGTTGCGAGACTTCTTTGTTTGCGTCTGTATGATTGTTTTATATTGTTTGTGGTGGAATGAATCTCCTTTCCCATGTGCAATTACTTTAAGTGAATATACTGTGAAAATCCATAAAAAACACAACTCTTCATTTTCGAGGTCCCTGAATGCATCTGGGTGACACAGTGGATGACTGGTTAACCTCAAGTCTGCCTCACAGCGCAGAGGTCATGTGTTCGATTCCGATCATGACCTTCCTGTGTGAAGTTTGCATGTTCTCCCCATGCCGAGGTGGGTTTTCTCCGGGTACTCAGGTTTCCTTACACATTCCAAAAACATGCTGGGTAGGTTGACTAAACGCTCAAAATTGTCCAGAGGTGGGAATGTGAGCATGAATGTTTGTCTTTGTGGGCCCTGCGATTGACTGGCAACCAGTTCAGGGTGTACCCCGCCTACTGCCCGCAGACAGCTGGAATAGCAACAACCCTCGTGAGGGTAAAACGGTTCAGAGAATGAATGCACCTGCCAAACAGCACACCTGTTTCTGAGTGTTTGCACTTCCTGATCTTGTGGTCATGTGACCACCATTTCCTGCTTCTGATTTAGCAAGCCAGCCTGTTTGACCCCCAGGAGATTGTTTGTCAACTTTGGTTAAGGTAAATTCTCTTCATTTAAGCTTGTTTACCACCAAGTTTGAACCGTTTCCCTGCCACGTACAACGGTCCCCTGTGCTAAGCTGCCAAGTGTGGTTGTGATTTTCCGCCCTCTTGAATGTGCTGTGCAGTTCACTGGCATACCCATTATTGCTGCTTTTTGTCATTAATAATAGTCTCTGAGAGCTTGAGCTGTTTTTTTTTTTTTTTTGGGGTGGTGGTGGAGTATACACATGGAAGGAAGTGTGGTCTGACATGGGTAACATTATGGCTGGAGGCTAAACTGCAGTACACTCTTACTTTTATTTGCTAATGTGCTCTGCAGACAAGTGTTGAATTAAGTTGTGCTGTGTTCAAGACTGACGCAAAAGTAGGAAATATCATGCATACATCAACAAACATGGCCTTTGCTATTGTTGTTGTTGTCTTTTGTTGTGTTGACATGGGAAGCATATTTTCACCAACCAATTTTTAATTTTTTTAAAGATCATTTTGCTGTACAGTACCCATATTTAATTTAATAGCAAGAAGCTAGCAATAAATCACAAATAAGTTTGTATTTAAATGAGTGTTGTTTGAAAAGGTGGGAAGTGTGGAAGAAAACCAACCATTTGGAGATGGAATCCCCCCCGTCCGCCCGCCTGGCAGTTCTACTGTAGCCGGCAGTGCTGGGAAAGGGGAAAGTGCTCGCCAGAGAACGGCGAGATCCGCTCATGTGAGAGGGACATGCATTTTAGATGACGGAAATGGCTGCTGGAAACTAGCTGATGGTGGCGGTGATGGGGTTTGCTTGCTCATGCATGAGAGTGCTGTTCATTATTATTCCATGCCTTCTCGGCCTGACTAATGGCTACGCTGGGGCCCTCGCATGCGCTTTCACGCTGGGCTGGAAGAGGCACGGGAAGGAGGGTAAAGGGCCTTAGGGAGGTGGTCCGCGGTCACTGCCGATCAATAGCGGTTAGCCTACTGTTACTGTACGGACAACATCAAAACAATACTGAAACAAAGGAAACGGAATGGTTTGCACCATTGTAAGACTTTTTAAAACATTTTAAAGGACAAGTGTAGTGGAAAGTTGTATTTTTAGAAGCTTAACTTCAAATATTTTCTCTACAGTGCCTTCTCATCTGGCAAGTGTGCCATTCAAAGGCCAAGTAACTCTTTCTACCTGTTTGAAAATGAGTACATTGAAAACCATGTGAAATGTGAACGTTGAACCACAAAAAAAAAAGTTTCTAAATGCCCCAGGACGGCGGCGAAGCAATAACTTTGTCAAAATGAAACTCCTCAACTTACTTCAACATCGTTCTTTGACACCATGCGTTAAGTTACACTGGAATCTAAAACACTTATAAAGCATCGGTTCCGATGAGTTTCACAACGTTTTTGTGAGACATATTGTCGACCATGTGATTCATAGTTAATGCTCCAATCTATCATTTGTGTGAACAATTTTTGCCTGAAATGCTCACTGGGTACATTATATACACACAAAGCACACTATAAACTTTCTAAATCGTATTAAAACTATTTGTATTGTAATTTCCTTTTCCAGCAGCCATCAAGACATCCAAGTGGTGAAGTCTCAGTTTTCATTTCCACAAGTGCTGTATGTCCAAAGGCAAAACAGCTCGCATGTATTGGATGCGTTAATAGATTTGTTATGGTTTGAAATACATTTCTCTCTTTCAGGGATATTAATTTAAATACAATCAAGAAAAATCATAAAAATGCACTTAGTTTTCTAGTTGTCAACGGATAAGGTCATCTTCAATATGTGAAATTGGCTTGAATTGATACAAGTATGATCCAAGGTTGACATTGGACAATAACGTTATGACATTAGCAGTGAATAAACAAGCCCCTGCATAATTATTTTGGTTTCATTTGTTTCTACATTTGAATGGAGAGCAAGATCGAAACGCGAACCTTTAAGCATTCTAAACAGCCACTGTGTTTCCGTTCTGTAGTCTAATTATACTGCTGTATTATATCAGCGTGTCTGTGTACAGCTAGTAACCAACAAACAACTTTTAATTGCCGTAGGCCAACATGCTGGCAGATGTGACAGGAACAGCGAGTCATTGTGAAGCGCTGACCAGAGGAAGCGTAGACGAGAGGTAATGAAGGTGTAATTTGCTAACCATCTGTGAGGTGCCTCGCTACCCCCGGGGGCTTCCTCCTCTCCGGAACTCCTCCTCCTCCTCCGCAGGGGCACAGGTGTTGGTGAGAGGATGAGGAGGAGAAGGAGGAGGAGGAGGAGGAGGCGGTGAGTGATATGAAGTAATGGTGAGGGGAAATAAAATGGATCAGGAAAGATAGAATATAATGGCATTCAAATTGCACGTCCTGTGGGAAAATTGAAGTGAGACGGAAAAATTTCGACTAATGCAATAAAAAAAGATGAAGTCTAGTTACACTCACAAAAGAATATTGGACTATTTTGTCGAGGAACATTTTTCAAAATATTGTAAGTCTGGAGTGCCACATAGTTTTGTCCTTAGCACGCTGCAGTTTTGTCAATGTCATGAATAAATCTTCATATTTATTTTTTCAAACAATAAAATTGTGAAAATTAAAGTCTGATTGAATGAAAAAAAAAATCATGAAATGTGGAAATGTGCAGCCACTTGAGTCCTAATGTGAAGTCCCGCAAGGTTCTATTCTTATCTCAAACCAGTTCTCATTATAGATGTTTTCTTTTGAGACAGTCGTACATGTGGTTTGTCACACCACCTTATTTTGAATCATTTTGATCTAAAATTTTCTGTCATTTTTCTGTTTTAAACAATCATTTGTTTTCTGCAACATATTGGTGTGGTGAAACATTGAAAGTAAAATACAAAATTAATAATACATATCACAGGAGAGTAGACGGGTTGTATTACTGCTCCATAATCTAATGTAATTTATCAGAGGCAACTGGGGCCATTGTAGTCCATGCATAGATACAACACATGCTGGGCTAGTGTTCAATATTTGTCAATTGACTAGACATAAAAGAGCAAATCTTGAAATGTGTGCCTTCAAGTGGTTGTGTTTGGAGTTTTTGTAAAGCGGTGCGTTTAGCTATGCTTGGACAAACTGACACATCCGAGCAAAACAAATCCAACTTAATCAGATTTGTCCACACAAATGGCCCCCGTGTGTCTCCTCCTTCGGGCCTGCCCTATGACCCCCGTGTCACCGTGTAAACTCCCCACTTCCCCTTGAACATGTAAGGCCAGTGGAAGTGACTTAGCCCCCCTCCTCTTCCTACCTCTGCTTTGAAGCGCTCCAGTCAGCCATGCTGTGCCGACTGACTCTCTCTGATGGGCGTAGAAATGGCTTTAAAACTCCCGGGCTTCTTTTGTCATGACCTCTTCCTTTTGCTCTTGTCCTGTCCTGGCTGCTCAGAAAGCGTGGGTGGCGGCTCGTCGGGCTAATATTAATAAATATCTGCATAAGTGAATGTGAAACGCACCAAGAATAGTCAGCAATGTTGACGTATCAGGATTTCATGCTCCATAAAAGGTTGCTATTCTTGCTGCCTTAATACATCTATTTTGCGGATAAACTAGTTTCTATACATAAGTGAAAGACTGATGATTGATTATTCATTTTTATGCAAAATACAATGCGGCTGTGACTATCATTGCTGCTCTTGCCGTTCACGTCTTTACATATTATATAAGTTATCGATAGATAAGCGGTTAACTGGATATAAGCGGATTTCTAAAAATACCTGCATGGTGTTTTCAGGTGGCACTAAAAGTCTAGGTGGTCAAACACACGGTGGGATTTCATGCTTGGCCTTTTGACAGACTGATTAAAGTCTGGCTCCTTAAGTAGCTGAGTTGTTGGCTGTGGAATGCAGCAGGTGGTTCACAATCTGAATGGGATTTCGCTGGTGAGCGTGTGCACGTATCTGGAGTGTGTGTTTTTTCCCATGGTTGAAGCCAGGTTGGGGATTTTTCCCCCTTCCCGTAGAGTCCTTCAAATTTTGCTTGTTTCACATTCCTCGTTCGCCCTCCTTGTTTGTGAATCTCAAACTGGTGTGGAACCGCTGAGGGTAAAAATCCATTCGATTGTGGAGTCCCTCAAGGTTCTGTCTTTATCCCCATCCAGATTTCATTTTAAATTGCATATTCAGTCATTTAAAGTCTCCCATATGAGCATAATGACACGGAGTGAGGGTTGCCCAATTCATATGTGTGCCTGCACCACTCGCATGGAGATCCACGGGATCATTAGGTAAACAAAAGGGCAGCGGAAACAAGGGAACACGCTATCAGCAGGTTATCTGCTGGGATGTTGACTCTTGTGTCTCTTATCGCTTACATGAACTCCACTCTGATGTGCTGCGTGTGTGTGTGTGTGTGTGTGTGTGTTGCATAGTTTGCGCTGAACTCTTTCCGTGCATAAATACCGTGGGAGTATGTGCAGTTTCAACAGTATCTCTGTATTTTCGAAATGTAACTGTATATATTTGCGACTTGGTGTGTCTGCACTGCCGAGGCCGAGCATCTGCTGGGAATGATAAACTGCCGCGGGAGTGTTACACCACATTTTCCTCATTGTATCACGAGTCCAACATCCCCCCCCCCCACCTTATTGTTTTATTTTAGCAACAATTACATAATCACATGAAATGTACAAAAGAGTATTAGGTTCACATTGAAAACAAAATAAAAATATTGTTACTACAAGTTTTCACATTAGGAAGCAATATAAATACTTCTTATGACAAGAACAAAGTACTACATTTACAAAAAAATATATATTTGGCATTTTCTCCAAAATAAAAATATTGCGAGACAAATGTTGTCAATTTACACAAATTAATTTGTAATCAGACAGATTTTGAGAAGAAGTTTCACAAACAACAAAACAACTTTTTTGGCAAGATCAAAACTTTATGTAACTTTGCCACTTTTTTTTCTCTCCTCTTCACAGTGGTCTTAATCCTTCTCGGACATTCACCCACAAACAGAGCTGCAAAATATGAACCTTTCGATGTTTCATTTTTTTTTTTTTTTTTTTTCCCTGTTGATCGGTTATAATGGTACCCGGCTTGCTTATTTGCATTGCGACACATCCGAAACCGGGCAGTTCATTCAAGGATAATCTGTTCAATTTCTGTCACTTGTCAACTTTTCCAGGATAGTTGCTTATCAGCGTGCCCTACTTGAGGCCAACCGAGGTAAACCGGATAAGTTCATCTATAATGGGCTGCACTAATGTTGAATGTAGAAAGTTCATCCTCTGACCTAACCTGCTCTTCCAAAGGCATGCTTGCATTTATTTCACCTTCTTTCCACTGACCTCTGGTTCAATCCTGCACTCTCTTTCCTCTTCCTGCGTCCATCCTCCACCCTTAATGAGAACCAGACGTTCAGCAGACCTAATCAAGATGTCCTGAGCTTGAATGAGCCTTATTATGGGATGGGTAAACAGAGAGTTCCGATTTTGCCGGGGGCGATCAAATCCCAGGACAAACTGGGGTTGATTGAGAAAAAAGATTACCGACTTTGGATAGTGATGTTTTTTTTTTTTTGTTTTTTTTTTTTAATGAATAAGGAAAAACCTCCTTTCGGGTTGGAATATGCTTTCATACGATCTATTAATAATTTAGCAGAGTTATTTTCGAAGTGTGGTACATGTACCATTAATAGGATCGCTCTCGTGGTATGTGAAAGAATCACACACAGAGATAAATCGATTTCATATTGCTGATGATTTGTTGCTTCTTTGAATTTACTTCCTGCAACTTGGATCGTTTGGGCTTTAGAGAACTTTTACATGTTGTTGCAGTACGTGAGAAAAGATCGAATCAAATCATAATCCCACCGAATCGAATCAGGTTATTACATTTTGCTGGAGACATGTACACCCCTGATATTATCTCTCTATCTATCTATCTATCTATCTATCTATCTATCTATCTATCTATCTATCTATCTATCTATCTCTTTGTATACACCCTATGAGTGAGATATATCAGAACACAAACAGTGCGGCACCACATGTAAACATAAGATATATCACAATACTCGTGGGCATACATTTTTTATCCTCCATGGCAAACGACTAATATTATCACAGCTTACTGAGCAGATGACACTGAGGAATGAGGTAGAGTTACTTTGACAGCACTGTCGAAGCTACTTGATGTGGGCGTCAGTCGGCGTCATTTACATACAATAGCATGTTCAAACAATTTTCTCGCATTCAGCATCAAGCTGTTTTATGCATGTGCACGTACGCCTACTCTTTTGCTTTTGTTTTTCTGCTGCACTCCTGTTTTTCATTTGGCGGACTGGAGCAACAGGGAGGAAGGAGGCGTGATGCGGAGTGCGTAGCGCTCTCAGTATTTATAGGCCGGCGTTCTGACCAAAATGATCCGTGTCCCGCGGAATAACTTCCTCTGGCCTCACCGCTAAATAACAGGAAGTCTTCAATTGTGCACATTTATTAATCCTAACGCAAGCCCAGGCTCCGGGGCTCATCAAAATGAGCTCTTGTGTGCATCCACTTTGCCTGTGAAGTCAATTTGCTGTGTAAAAAAATTGTTTGGGTTCAGAGCCCACTTGCAAGGAAGGAATTTTTCCAAGGACCCCTCATAATCCGAATGTCAATGAATGCATTCACTGCCAGTTGTTTTCAAAGCAGTTCCCCTTTTCGCCTGATATTTCACATGATGTTTGTCATTCACTCCTTGAACTCTGTCATCTTTTTCAGAAACGCAATACACATTGTCTTCTATGAACCGAGACACACACTCAGTTTCTACTACACATTTGTATGCTTCAAATATTCAAATTCAAATGATAAGGGCCTAAACTTGTCAGATTCCCAGCATGTTGGCATTTTTCTCCCTCATTATCATTGTGACAAGCTGAACTTCATCCTCTGCTCCTCATCTTCTACTTAAAAGCTGTGCCGCTCTCATATCAAACGCAATGCCACCTATAGAGATCCGTTTGTCATTGTAGGACTTTACGAACATGAATTTTACAGACAAGCTGGGTGAGACGCTCTTTCATGCCTTCCCATTCAAAAATGTACTCGACAGTAAACGGCGGCATTTAAACGGTTGGATTGTAGCTGATTTGAAAACTCTATGCTTGTTGATGTTAATCTGGAAAATTTGTATTTTACTTTGGGGAAAAAAATAGGACTTCATTCCACAGACTTCATCATGCAGTGATATCATCTTAGCGTCAAGGAGCTATGCCATAGTGAATTGAGGTGCTTCATTTCGACAAAAATACTGCTTTGCAGCCATCTTGACAGATCTTGATGTCGAGAGACTATGTTTCAGTGAGTTGAGGAGTTTCATTTTGTTCAAAGTAGTGTTTTGCCTCCATCTAGCGAGATCTGTAGGCTCATGTAAACTATTTTAAGGCAGACGTCAGTTACATGACATCAGATTGGGCCCCCAACACCATTGCAAATTATTTTCCGGACCCCAAGGTATGGCACCAGGGGGTCTGGGGCCTCCAGTTTTAGAACCACTGGAGTAACCATCCGCCATTTTCTACAGTCATTGTAAACATGCACAGCGTCTGCACAGCCTGGCCTCTATTAGCAAGCCTTTCAATGGAGGTAGGCGGTGGGGGGATGCGGTGGGTCAAAGGTGAGACCGTGTTAATGGGTGATGTGGGGGGTCTTTTCTGCTCGGTTGACCATCATCACCACATACACACACATGTACACACTCACACAAAGCAGCAAAAGTTGTGGCTCTCTCTTGGATGCTTCAAGTCGGAGCAAAAAAACCACAAATGCTGATGTCGCACCTGGCAGCCATGATAGCGAGCACATGTTTTCAAATCCAATCACTGTGACCACACTCTAAGGGTCAAACGGTACAGAGCCAGGAACGATTATATTCAATTCAAGTATAATGCAGATGGTCTGTCTGCAGCTGTGTGTGTGTGTGTGTGTGTGTGTGTG
>NW_017805406.1:2707628-2740296 GCF_001891065.2 Hippocampus comes
GGGGTTCAAAGGAAACATGTGAACATTTTCACTGTACACAAATGCTGTGCTGCTTTGAGATACGAATGACCCGACTTGGGAATTTCTCTCTGAAATCGCTTCACAGTAAGCAGCAGTTCGGCAGACCACTCTTCAAAAGAGAGGCTTCAAGCTGTTTCGTGTCACTCCCAGTTGAAGTCAAACTAAACATAAAACAAAGAGAATTACATGTTGTGGAAATAAAACAACAAAACAACTTGTCGCCGCTAGCTGAATGTTAATGCAGAATGGAAAATGCCATTGAGAAGCCAACACTTAGGAATGATAGTTGCTGTGTTTTAACCGGATCCTGTGCGGAAAAACAACAAATACTACAACAGTTTACTGAGTCACAGTCGTTGTAAAGCTGTTCTTTGAGTTGTTTGAGTCTGAATGACTCTTTTCTACTGCGCCAGTGGTCAGGAGGCAGTTTAATGCAGGCATGCAGGCACCAAAAAATGATGAGTCGTCGCTCTTCTAAGTGTTCCGTCTGTCGCTATATCTCGCTGGCATTGAATAATGTACAAATATACAATAAATAATTTGGGGACTAATCAGGTGACACTGGACCATTTCCTGTGGTACAACCGATGCTCTCTCATGTGACGCAGATGATGCCGATTTTTTTTTAAGGCTGAAACACAGCGTCTGTTTGCCTTTTTCCTTTACTTTAGATGTGGTCTTTGTGTCTTGGTGGCACACACCGTGGAACTAGCTAGCCTGCCACCCAGTAGATCTGACCGCAGTCAAGTGCACTTACTGCCAGCTCGTTCCCGTCTCTCCATTGTATGCGAAAGAGCCCCACAAATCGAGTAGCACAAGAGTCCTAAAATGGGCCTGCGTATTTTGCAAGGGTTCCTGTTTCCTCACTCAGGTGAGTGCATTATCTTTGTGTGTGTGTGTGTGTGTGTGTGTGTGTGTGTGTGTGTGTGTGTGTGTGTGTGTGTGTGTGTATAGTTGAATATGGTTGCGTAATCACCATGTGCCTCGGTGCCTGGAGCCGGCAGCTCGTTAACCTGCCTTCCTTCCTGCTGTCACCTCAAACTAAATAAACACACAGGCTATCTGGGTGTGCATGCGTGCACATGCGTGTGCGCACACACACACACACGCACACACGCACGCCTAAATACCCATGCTTATACTCCAGTTCGTGCACATTTCCTCTCTATTTGTCTCACTTTTACATGAACAAAAGTTGACTGAAGGTTTGAGGCGGGGGCGAAGGGGGTTCCCTTGGAGTCGACTAGATCATACAGTATGTCTCGCAGCATACAGATGTACCAAGATTAATTTCATGTACAAAACTGAAAAGTAAACTAAAATTGAAGAAAAAAAAAAAACTAAACTTTTTTTGTTAACAGAAAAAAATAAAAAGGAAAATGCTTTTAAGAAAATAAAAACTAACTCAAAACTATCATTCCAGTCAAACAGTCATTTTGAGAATTGTAGTTTATTACACAATACTTCTTGGCCTTTTTTTTTTTATATTGCACTTAGCACTCCATATTGTTCAGAAAAAAAATACATCCAAAAATAAATACAAATAAAAATGAAGTATTTTTGAGGGGAAAAAACTAGGAACAAAACCACATTGGAATGTGTCCTCTCAATCATGGGATGTCAACAGTTGTGCCACACAAACACAGAAAGACACAAACACACACAGAAAATCAAAATGGGGTAAAAGAAGTCCGTCCAAGCTATTTTTCATTAAAATGTCAGCAGATACAAAAACTTAGTCCCAATGGGCATCAGAAATTTGAAAAAATCACCATCCACATCGGTTCCCTGCATCAAAACAAGATCGGCTCGGTAGTTTCAAGTTGCGCTACAGGAAGTCTCCCAAAATGACAATAAGAAAATTTGCAGAGTTCGACAAATTTAAGCAAGTACTGAAATGAATCACAGATTTGTGCGTTAAATGTTCACATACGGGATTTTAGCACAAATTTGGACAGTTTATCAATGAGGCCCAATAAAAGGATCATGGCGGCGGAGGGGGGGGGGGGGGGGGGGGGGGGCGCACATGCCTGGAGCCGGCAGCTCGTTAACCTGCCTTCCTTCCTGCTGTCACCTCAAACTAAATAAACACACAGGCTATCTGGGTGTGCATGCGTGCACATGCGTGTGCGCACACACACACACACGCACACACGCACGCCTAAATACCCATGCTTATACTCCAGTTCGTGCACATTTCCTCTCTATTTGTCTCACTTTTACATGAACAAAAGTTGACTGAAGGTTTGAGGCGGGGGCGAAGGGGGTTCCCTTGGAGTCGACTAGATCATACAGTATGTCTCGCAGCATACAGATGTACCAAGATTAATTTCATGTACAAAACTGAAAAGTAAACTAAAATTGAAGAAAAAAAAAAACTAAACTTTTTTTGTTAACAGAAAAAAATAAAAAGGAAAATGCTTTTAAGAAAATAAAAACTAACTCAAAACTATCATTCCAGTCAAACAGTCATTTTGAGAATTGTAGTTTATTACACAATACTTCTTGGCCTTTTTTTTTTTATATTGCACTTAGCACTCCATATTGTTCAGAAAAAAAATACATCCAAAAATAAATACAAATAAAAATGAAGTATTTTTGAGGGGAAAAAACTAGGAACAAAACCACATTGGAATGTGTCCTCTCAATCATGGGATGTCAACAGTTGTGCCACACAAACACAGAAAGACACAAACACACACAGAAAATCAAAATGGGGTAAAAGAAGTCCGTCCAAGCTATTTTTCATTAAAATGTCAGCAGATACAAAAACTTAGTCCCAATGGGCATCAGAAATTTGAAAAAATCACCATCCACATCGGTTCCCTGCATCAAAACAAGATCGGCTCGGTAGTTTCAAGTTGCGCTACAGGAAGTCTCCCAAAATGACAATAAGAAAATTTGCAGAGTTCGACAAATTTAAGCAAGTACTGAAATGAATCACAGATTTGTGCGTTAAATGTTCACATACGGGATTTTAGCACAAATTTGGACAGTTTATCAATGAGGCCCAATAAAAGGATCATGGCGGCGGAGGGGGGGGGGGAGTGAGTGCCACGCAAACACAGAAAGACAAGAATACTCTCTCACACACGAGCACTAATGTGGAGCTTTTATTTACCCTGTGGGGAGGATGTTACGGTTAGGATGGGATACAACATGTCATTGAGGAATTCCTCCTCCCTGTCAGTGGAAAACAATCTGCTGGGAGTCTTCGGACTTTGCGACAAGATACCCCCAGATAGCCAAATAAGACTACAGGTTTTATCTTGGGGCAAGACGTCGAAAACAAGCCACCTGGCTTGATGTTTGGATGCATTGGGGGGGAAAAAAAATCAAATTAAAATAAAAAAACAACTGTAAATATTGGGAAGGAAGTGCAGCTCTTGTTTTTATTGCTCCAGATGAAGTCATTGTTTGACAGAAGTTGTCTTCCTGCGCCATCCAATCTGGATTTAGTTAGATTCCTTTATGGAGAGGAAACCATTCGGGATGAATGAAGTCAGCATTAACGTGAATGTTTTTAATGCTTGATAATTTGTTGCTCTGGTTAAGACAAGGGGCCATATTTGGGAACCCAAACATAAGACAAAATGGATGTGAGGCAGAGAATTCCAAAACTGTGGTGGATATTAAAAGGGCCTGGCTTCTGATAGAATATTTTTCCCCCCCTTCCACTTTTCAAAATTAAATTAAATGATAATCCGGCAAAGCATCGCGAAACAACAATTTCAAACAAAGCAGATGACTGCCGTTGCGCTTCCCCAAGATAACATCACAATCTTCCCAAATGAGTACCACACACTGCACTTCATGTTAACACCCCATTTCACTTTCTTTGTCATGTGGCCTTTTAACTGTGCTTAATACCCACTTTTGAAAGCCAACCCTTCCTTTCCTAAACGCATAAAACCACATGAAACAAACCCACATCAAGCGCGTGTGTTTCTTTTATAAAAATAACTAACACAGACCCTCTTTTCTTTATTTTTAATATGCATTTATTCTTCACTTTGCAGCCTGCATCCCCGCATTCATCATGTGGGCTCAGCTGGGGCACTTTTAAATAACTTCTTCTTTCGCTTAAAAAAAAAAAAGAAAAAAAAAAGAAAAAAAAAGCTTGGGGGAGGAAGCATTAATAAATATAAATAAATAATGTTTATTGCCAGCCAGACATGACCGTTGGTTTATGGGCCGCCTGTAAACTGGAAGAGGCGGCTTTAGAATTTACATAATTACTTCCTGGTGTAAATTACTCGAACAACCCCCACTTCCCCACAACCGCCTCATCGCACCCTAATTCTACTTTCTCCCTTACGTGACTTGACAAAAGACTTAGTGCACCATTTGTTTTAAAGTGGAACCTCTAACTGAAGTTGGGCAAAGATTTCTTAGCACACATGATGAAGACCTTGTTTTGTTGTTGTGCAGTGGCCGATGGAGGAAAAACAAAACACGGCACCTTTTGTAATTTATGAGACGCAGAAACAAGAATATAAAATCATGTTGTGTGATCTGCAATGATATTGAATGAAATGGCAATGTGGAAAATGATGTGAAGCTGTTTGGTTCAATGTGTCATTGGGAACGAATGTGGAATTTGGGGGGGTGAAAAGTGTCGCTGGTTTTAGCGGTGATAGAATCGATTAATGGCATTTCCATGCAAATAATTCATTGCATGTCGTCTGCCTAAGTGGGGTTTCGTATACGTGATCCAAGCTATCACAATGAATTCAGAACGAAAATATTTCGAGTGACCACAGGAATTGAGCAGTTTCATGACATGAAATTTGACGGCGCCAAAGAAAACAGACTTCATTTGTGAACTCACTACTCCGGTTTTTGAACCACTAAAACCATTCGGTAGTGGTCCCGATTCCTTCTGATTTCTTCCTTCCCACTTCCTGTATGAAGAAATCCTGATTCCGTTTGTGTGTATGCGCATGTTGCAATCCTTGTGTGTTGCTTGTGGATTTAGTCGCAGCACGCTTATGCACTAATGAATGCATTGTGTGGTTGCGCGAATGTGTGTGCATGGATAAATGGACGTGATTGTGTTTATTTGATGGCTGTGTGTAGACACAGGAAGCCTTAGGGGGCCCCTGGCTCTTGCTGTTTGTTATAGAGTGAGCTGGAGGTAGCGTGTGTGTGTGTGTGTGTGTGTGTGTGTGTGTGTGTGTGTGTGTGTGTGTGTGTGTGTGTGTGTGTGTGTGTGTTTGCGTATACAATCATGTGTTATAGTCGTCTCTGCTGACTATGACTGCTGGGCATGGAGTCTTTTGTGGAGCCAGAATGTGGTGCACGCACGCTCACACACATTTTTTTCTTGTGTGGACCCCTCAAAGAGAAATGTCCTGATAATCAAGGTTGTGTTACATGAAGATAGAAAGACAAGCAACAAGTTACCATTTATTTAAAAATGATCGTCAGCCAAATGCAGTGGAGCCTTGTGATACAAGTGACCCGAGTTTCACAAAAAGCTTAAGTTCGGCAATGTGAGCAACTCTTAAAAATAGCTTCAAGCTGTGAATGCCTCTTCCAGTTGCTGTCAAAATAAAATAAAAAATGAATTGTATTCCAAACAACCATGTAACTTTGACTTCAAGTCTGCTAGCTTAATGCTAACACTTAATCGGAAACGTCAAAGATGGGCGAATGATTAGCATCTACGTAGAAGTGTTATAATGGGTTGAATAGATATTTGAACTCTAACAGTGTAGCAACACATGTAGACAGACAAGACAACAACAGTAACAGTTGTGTATTCTTTAAGCTTAATGAATTTAATGAAAAATATTATTGCAGATCACTGAGATACTTGTCTCTGAAAATAAGACAGTACAGTGTGTTCTCGTTAGTAGATGCTCACATTGCCAACGCCACATGCCATTATGTAAATTAGCAGAGTTGTGATGTCACCGTTCTTAATCATGGGCAGATTTTTGCTAATAGGCAGTAATAAAAGGCGAAAGGCACCAACTATTTGTATAAAAACTATTTAAAAGGTCAGTTTTCCATAATATGTCCCCATTAAGACTCGATTACTCACCTACTAAGTCATGGATTTTAATGTTCATCTCTAAAATTAAAAAAAAAAAAAAAACAACATTTTGAACTACGTTAACACCCCCTGCTGTAAAAGTATTATCTGTTTGCACGCCAACGGTCCACTGCAGACTGTAAACATCATTTCGACAACAATAATTTTTCCAAATACCATCTCTCCCCTAATTACTCTGCTTCTCGTAGCCACACTGCGGTTTGGCTGAAGTCGGTTGAGAGTTTGGCCACATCCGCTTGGGTTTGTAGATGGCTATTTGGCTCGGACGCTGCCCATTTCGGGAGCAATCTTATACTTTTTCTACCCTCTGACACAGATATTATGTGTGGTTTCGTCCATGAGGTTCTCCAAAACACAAGGCGAGCATTTTTTAAAAATGTGATGCCGAGTTGGGGGGGAGTAGCAGAGTCGAAATGTGAAGTCTTATCAGAAACCGGGGCATTGAGGTGCTGAATGGTCATGTAAAAATGTAAAGGGTTAACCGTTTATATTTATTTATTTTCAGGAAAATTACAGTTAAACTTGTTCAAATTACTTAAAATCAAAATGGCGTAGTGCCTCCTTTCATGGTTGATGTCCAAAAAAGTGACGTGTCGATCGGTGAAACTGCTGTCCGGGGATTTATTTTATTTATTTTTTTCCTCCAGGTGGGTGCTAAAATATGAGGGGATACATTTTCACCAAGTTAAATGGTTCAGCCGCAAAGAGGTGATTTTATTTGCCCCAAAAATAATCATGAAAAAATATGATGAGGGTCCGAATAATGACGGCACATATTTGATGTCATTTTTGTAACTTAGATGTAATCCTTCCCTGGTTTTTTTTTTTTTTTTTAAATCTCATGTGACTTCCCTCTTGATAGCTACAGTATTTGCCTGTGTGGTTGCCAAGGTAAAGCATCTCTCATGTTTATCAGGCCTGAAAATGAAAGGGACACAAGCGTCTCATTTCTTTTGTGTTTTAATTGATCTGTCCCACCCCCCGTCTCCATAATAGATGCCTCCTACTTATTTGGAGTCGAATCCTGAAGACCAAATATGCATGTGTGTTTGTGGAGAATAGAACAGGGCCTCTAATGTGTTCCGTTGGTCCCAAAAGAGACAGGAAGTCGGGCATGTCATTGTACTTGGGGGGGACAGAGGGGTCTTTGTTTGGAGCGAGGCCGCTGAGCAGGTGCCTCACTTTCTCTCGCTCTCTCCACACACACACACACACACACACACACACACACACACACACACACACACACACACACACACATATGTCTGTCTGTGTTCATTTTTGGAGTATTACACTTTAAACACGTATTGTACACACACAGTACAATGAAAGACAATTCATTTATCTTCATCTGATTTATGATTTTGACCGTCAAAGGAATAATGTTCCTATTTTTGGAAATCACTGCTTCAACTTTGTGATGGGATACAGCCTCAAATAAGATAAACATTACGTTCCATGTCTTGAAATCTTTATTCAAACGCATTGTCAAAAAAAAAAAAAAAAACATTTAATTTCCCCCTGGCCCTTGTGCTCATCCCATACTATTAATATACATGTGATGACATCACATAAGAGATGAGAAATAGCAATCAAAGCCATGCTAACAATAGCATCTTTGCTCTGGTGCAATTATTTTGTTTTTGGAATTCTAACATTCTATTGCGTGTCTTCATATGGAAAAATCACTAATCCACATGCAAATGAGCTTTTTAATGGATGTCATATGAGGTGAGTAAATATGTGGGTCATGAAAACGATTGTTTGAATTCCTAGATCGTGCAACATGGTTTGCTGTGTGGGATACTGTAACTTTTTCATGTTTCCCCAAAAAGCCTTAATGGTGACATGTGACCTTTGGTCACAGAGTCACATGATGGGAAGTTGACAGGAAGAGAAAAGGTCAGACCGCGTGAAGCCGAGAGTGGCGGCGACGCTCAAAAAAAACCCGCATTGAACCACGGTGGCACATGCCCTAAACACGCACATGTTAATACACACACACACACGCATGCACACACACTCTCACATATGTGAGGAAACGTGACTTGACCTCTTTTCCCTCCTCGCCTATAGGCGTTGTTGTGTGTTCGTGCGGCGGGTTGCCATGGCGATGTTCCTTTTTGCTCACGATATTGACTAAACAGATGTATGTTAACAGGAGGGGGGTTGGGGGGGGCATTCCAATGACGGCCAAGTAAATGTGGCCATGTGAAAATTTACAAGAGCAACCTTTTTTGTATTTATTTATTTTTCTCCCCCAAGAGCCTTGTCCAGTAGATATCACGTTGGCACATCCGAGCTCGGAAGCGGATGCTATCGCCTGGGTCGGCCCCACCACAACACAACTGTTCTCATACGTGAGCCGTCAAGAACGTCCATATTAGTTTCGGGCCATGTGTGCGAGCGAGTTGTTTATAGCACCATGAAGCAGTGTCTCGGCATGCGTACATATCCGTTCCCATCGAGTGCCCGCGTTTCCAGTCTGATGTGTAACACGGATATATTTACTTTTCTTTCCACCATCTGTCCATCTTGAAAGCTGGAACGTGTGATCTGGGGAGGGGGTTCGTAATCATGATGCGGTCGCACATCTCTTCAAATGAATCGACAACTATTTCAATTGTTTTGAGATGGTGTTTAACCGAAAATGGAAAACTCCCATTGCAAGTTCTCAATCTCTCATTTTTGTAGTCCTGCATGATTGTGTTAAATCAAAACAAGACGTCTGTTTTGACTTTGAAAAACAATGATCAACATTTTATGGACCAAAACAATGACTGGAATGAAAAAAAAAATTAAAGTCATCTTTATGTATTTGTAAAAATAATTATTTGCAGCCATAGTTTCAATAATCTGCACTTGTATAGTTTAAAGCAGAGTCAAGAAGTCAAAAATTGGGGGTGGCCATTTTGTTTTGCCACTTGCTGTCAATTCAAAATGACATCATAGTGCCTAAGGGCTCAGGTGTCGCCCATTTTGGCTCACGTGCTATCTGGCTTTCACCCTGTGACGTTCGCAAACTGAGTCCTTTGACACATCTGATGTTGTTTTCAGTCGACAGCATGTGTCAGTACAAGGCAAAATGGCCGCCCCCTGAGATTGATAAAACCTGGTGGATTTTTCTGTTTTATTCACATTCCCCAAACATAATATGAATCAAAATACCATGTTTAGACTAGTGGGGGCACATAGAACATGTTTCAGGAAAACTTGCAATATGACTTCTCCTTGAAACATGAAGTAGCCTCAGAAGTGTATCAAGCTAGTAGCGCTTTGCCTCCCTCGTGTGATATTGCTTTATTGCTGTTCATTTAGTTTCATTAAACAGTACCAGATAAACAACAATGATTGAGTAATAAATAGTAAAGGACAAAAAAAAGATTTTAATATATCTGATAACTAAACCAATAGTCATGCTAATTCCGATAGCATGAACTACAGAACACATTTTGGACCATTCAAAATGGAGATTTGAGGGTTCCCCGTTTGTCATGTCGAAGGTTCCGGATCTTGTTATTTTTTTCGCACAGCTGTAGCAAGTGTGAGTCAGATGCACAGAAAGGAATCCAAACAGTGTTTTGCAAGAAGACTTCTATTATTCATGTTTGGACTGAGTTCTTCCTGTGTATGTTCTTTAAGCGCGCATGTGTGTGTCTGCGTGCCCGCTTTTATAGTGTGTACTGTCATTCACGAAGCCAGAGGATGAATGTTTGCAATGTTATTGTGTCGGCGCTGGCCCGCGTCCAGAGGAAGTGCTCGGCTTTGACAATGCGCTCAGCAGGAATGCACTGCAGGCCGCCGCCGCCGCCAAAGTGGGCGTGGCACTGCTCCGGGGGTCGGAAGCCAAGTTTGGTTACTTCAGCTTTTTGGGAGGGGGAGGAAAACTGTCCTGCTCTGTTGTTGTTCAGAAAGATGGAAGAGAGGTACACGAGTTCTTGTGGACCGGTGTGTGACTAGATGGGAATGAGAGATCGGTGTGTGTATGTGCATCTCAGTTTTTTTTTTTTTTGCTTGCATATGTGTGTGTGTGTGTGTGTGTGTGTGTGTGTGTGTGTGTTTTCCCTTGGAGAGGACGATCTGAAAGGAATGCAACTGTTTCCCTTGCACATGTCCACCCCCCCTTAGGCAGCCAAGGGGCCTGTTGAAAACAGACACGCAACCATGAAACACACACACACACACACACACACACACACACACACACACACACACACACACACAGTGAGGTTGTGGCATGGAAGGAAGTATCAAACTACACCGGCAGAATACTTATCAAGACTTGAGGAGCAAAAGCTGCCCATTAAGATTCCAGACTTTCTCTGCTTAACTGCTGCAATAGGAAAATAACGGGATCGCTGTAGAATGGAGTAAAACAACAACGTTTTTATGCAACAAATGTGAACAAAGTTACACAACTTTTGCAGCTCTCAAAAATCCAAAGTTCTGGCAATGTGAAGAAAAAAAGTAGATGGCAGCGCACAGCAGACCACTGCCAAGGCCGAACAAACCGAAACATGTGATTGTTAAAAAAAAACAAAAAAAAAACCCCAAAAAACATTCTACAGTAACTCTAAAACCACATTTTGTCATCAAGATGAATCTTTTACTTTCCAACAAATTAAGCATCTACAGAGGTTCACATACTTGGAAAAAGTTGTTTTCAACTTAATTTGGTCAGTAACTTTTGCTTGACTGACAAACAAACCTGATCAAAGGAATCGTTGACCAGTGAATTGTACGTGCGGGTATCGCAAAAGAGATAAATAAATAACTGAAAAACCGATAAGGGGCAGTTACATTGCGGCTATTAAAAAAAAAAAAACGAAAAAAAATCTTCTTACCTTCATGATCAGTTGACATTTTTTCACCAAGTTTCACGTTTTGTTCGCGAGCAAATTAAGCATCTATCAATGTTATCATAATTGGGCGGGGGGACACAAAAATTTGCCAATGCCTTCTGCGAAAATTCACAATAATCAGTTCAGTAACCTTAATGTAACTGACACACTAAAACAAAATAATTCTTGATGTACAGGTACACAAATGTTAAGAGCTCTATTTAACTGACAAAAATTGCAATTAATTCTCAGCTAATAAGAAGAAAACACTATGTATATATATATATATATATTTTTTTTTTTTTTCAACTGCACAGCTTAGCTGTGACATCCAAAGTGTGGTAATGTAAATAGCATGCAAAAGAAAGCATCATGAAAGTTACCCTCTCCCTTCCAAGTCCCAACTGAGGAAGTGAGTAGTTTTAATATTTCTTTTCTTTCAAGTTCATTTCTCTTTGTAAGACGTTTTTTTTTGTGTGGCGGTGCGAATGACAAAGCGCCGCGCGAGCTCTTTTGGGGCCCCACTGGTGGGATGTATGACATGAGCAGAGTGGTCTCATGGTGCCGTATAATGTGAGAACGGCTCGCAAAGAGGCCACTGTGCTGGACTGGCAGTGCCTGGTGATAAGAGGCTGTGGCCTGGATGGCCTCTCGGAGGGGAAGTGATGCAAGACACTAGCTCTTTGTTTGGTGGCATTACTTGGTCCCGTGCCAGCGGCCCCACTGAAAAGAAGTTGAGCGCTTGGCTTGTTTGCCGCCCGGGTGACTGACTCCATGGTGGACATGCTGATCGCCTGCATGACTTGCATGGGAGAAGGCAAGCGACAAGCAAAGGAGAAAAAAAAAAAAAGAAGAAATTGGAGCTAATCTCTCTTTTCTTGCACTTTGGTCTTCCGTGTTCAACCTCCTTAGCCTCAAAGTGACATTTGATCCGTGAACGGGTGAAAGTTAACTCCACATGTTAGATTTGTAAATGACTTTGAAATTCTCATTCCAAGACCCTCTGGCGTTATCATGGAAAAACAGGCGAATGTGTTTGCAGATATTTTAATACTAAAATTTGATCTGACGATGAAAGCTAATATCTGAGCAACATATAAACCAGGGATGGGCAACTCCAACGCTCAAGGGGCTTTTATCCGCCATATTTTGGATGTGTCTCTCCTCCAACACGCCTGATTCAAATGATCAACTCATCAGCAAGCTCTGCAGAAGCCTGGTAACGATTCTGATCGTCAAATCCTCACTAAATTGTTAAACTAAGATAAGCAAGTGTTTTAATTTGTTGTTTTCAACTGTTCACCCTAAAAGAGACAGAGGAGTTAGCGAGGAAACACAGACACTGTGGAATAAAATACGGTTGGAACCCCGGAAGTAAAGTCGAGCATTTTTTTAAATCATTCATCCCAGAGAAGACTGAGGGCAGCAAGAAAACTGCAGCAAAGTGGAGACTTAGAGTAATATTACACGCAAGAGATGAGCAAAAAAATGGGCCGTTGTAATAAGATAAGATAAGATAAGATATCCTTTATTTGTCCCACACTCAGGTGGAATTAAATACTTTTATTCAAGAGGAGACTAAGGGCAGCAATAGAACGGGCTGCTGCAGCCAAGTGGAGACTGTGACGGCTAATACTGCAAGACAATCGAATAGCATGTGTGTTTCTTTTCCTCATTTCGACCAAATAGGGTTCCTTGCGTGATAAAAGGCGACATAATCCACCCTCTCATTGACTGACATGTTTCAAGGCTGGGCCCCCCTGCCGCTACACACCCGGGCACCTCCGCTGCTCCCTGTTCTCCTCTGACTGTCCCGGCAGCACCCCTCTCCCTCCCCCCAATCACGGCAAGTGTTGAAATGTGTGTTTTTCCTGCAGCTGAAGTCGTCTTGTCACACTCGGCTTCTTTTTACTGTTGAAATCCGCTGTGGGAAGGAGTGGATGGAGGGGTTATGCATTGTTGATGCTAAGTGCGTGTGTACGCGTGTGCGTGTGTGCGTGTGTGTGTTTGGGCAAACAACATACATGCTTTCATGGGTGTCCACGAAGCGAGATAACACTTTGTTGACAGTACGGAGCGTACAACCAACTTGAATATTTTCATCTTTACCTGACACGAACTCAACATCGGGATTGTATTTCCATCTTGAAAACGCAAACATCTCTACTTACTTCATTAGTATGGAGACGTGAGCGTGCTGAAAACGTGACTTGGTGCATGTGGCGTCACTCCCCCGAGATGACATCGATGACTGCGTCCCATAATGCTTCACCGTTGAATAGCTTCCTTTATGTACAGTTGTTTGTTGTGTACCTCTTGCCTCATATATTTATTATTTATTAAATATTAGTTTTGTTGCATGTGCAAACCATCCATGTACCAGACCGTTGGCTGAATTTGTTGTGGTGATCAATGCACCCCATATTACTCGCTTCTACAGGCTAGTGGCAATTGAACATTTTTTTTCATTTTTGTTTTGTCAAAATGTAACACATCAAGTCTTTGAGAAGTAACCTTAGTCAGCCTACGACATATATTGGTTGCAGTAACATATTAGATTACTGGTTGATTGAAATGGCTGAAAAAAATAACACACATCATAGTCCAACAGATGAAAAATCCAAATTGATTAAAATGGTAAATGGAGTGCACCATCACGTGTTTGTAACTTGCCATTCATCTCATTGAATTGTACACGAACACCTTACATTGTAGTTGATAATAAATAGTGGCAGTTTCCTGTGTTGATAAGTATGCGGACGGTTAGGAAGTGAGGGTGGAGATCACAACATAGGTGTGAAGGAAGTTAAAATGCAGGAGTGTGTGTGTGTTTGTGTGTGTGTGTTGACAGAGGCGACAGGTAAACAGGCAGGTTGCTCACCTGTTGCAGCAGCAGTCACAGTTGTGGCTGCGGGGCCTCTTTTGTGTGTGCGAGACGTCCTTTTTCTTGCGTTCTTGCTGTCTCACACATTCACCACCTTCTTTCGTCACTCCCAGGTGTGCTCAGGTAAACACCCAGGAAGTAAATGTCGTAGGTGGGGTGCAGTGGTGGTGGTGGGGGGGGGGGGCGCACCAAGAGAAGCCAGAAGGCCTCGGGTAACATACAGCACAGGTGGGCTGGAGAGTGGAAGCGTTAGCGTGCAATCTCAGCTTCAGCAGGCCTTGTGGGGAAAGGAATGTGACACATCCAGATTGTCACGAACCAACACTGTATACTTGTAATTTAAACTACACGCGCACACACACACACACACACACACACACACACACACACACACACACACACACACACACACACACACATCGCATGACATCGTTCGCATCTGACAACGATTTTCTCAGACTTATGTAACGCTCGCCATTCAGTCAACGCTTTATTTGGCCTTGGTGGGCCCGCCAATGTTTTATAAAGTGCGATCCATTCTCACACAGGAAGTGTGCGACTCAGGAAGTCCGCACGGTGATGTAAAAAAAACCCTTGTAAATGCTGCGCCATAAAAGCAAAAACAAAGAACAGCAGTTAGTCACGAAAGTCTCTATAAAAGACCTAACGTTGAGTCAGAATGTGTGGAGAGTATATTGACATAGCAATATTGAAATTGAACTATAATTGATTCAATGAATCTATCTTAGATACCCATATTGTAGATTTGTAAATTGTATTTTCTACTTGGCTTATTGCTTGCAGCTAAATATATGTTAGCCACATAACTTAGCTCCATTTCTTAGCTAGCGCGTCTTCCTGTATTGCCTTGACCACTTCGGCTATCTATCTATCAATCTATCCAACTGACGTTGCTGCTTAACTTGTGAAGTTGTTTTTTTCTGATTCACTTATTTCTGTTAGCAAGATGGTTTTCTTAGCAAAAAATATCTGTTGATCCATCTAACTATGGTGACTTACTTAGCTTTAAATGCTTTTTGTAGCAAGTTAACCTATCTATCGGTTTACAGTACTAGGTAGCAACGTATCGCCATTAGTCGGCCGAAGCTACTTTTCTAACCACCCTAGTTAGGTTGTCAATCTATTGGTACAATGTGAGGATTGGTGTTTGTATTCAAAATATAGCTACCTTCCGTAACTACTGTACTTAGCCTATCTCTTTTAACAAGTTTTCTAAGCTAGTTATCCTGTAAACTAAGTAAAAATGTCTGTTTTAGTTAGCAACTTGGCGTATCTTGTTTTTTTTTCTTTTAGTTACTCTATCCAGTAGTACAATGTAAATGTTTAATTTAAATTTCAAATTCCGTCTTTCTTAGAGAGCTCTTTGACAAATATCTTTCAAACGCTAGTTTTTCAAGAACGTCGCCTCCATCGTGTATGTTTGCATTTTGTGCTCTGAACAAGGAGTCGACAAAAGAGCCAAAACAACAACCTGTTGTATTTAACAATATATATTTCCATTGTCAATGTACATTCCATTGCAACATAAGCTTTCTTCACAAACAGAAAGTTGGCATCTAAATAAATACTATATAAAATAGAACTTCAAAATAAATATATCTATAAAGGGAAAACTTTTATATGAGAGCTTTTTTTTCTCCTTTCTGTTATTTCTAAACACAACAAAACAAAACAAAAAAACAACAAAAAAAAGCACTGACTTCTTCGCTCCCCCAAACATTGCTGTTGCAAAGGCATAATCAGTATAATTGGCCCCAAAGTGAGCGACACAGGTGGAGAGGGTGATGGCGGTGTAGCATCCGAGGAAAAAAAAAAGAAATAATAATAATAGTGTCATCATTTTCAGGATTTACTCTATGTAAAATATATAATGTAAAAGCGAGGCAGCTTTCAAAAGGCAGACAGTTGGGAAAGACAGGCAAAACAGGTGGCAACAACACAACCTTGAGCTGTGGCACAAATGTATGCAGAGCAGCTGTGTTTGTCAATCAAGACTGAAAAGAAGGGGAAGCAGCAGGAAATGAGTCAATCCAGACACGGGTGGATTGTGTTCCCTCTGTGCACTCCACAAATCCACAGGCGAGGGAGTTAGCTTAGCCTTTGTCTGCTAAAGAGCCACGGAGGGCATCAACAGCAGGAGTTTTTCCCAAAATAAAAAAAAATGCAAATAAAATAAAATATTTTATTGCAGGGCACACTTTTTCCAATTCAAGTGCTTCCTCTCACACAAATCCTCAAATATCTTTTTTTGCTCCCTTACCCTCAAAATAGATAACTAATATATTCTCTATGTATTTTGTAATTAGTCGTAGTTATAGTGTACCATGCAACCTTTCAAGGACATTTAAAAGTCTTCTCCTCTAAACAACACAAACGTGAAATTATTTACAGCAAATAACTCGTTCACCTGCATAGCTTCTATTACTAAACATCATCGTCTGTGATTTTTCGTCCACACGCTCCGCCGCTGTTCTCCGATTTTGGCACCTTTTTCTAAACAGATTTTTTTTTCTTTCTTTTTTTTTTTTTTGTTGTTTTTTTTTTTTTAATATTGCCACATACATTCGATGGACAGTGTGTAAGCAGCTTTGTGCAACAAGACAATAGTGAGCAAAGGAGTTTTAGCAGTCTACCGTGAAAATGGAGAAACAAAGACCAAATATCCCTTTATGCCCAAAACACAAAAGGCCTTCAGTCTTAAAGGGCAGCATGCTTTTTTTTATTATTTTATTTCATATTTTGGGGGAGAAATGGGTGTCATCATCCTCCCCTCCCCGTTAGTGCATAACCACTGGGGTGATAACCTCGGACAGCGATGACATGCTACCATACGTTCGCTTCCTTTGGCAAAAAGAAAAAAAGTCCTCATGCAAGCCACAAAAATAGACTTTAAAAGAGAACGCTATGCGGCACTAATGACGATGAAGACACTCGGGCCGCGCTAAAAGTAGCGCACATACCTCAGAACAGCTGAGGTGGTTCGTAATGTGCTTTAGAACGTTCTTTAAAAGGGGTTAGCTTCCACCTAAGAAAAAAAAACAAAACAGCGTTGTGCAAGTGGTGGGTTTAATTTTTTTTTTTTTCTTCTTGACCGAACACTGTCTTTAATCCAGCCCCCTTCCCATGGGGAGCACATTTCTGTTTTTCTTACCTTTACAATTATTAGCTACCGCCGTTCTGCCTGCCACTTTTCCTTTTGCACATTTTTTGGTGCAAACAGGAAGTAGATTTTAGCTTAGCAACTCATATGCTACATTCAAGAGAAGTGGAAAGTCAGATGTTTCTTGTACAATCGCGCCGCACCACTCGAAGTAGCGAGTAACATCTCCGAACTCAACTTCACAGATACTGTATGCAATAATCTGGCATCCTACACTCTGTCATAACACAACTTGTTTTGCACTTAAATTGTTTGGTAGTAGTTAATCATTGTTTGACTCTGACGTCGAAGCTGTGAAGGGCATATTGGCAACTTCCCATCTTGAATGCAGCACATGTTCTAAAGCTTTAGAGGACAGTCCCTGAGGTTTGGGTCTACGATACTTTAGCGATTAGCAATTAGCCGCCTCTGAACTGATCCAGGATCAGCCTGAAGGCTGAGTTGACGGTGTCAGTCTCGCTTTCTGAAAAATTGCGATTATCTCGCTTTTCAAGACATTGAGGGGAATTTTAAATGACAATCTGTGGCAATATATGAAATACTAGCATTACCAAGCTAGCACATTTCAACTGTTGGTGTTCAAAGCGGGACACTAGGCTGTGCTTTTGGGGTCAGGGAAGGGCTGTATATAGATATTTATCTCCATAATTTAGCCTCTATGTATATATATTATCCCACGGTCATCTTATGGTTAGTTACAAAGTTAGCTGAGGGTACAATGTGCCTTTGGTTGTCCTCGCAAAACAACCCAAACTGCGGTCGGTCCGAGGGTGTTGGTTTCTAACCCAAGAGCTCGTCGACTCTTCCTACCAGCCAACACTCGGATTTAATTATCAAGCCTTTCAAAAAACAGGTCGAGAAGCTATTTAAGTACCTTTTTGTTTTACACGAGTCATCTTCCAGCAGATTATGGGGTTGGTTAAGGAGTCCCTAGAGATTGAACATGTACTGTGGTGCTGTCCAGTTTGTTTTTAAGCAAGGCCAACGGCAGACAGGATGTCCTGGTATCAGGACCCCTGCTGCTGCTTCTCAAGTGTTCCCGCTTTCGCTTCCACGCCTCCATTTTTACACGCCGGGTCACCGCCCTGCAAGTTCTTGCAGCGGCAGCCGGGCCTGCTGACGTTGTCATAGCACTTCTGTCCCAGTTTGGCCAGGCCCATGGCTGGCAGGTAGCACACCAGACAGGGAAGGACGACGGAGAGGGCGGCCATGAAGGACCAGCGCGCGCAGCAATTGGCCTGCGAGCATGAGCACGGCTTGTCGGCGCAGGAGCCCTCGTCGTCCTCGTCCTCGGTGCAGTGGTAGAAGATCCCCTTGATCAGGCACATGCAGGTGGCCGCATCCACCAGGCTCTGAGCGGAGCACAGGCACTCCTGGTTGCAGACCCAACAGGCGGGCAGGGTCCGGGGAAGGGTGCACTCGGTGCATCGGCACTTGCCGCAGTGTTCGCAGAGGAGGAGGTGTTTCTTCTCGGCCGGGGAGGACGGGATCACGGCCGACCCCTGCTGGCTCCCCGTGGGCAGTTTCCCAGACTTGAGGTCCAGCGATTTAGAGGAGGAGGTACAGGAGAAAGTGGAAGAAGAGGAAGTGAGGGCTTTAGGTTCCGAGGAAGCCAAGCAGCCCGGAGTTCGAGTAGTGATTGTGTTGATGAGGCCCTGGTGGGGGTGCGGGTTCGGGTGGTGGTCCACGGTGGGGGTAGGCGCGGCGTGATCCAGCAGCCTCTGGTCCGACGACGTGCTGCTACTGCTGCTGATTGAGCTGGGTCTCCCGCTGAAGGAGATCCATGGGTGTGTGGTGGTGTCGTGGTGAGGCTCGCACCGGCCCTGGTGGTGGTGCTGGTGATTGTGATGGTTGTTGTGATTGGCCCCCACGAACCCGTCTTGGTTGGGACCGGCCCAGTTGAGCCGTCTGTTCACCGCCTTCTGACTTGGCGGCTGCTGAGAGACGACGGCGGGGCTGTCGATGTAGTCGTTCTCCACGTGCGAGGACTTGATCTGATCAATGGGGTAGATGGTGACGGGGTGCTGCAGGCGGCCGTAGGGCACTCGGCTGTCCAGCAAAGGCTGGGCTACGATGGAGGACGACACTCCTGGGATGTGGTGAGGAACCCTGGACTCCATGTGTTGGTTGGTACCTGGCACGTCGTCACTCTAAAGCAGCAATTAGCCCAACTACAATGAAAGAAAGGACAGTGAAGACCTCGGGCATCCAGTTTACAGTCTTTGAAATTTCTTGGCTTGCGATCTGACTTTACTCCTGACTACAGCGTTTACAGACTCAATCCCAAATTACATCTGTGTCATTGAAATGGAACTCAATCATAAACCGAGGACCCCCTGCACTTCGTCTTTGCGTTCAAGCACATGATTGCTATTGATCACGTAGATGCAATTTAGCACTTTTATTCACCGGAACCTACATTAAATAACAAAGTGTCAAATATGATTATTCTTCTGTCATCCGTACACCGTTCAAACTCACTCGAGGGCATATTTGCATGATGTATGGGGATTCCTATCTACGCTATGATGTACTTATAGCGTTCCCCCCCCCCTTAAATTACTTCCTCTCATTTCTGTCGCACCTCTGAGCATTCACCAGCATTTTTATCAGTTTATACTGTATGAATGAATCACCTACTTAAAAAAATGATCAAAAAAAAAAATACAGACTTGACAACGATGGTGCGGCGCACACCTCCTTCTGGCAGTTTCTAACGCTTGATTTGAATTCGATGTCGATTATTTTTTCTTTTTGCCTGGCTTGAAAAGAGGAGGGAGCACCACATAGCTGGACTTGCTGTCGAAAGACCCCCCCACACCCCCCTCCTTGGCGCAAAGAATGAAAAAAAGATGGAAAATAAAGAGGAAAACGACATATTTTTGTATCTTCTCGTCAGCGTCCCTTCATTTTTAACGGGCATTGTTTGTGTGCCCAAATTGTGAATGATTCTTCGTATTGTTGGGCTGTCGCCGTCGATTTTGTGAATGAACGCTGCTTGGCTGCACTGGCAGTTGCAAGCATGACTCAAAGCGCTGCAGTCATGACGATTCTTTCTCTCTCTCTCTCTCTCTCTCTCTCTCTCTCTCTCTCTCTCTCTCTCTCTCTCTCTCTCTCTCTCTCTTTCTCTCTCTCTCGCTCGCTCTCTCTCTCGCTCTCTTTTAGCAACCTCGCATCCAACGTGACGTGTTCACCGTCTAAAAACCTGATCTTCGTTTTTTTCTTATCGCCTTCCATACTGTTTCTAGTCAAGGCATGGAATAAAAGCGTGCGCATGTGCACGGTTTTGTTTTTTTTTTCCTTGTTCGTTTGTTTTTGATTTACTCATTTGTAAAGAATGTGCAAAATCCTGTTTGACAAACCTGTTGTTGCACCGCTGGCACCGACACACGCTTGTGATCAAATCGGGATCATTATAAGCCGGAACTGTGCGTGCATGAGCTTTAGGGACTTGCGTGTGTGTGTGTGCGTGCACGCCCCCCTCCCCCCCACCCTCCCTCCCTTCCCTTCGATATGTGAATGGACTGAGTCATAAAACCCGGAGGCGGACGCTCTATCTCTATAAAATAGCGTGTTTATATGGGCTTTGTAACACGTGATGTATGCAAATGGACACGGGCACGGGTTAACCTTGATGGGAAGAAATGGCGCACGGCTGCGTTTAAATGTTGCCAGCTTGGTTAGTCAGACTGCCCCTCACAAAACGACCCTTCTCGCTTTTTATTATTTATTGATTTGTTGATTGCATATTGTCATGCATTTGATAACGACTTGTGGATGTTGGTGAAAAAACGGGGTGGTGAGGCGGGTTGGGAGGGGGGGCACCTGTCATATTTGTTTTAAAATAAGATTTCAGTCTGATCAATAGCAGAAAAATAAAACAATCACACGAAATAAGCAATATGCTGTCATTCCCCACCTCACACATTAAACGTCATAAGTTCGCCTTCCTCTGCCCTCAACTTTGCTTGGCGCTGGTTAAATATTGACTCCGAGTGCAAACACGACTCGAGCTTGTTGCAAAATATTCGCGATTCTCCTTCAGTGCAACCGTAATCATTATTTGATTTCATTTTAAACATCCACATTGAACCAAGCGTACTTACGGTGCTCTCAGGGTAAAAATGTCATCTCGTCGTTGCGCAACACGTCGATTATTCCCAATCGGCTGCGTGTGGCGAGTATAGATAGCTCCAATAGCAGTGTTAAGTAGTCCAACTGCATGGAAGGGGAAAAAGCAAGGATTTAAAAATGTGAGGGGGGCGGGGGGCGGTGGTGGTGGAGAGAGGACGCGATCTGTCGTGCTCTCCTCCGAGCCTGCTGGTGCGTAAAAAGGCGACTGCGGTTGTGGACGCGCAGCTTTTGGATGTGATGTTGCAACCTCCTCGAGAGGAGGAAAAAAAGGAAGAAGGGGAGGAGGAGAGGAGGGGTGGGCTGAGTTTTTTATGAATGGGAGGGTTAGGGAGGAAGAGGAGGGGGGGAGGGTAGGGCTGAGGAGGGGGTGCTGCGCAGTTGCCTCGGTCGTTTTTTTTCTTTTTTTTTGTGAATGGGAGGGACTGGGACTCGGGAGGTTACATTTTTATGAATGGGGAGGATTCCGAGTGGTGCTGCGCATGCGTCGCGTCAAGTTTTTTTTTTTTTTTTTTGCAATGTGAATGGGGAGGAATGGTGAATGAAACGAGAGAGAGGAAGGCAGGGGGTGTTTTTTTTTTGGGTTTTTTTGTGTCGTCACAAGGGCAATGTCAGGTCTAATTTACATGAACGCCTTTATTCCTCTAATTCATTTATCTATGCATATAGCAGCAGGCTTTGCTTTCTTCCTTACATCTGCGATGATCGTTAACTCCATAGCAGACCATTTTAAAGGGGCTCTAAATGTCCATGACGACCATCCAAAATGGCTATTTTCTTGATTGATGTTTAATTTCTCCTTGTGGTAAATTAATGTCATCTTAAATATGAAGTGATACGCAGGACCCGCCGTGCGTATGTTGTACATGCTATTTCTAGATAAACGGTTGGAGGGATGATGTTCAATAGATGTGAGTTAGCTTGTTGGAGACATGCTTGATCATTGATGGCTGAAGACTTGATAGATGATAGCTAGATGCCGCGAGATGATAGCTGACAGATGGTTGAAGAGATGATAGATGATAGCGAGCTCGCTAGACAGACAGGCACATGGAAGAATAGATAGATGGATGGATGGCAGAGATGTTTAGTAAATTCAATGTTGGATGTTAGATGGAATCAGGTTATATAGTACACAGTATAGGTTCATGCTATGTCAGTACACGGTGCCTTTTAGGAACCTGGACAAACAACACTATAAAGATACAGTTTCCTTCCTGTGCAACATGAGGTGTATGTACTTCTAGTGTGAAGAAACACGCACACAAGGAGGGGGAGGAGGAGATGGCTGCTACCCTTATTAGAGATAGTGTGTGTTGGGGGGGGTGAGTGGTGCTGGTGGTGGTGGTGATGTTGGGGGGGGGGGGCAAACCAGCATGAGGGCAGGCAGGATTCACAAAAGGACAGGATGTTGTTGATTTGTACCGAAACCACACGCAGGAAATGAGTGTGAATTTCCTTTCTCTTTGACATCCTAGTGTGTGTGTGTGTGCGTGTGTGTGTGTGTTTGCTGCGGAACCACCACCCACACCCCTTGCTGCCCTCCCTTCCCGACTCCCTCCTTCAGATAGGGGCTTTTAACCAGCCAAAGGTTGCCCCTATTAAGGGTTTGAATACATCACCATGGCAACGACAACACCTCCAAATTGGGATTATTGCCTTTTGGACAAAGACACTTGGAAAGAGGAAGTGCATTATTTGTGCATGGATCAATGTAGGCCTTCCATGGCAGTTTACAGACAGAAGCAATCAAACCCCATTGAAATGTCAAGCCTGGTTGATTTGTTTCATGTAAATAAAAGTGTGATTTGATACATAAATGGTTATTGAGATGGAATGTCTGGTAGATGAATACATAGACTTGATTAATGAGGCAATTAAGGTTGCAATCCCATTATTAATATTTTTTAATGGATAATAAAGCGGCTTGAATTTATGTCATAGATATGACTGCGAATTGGACGTTATCATACATCCTCGCAAGACTGACCAGTTGCAGCTGAAGGCAGCCCCGTTCGCGATGCCGCCACACACAATGCGTCATTGAAGATACGGTGTTCGTTTGCTAATGACCAGTGTTATGTTTGCACCACACATACCTTTTGGAATGAGGTCCAAAAAGTTCAACCTTGGTTTCACTGGACCCTAACAAAATCTCCCAAACACATGTGGGAAAATGAAGGAAGTGTTAATAAGTGATATTGTTCGATAAGCTCCAGAGATCGACAATAGAGAATGCAGAAACAGTGCATACGCAGCAAACGTGACCTCATTCTAACAGTGCAGCTGCATGTCCAACATGACTCGACATGGAGTGCTCTTTTCAGTGTTGATGTCTTGTTGGCGCGATCATCCAGGCGCACTATGCACGCATGGGGGAAAGGCCTCTGTGTCTCTCCGGGGTCGATCTCCCCCGGATTCCGTCCCTTCCCATTCCATCCCATCTGATCCCAAGACACCCACCCCACTCCACCCCACCACTTTCAGCTTTCCTTCCGGCCACATCTGCTCACCACGAAGTCATAACGGACAGCTCCATCTGCTTCTGGAGCATATTTTGTATGACATGGATTTATTTGTTTTTTTTAGTCTCTAATTCAACTGAGGCAACAACATAACAACACCCCACCCAGTTTGAACTACACGAATACCAGTCTTGTGTAAAGTACCTGAAAGTGGTACTTGAGTAATATTACAAGCACTTGAACAGAAAATAACTTCATGTTTGTCTACTTTCAAAATATTACGATCAAACTGTACCCAGATAAAAGTTTAAGAACAAACAGTTTTTCAAGGTTAAACACCAATTTATTGTACTCAACGGTTAAATACAACAGAACTGAGCTAAGCTCGCGTGCCACTTTGAGAAGCACTGGTCTAAGGTGACATTTGCTGTACTTACATACCAAAAGTCATTAGTGAGGAAGCATTAACAGTGTGTTACATGACAAGTCTGACTAATCTAATTACATCACTTATGTCTCTCGGTTACTTTGTATTTCACGAATTTTTGTCAGTCTCTTACAAACAATAAGCAGGTAATTTCCCCCGGTGTGCGTGCATGTGTTTGTGAGCACACGTTACGTGACAGTGCTTTGAATGCAAATGAGTGCATTGCCGTTCACAGTTGACGTCAAAAGCTTCCTGTGGCAGGTTATCGGTGTCCTTCCCCCTTTGGCGTGCTCTGCAATACGCATCTCATGACCGTTAAAGCTTTGTAGACTGCATTTCACTCCAGGTTGCAGCAGTTTGTCAGTGTCATTTTAGTTTAGCGTTTATTAGATTTAGTATTAGTTTTTTTTGTCTTTTTTTGTGTATTTCCTGTGTGCAAGGTTAAAAAAAAAAGAAATCACAATTAAGTATTTTGTCGTAAACATTTGACCAAAAATATTAATTTTATTTTATTTTTTTAAACAACCATTGTACAAATCAAATGCAGGTACTCCATAATCCATAAACTTTGAAGTACAAAAAGTGCAGTGCATGACACTGCTTCTCAAGGTGAGACTTGTTTTCAATGTTTTTTTTTCTGTTTGTTATGCTTTTAATTGTCCCTAGCTAAGGTAGGGAGGAGTACCGGTAATTGGTTTAATTTTACCGGGGCGCTGGTCCTTGTATTTAGACAAGCAGATTTTGCATAATTTTTAATTGCACATCACCAAGTTATGAATGGTGGACCGCCAAGAGTCACCAGATGTCATTTTGAGGACCAGTGTGCAGGTGTGCCGATGAGCACAACAAAAATTTCCAGTTTCTCGCAATCTGGCGAGCCCTGGTTCCTCTTTCAAATAAATCCCGCGAACCGTACTCCGAAAACAGTCATTTGAAATGTCAGTCTGAGTTTAAAGCACACCATGTTCCGCACAAAACTAGCAATTAAAAAACACAGGCCTGTTTCGAAAAAAAAAAAAAAAACGCTCGCCAATGCCACATGCACACACAAACACAAAAAAAGATCACTTTATTTACTGACCCTGAGTTTGCAAGTTGGCTTAGCTTGCTTCCTGTAAATATTTGCGTGGTAAAGGAACATTTAGCAATTCTGTTCTACCTTCTCTTGAATGCTGATCTTATCTCTATTGCAGTCGTTCTTGCTCCAGCCAGCCCCCAAAACGGATCCAAATTGTTCCCTGATTGTTGCACAAAGTCATTTATTTATCATCATGGTTGTATCCTGACAATGGGTGACGTTATTTTGGGGTGGAGGTTTTGAGCTGAGAACGGTTTTGGAAATCCGACCAGTTCTGACGCTTTAGGTGGACTTGATGTCTCCAATGGCTGTAAGCCAAATATGAGTATAAAGTCGTTACTTAAACCCTCTTGTGACACTGTAGGTCAAAGTGACCCTTTCCAAATGTAGTTAAAATAGTGTTTAAAGTACATATGATTGAATATAAAATCTATAACCTTAAAATATAGGCCCAAGTCATATTTCGACTTTTTTTTTCCTTCTAATGATGCTGGTCCCCTCTCCTAAAATCGTCTCCATCCTTAGTTAAACAGAAATGAACATCATTCAATTCCCTCCTTGAAATCAAATTATTAATACATATCATCCATATTTGGTTCTGTTTTCGTCTTTTCTGGGGGAAAAAAAAGAAAACGACATTCCGTGGACGTTATTTTAAGAAGGTCAATTTGCAAACAGCCCCCCCCGCCGCCCTCCCAACACTATACTGTACATATAGACTTTTAACTATATCACCCTGACATTTTTTGTTTATTGTTTGTGACTGGTTGTAACTGACATGAGTACAGAGTGGGATTAAACTAAAAGCAGCACTGGAGTATAAAGTCTTTAGTTTGCCCACAGTAAAAGAGGCGTATTTCGAGGCTAGGTAGCTTTAACTCCTCAAATATTGACTTCCTTCCTTTGCGGCCTGCCTGCTCGGGAGCTGTGTGTGTGTGTGTGTGTGTGTGTGTGTGTGTGTGTGTGTGTGTGTGGGTGTGTGTGTGTGTGGGTGGGTGTGTGTGTGTGTGTGTGTGTGTGTGTGTGTGTGTGTGTGTGTGTGCACTCTGGACTTAGTAGAGATGTGTAACTGGGGTCTGAGTGTCCACATCCATCAAAATAAAAGACCCGGGTGTCTTCTGGCCTACTCTGAATGCAACACAATAGGATTTTGTGAATGTGAAGTAGGTAAAATTAGTTAACTAAATAAATACTTTATAGAATACCGTACAGTGCCCCCAAAGACAAATCCTGAATCTTTCGCTTGTGAATTGTGTCGCAGATAGAAATACATAAATAGAAAAGTACAACCAAACAGGCCCCAAAGCAAACAGTAAAACTAATCAATGTGTCAAATGAAGCAATTTCGTGCAAAAATGTCCTTTATCGTATGTTTCGGATTGGTTATATTTGGCTGCGAATGAGTGCGACAAACTTGGAATGCTCAGAATGCGAGCGTCGCCGAGAGCCCGTGAGGCAACGGCCCTCGTGGCACGTCACGCCTCAGCGATCGGTTGCCCCCCGAGGGTTGGAGTGCAGTCGGGGTCCTGTCACTCCTCTGAAGAAAAGTTCAGGGGTTAACTTTCCTCCTCTTTGCCCCGGCTGCGGGGCTGCTTCCCCACTCAGACCGTGAAGTGGGGGCGTGGGGGGGGAGAGAAATCGTCTTTGAATGGAACATTTCCAGATGAAAAGAATAGAAAGGGATTTGGCGTCGTTGGACGCAGCATGAGGTCATGTGACCATTAGCCTGCAATGCTAGCCTGTTATGATGATGGAAAAAGGAGACCCTTTCTTCTTTTTTTCATAATATAAAACAATTCTGATGTGACTGTGATATTCCTTGGTCAAAAAGGTCAGGATCAAGAATTACGGGATACTTTTCACAGCCTATTTTTATCCTGCTGAAATTAGCCTGTTTTGAAGGAGTGATCCTGTCTCGTGCAATTGGACAGCTGCGTGTCTTCAGTCTGGTTTTCAGTGGCATTATGGTGTTTTTGCAAAAGCATAGTCCTGACTGTGTGGGGAAAAAAAGGCAGGGCCTGTAGAGACCATAATACAATTTCTACTTGTGGACCCAGCACTGCCTACACTACGCTGTGTGTATGTGGCGCATGGATACTCATCAAACACAATCACTCCCCACCATTACGAGTCAAACACTTCACTGATGAATCAAGTGTGTTCTGATAATCAGAAACCAATCAGTGTTTCCAAATAAACTCCTTGACGACTTTTTGGGCATTGACATGTTTTGCCAAGATAGTGTTTTTACTCTATACTCTGATGACCACTTATAATCTCAAATCATCTTTTCCCATGGAAATGAATGGAAATACTCATTAGTCAGTGCAGCATGTTAGTCATTAAAAGCAGAGGATAAAGAATATATGACGGAGTGCTGTTTTTTTTTGGCCTGTCTCCATGTGTTTGTGTTTAATCTGTAAAGAATTAGAGCACCGTAACATAGATGCTATTTAGCATTAGCTTTAAAATAGCTGAGAGAAATCTGTCTATCCATCCATCTATCTCTCCATCCATCCATCCATCCACACATAATGGAAACAAGCTCAAATGATACCAGAGAGGAATAAAATACAGTGGGGCAGAATTGAAAAAGGGATGAGGCCTGCTGTGATGAGAACAGCTTGTTAGCACCACTAAGCTAACCGAAATAAGATTTCACTGCACGTGCGTTCACTCATCTTGACGCTAATCACAAAAGGACAGCGTGACTTGTGAGGATGTGGCTCAAACGTTGACTCCCTTGACTCAGCGCCTTTTTTGTTGTGATCGACGATGAGGTGGCCAGTTTCCATATGAGAAAAAAAACAAAAAACTCAAGCCCCGGCCACTACAGGATATGAATCAGGACCTGATTCAAGATGCAAAGAGCAGACAATAAATGACTCGTGGTTATTTTTACATGACAACGCTCAACTAGGATGATTCATTTTAGCTCTTGGAGCTCAATTAGCGATTATTACTGTGTATTCTGGTGACGTTGACGTTTGTTCTCCGCTCTATCGATGAAAAGCACTCGTCAAATTTATTCCTAATAATACCCGCGTTACCATGCATGACACAAACGTTTTATTAGGAACACCAGTAATGGGATCCAATTCAAGAGCTGTCTTAAAAATACCGGCTTTACAAAGCTAGTAATGCTCACTTTTCATTGATGCTGTCGGAGAGTATGCATCTATTGGTTGTTTATGTGAACATAAACATTTTTTATGGTAAATTTTTCACAAAGCAATGTCGGTCAGATTGGATTGTAGTGGTGTACCTTTGGTTGAGGCCCATCGGGGCGAATTATACCATTTAAATGCGCAGTAGTAATCCTAGAAAAGCGGAGTTATTCAATGTATTCTTCCCTGACAGGATTTGACAAAATTGTTCTTCTCTCATTGAAGTATTCAAAATATATTTTCCCCAAAATCTGTTAGTAATGATATGATGATTCTGTTTCAGTCGGTTTAATTTTTTCCAAATGTATTGACGCCTTTTGTGTAAAATTGTAGTTTGATACATTTTTAACATCGGTTTCAAAAATGTGAATTTATGTTTGTATGCTTTTATTTTTAATTTGTATTGAGAATTCATGCAATTGTTTCAATGTATGTCCGATTTGTTACTATTGCATTTGTTGATTTAATTTTAAAGTTTTTTTTTTAATTTCAATTCGTCAAGTGCATGTTTTTTTAACGTTAAGCATAAATAAGCCTTATTTAAAATTGTTTCAGATGCTCAAATTGTCTCACTTTGCCTTTGTTTTTCTTTTACTGACCTGAAGCGGTGACAAATGACCTCCACCTTTTTCCAGCCCACCATTGATCACATCCGCACCTTCATTTCCTTTAATTGAGGCGCTCACATTTTGTCTATCAGGCAGATTAGCCTTGGCATTTCCAGGTGAACATTACGTGTGTGTGTGTGTGTGTGTGTGTGTGTGTGTGTGTGTGTGTGTGTGTGTGTGTGTGCACGCCTGTGTGTGTGTGTGTGTGTGTGTCAAAGCAAAGAGGGGAAGTTAGCTCTTTGATCAAGCTAATGAGCTGCCACCTCTTCCTCCAGGGCTTGCAACTTAGACTGGGGGGGGGGGGGTGTATGGACACCTGAAAAAACACACACCGCGACCATGCATTGCTTTTAGCAGCACACACACCCGATGCGTCACACCCGCATCCTGTCACCATTATCCCCTGGTCACCCCCTGCCAGTTGTCTCTATCTAAGTGTCAGTCACACCCTTACTTCACCTCCAGTGTCCTCACCGCTAGCTAACAGTAGCCTAACCCCTCACAATGGCCGAGCCACCCACCTACTGTCGTGGCCCCCCCACGCCTCCTACCTATCAACCCCTTTCTCTCACAATAGCTCGCCAAAACATGTTTTTTATACACATATATATATTTTGACATTATTGACTTTTCACCTCAGGAAGTGTTGCCTTCTGTGGAAATGAGCCGTGATTGGATGACAACACATACATTGGTGACTCATGGCAAACAAACGGCAGACGACAAGAAACAAAAGCTGGTGAATCTCACAAGGGGATTGTAAACAGTAGATAAGATAAAATGGTTGGTTCCTGTTTTCTTTGGCCTTTTATCTCTGTATCTATTTGTTGATGCTTATTATTTAGTGACTTGGTAGTTTAGCAGTTCCTTAATTGCTCAATAATTGTCATGAAAAATTACATTGGCTTTCATCAACTACTGGTACTTACTAACCAATTCATTTAGTTGTGGTTTTATAAGGAAGGCGTCTTGTACTCTGTTATTTTATCATCACTTTGCATTCAGACAAAGCAAGCAGTTTGTGTTTGGTGGGACAAAAGGCACATGATAACTGCGGTGCTAATGCGCATCAACAACCTCGCTTAAAAAGAATTTGTTGGCCACTCATGTCTTAGCAGTCACAATCCTGGTTGTAATTTCGCCTTGCAGACATGTTTTCATGAATTGTATCTCACTATCCTCAAAGTGCTGGTCCCTGTTTCCGGCGACGAAAGGATTAAAATTTGATCACTTAACCTTATTTTTTTTTCTAATAAATTATTTCTGTTTTAATGTCAATGTAATTATTTTTTTATTATTTTAGTTCAGTCAGTGATCGTTGTGTAGTTCTTTGCTACAGTACTCAACAAGGCTGCGGTGTATCCAGGCAGGTTTCTAGCCTCCCACTTCCTCACCCTTCCTCTGCCCTCCTTTCCCCTCTTTACACCCTGATGTGTGTCACTCAAGGTGGCGACAGGCCGAGATGGCGGCGCCGATGCGAAGTCGGTCAAGCGATAAGCATTTGTCTTTTTTTTTTTCTACACTGCTGCTTTTTCCTTCTCTTTCTTCCGCACTCTCTCTCCCATTCTGCATAGCCTTTTGCAAACTGTTGCTATGTGACCCACTGACCCGTGACTTGACTGTGCTTTGACAGCAGCCATCAAAGCACTTGACTACTTCAGAACACTGGTGACAACCTCAAACTGGTCTAAAAGCACTGAGATGATTTATATTAGATTAAAAAAAACAAAAAAAAAACTGCAGTGAAACATGAAGCAAGCAAGGATGTAATTGGAGGACTCCACCGAGGAAGCCACGGCGGTCTCCAAAAAACATGACTGCAGGTTCGAAGTTTACAAAAGAGCGCTTGGATAGTCATTATCGTGTGGATGTATGAAGCCAACGTTGAGTTGCTTGAAAGGAACGCGAGGGGGAAAAAAAATACAGACGACACTACCATCAAAATCTCGTACGAACTGTAATGGGAGATTTACATGGCGTGGGGCTGCTTTGCCTCTCCACGGCCTGATAATGCAGGTCGTTCGAAAAGGTTCGCCTATTTTTCTTGCAACTCTTTCATCCTCTTCTGCTTCCTGAACGCTAGATAACTTGCATCTCACAGAAAAACTGATTTCCCAAAGAAAAGAAAGCTTAAAACAGACATGGGCAAACTACGGCCCGCGGGCCGGATCCGGCCCGTTGGTCTTTTTCATCCGGCCCGCCGAAGGTTGGTACAGTACATAATTATGGTTCGATGTAAATTATTGCATTAATTTCATTTGGACTTGTAATACAGGCATTTAAACGCCAGGTGGCGCAGTTACTTGAAGTCGCAGAGCACAGGGAGGGAGGGGGAGACGATACGGAAGCCCGCAGTAGCACTAAATCAAGTAAGTCCCGCTCGATACGACGAAATAGATGTATCCGCACCGCTATTTTCTGTCATTGGATCCAAAACGGCGACATGCAAGCGACTCTTTGTTGCAGTGAGTTTTCCTGGAATTGCGAAATTTTTACATCCTATATTAGAGCATGGCATCCAAACAAAGAGGAGCGGTAATGGCCGCGGAAGAGAAAATGAAGTGTATCTCATTAAACGAAGCGGGTTACGAAGTACGAAACATTCAGGAGACGCTTGGAGTCTGGAAGACTCAAATCTACGAGACTTTGAAAAACGAGGAAGCGATTCTTGCTCAGTCCGATTCGGGCTATTTCCATGCTCAGAGTGAATTGCTTGCGGCTCGACGGACAGTCAAGTAAATGAACGTTTCCTGAAATGGCTTGACTGTTATCGTGCTAAAAACTTTCCGCAAACTGGACTGCTAATAAGAGAGAAAGCGAGTTCCATAACGCTAACTATGGGCATTGAAGACTTCGAAGCGTCCTGCGGCTGGCTTCAAAAGTTCGAAGCACGACATCAGCTGAGCAACGCTGTCTTGTGTGGTGATCGAGGGGAGGTCGAGTTCGAGACAGTGAGTGAGTGGAAAGAAAGCCACCAGGTCTTTTACTCGTCTCATTTTGGAGCAAATAGTCCTACCTTTGTTATATTTTCTCATATACTGTACCTGTACTGTATGCCGCAGTTTTTGGGCAATATATTGTTGCTCTTTGTTGCTTGTGTTGTCACCAATGTTTGTTGTTAACATACCGTACTTGGACGTTCATACAGGACATATACGTTATCTCACTGTTCTCATGAAAAAAGTATGGTAATACTTGAATGCTTTTGTTCTGTTGATGTTTGGTATGGACTGTCAACATATACGTTTTTTTATATGTACCATATCTTGTGCTGACCCGGCCCACCTGTCAAATTTAGAAATCAATGTGGCCCCCGAGCTAAAAAGTTTGCCCACCCCTGGCTTAAAACCAAAACATTGTGTTTTCACCCATAAACAGATGGCGCGGGTGTGGTGACGAACATGTCGAAGGAGGTCTGTTTCTTCTGCTGCATGTGAGTCACTTCACGCCTGCTACCACGGTCACATTACTTCCATTGTCATTTACATTCTGCTTCATCTCTGGTTTCCCTTGCTGGTGGTGTCTCGAAAGAAAACAAATAAGCCCAAGAAAAATGTAAACATACTTTCATCTTTAAGACTTTACATCAACACCACGCTGCCAACTATGCCCCATTTGCTTCTATCACTATTCTGGTTCGATCACATTTTTCCTCTTTGCCATCACCGGTATTAGTGGTGTCACACCCACAAAATGATAATAATAATAAAATAGAAAGAAGCCACAGAAAAGGCATTGCACTTCATTTACTCATGTTAGATGTTCACTGAGCTAAAGTAGTGGACATCCTGTCTGGAAACACCC